>NW_028270176.1:15752972-16065472 GCF_037043375.1 Chiloscyllium plagiosum
ACTCAGGTTGCAGAATGAGATCTTCATAAGCCCAACTAATGTTGCATTTAACAGCTGCAATACCGTCCCTCTTTAGCAGATTGCATAGTGGACAATACATCATCACAGGTCGCATTAGCTGTGGAACTGCATAGCATATCGAATTTGGTGTGAGCCAGTATTTTGGACAGATGCATGATTCAAGGTTTAAATCTTCACTCATCACATTCATCAGAAACAGATGCCACGTTTATGGATGTCACATACAAAATTAACAGCATTGTGGTTGATGACGGCATCTCATTGTTCGAAGCAATCACTTTGTTGAATAATTGGGCGAGTTTTATTAAGATTCTGCAGAATTATTTACACATAAATAACGAGATGACTTGAAATTGTGATTGTTTTACTTCGAGAAATGTTTATGCCTTCTCTTTCTCTCTCTTTCTGTCTCCTTTCCTCTCTGTCACCTCAATTTGCCCATGTATGCTTTCTTTTTACTGTTTCTGACAGAGAATCAAAGATTTTCCCACGGTACGATTAATATCAATTGTTATAATATCAATTTGCTCGTTTTGATGACATTGTAATGACAGTAGAAACGTATATAGTTGCTTCTAGTGGCAATTGTGCCATTTTAATTTGGATTTATTATTTTTATCTAATATGATAGTATTGAACAATTAAAGTGAAATCCATATTGGCTTTAAATGAAGCCTCATGTGCTGTTGGAATGTCAGTTAGTACACATTCAACTTGTACAGTTTTATTTTCATTTTTTTCTCTATATTTTGTGTTCATATAATACATTACAGTTTTTAGAAAGTGAATGTCTCCAGAATGGAATATTAGTCATTTGCAAGGTTTTCATTGAATGGGAGGAAAGCCATTGAGGACTGAGTGTACGAGAAAACAATTTTGAGAGTCAAACATCATTGTCACTGCACAATGACATGCTTCGTTCATTTTCGTATTTGGTAAAATGTTGCATTATTTTCTGGAATAATAATTGACGTTTTACTGATCAAATGTAAGTGTAAGTTTCAGAATCTCTGAAGCAACTGTTATAAATTCACTTAAAAAAGACGAAACTTGGTATCTAATGCTTATCTTCTTAGTGAGGTGATGACTGAAGAGCATTATTGTAGGACTGTTAATCCAAAGATCTCGGGATCTGGGTTTTCAATCCCGCCAGGGCAGATGGTGGAATTAGAATTTAAGCAAAATCTGGAATTAATAGCCAGTATTTTGGAAAAATGTATTGTCGGAAAAAAAAATCCTAGCCAGTTCACAAATGGGCGAAATGTGTCTCTTGACCCACCACAATGTAATTGATGTCAACGTGGTGGACTGCGCTGTGCGTAATGAGGAACAACCAGCGATGTCCTCATTCTGTGAATGAATGAAAAATAGTAATCAAGAACGGTGACTGCTATTTAAATTAAATACTTTTTTCACTCACAACATTTTGCTTTAGACCACATCCGTGAGACCACTTCTTTAAGGAAAAAAAAAACTTAACATTGCAAGCGTGAAAACATTTTCAGAAGCACCCTTCAATGCAATGACTTCAAATCGTCTGAGTGGCTTTTTAAGAATAACATTTCAATTCTTTCAAAATCATAATTAAATGTATACTTGCATATGTCATATGTCAAATTGATTAACAAACGTATGCTAAAACAAAATTCATTAATACAAGATGCATAAAACTATGGACAGATTTTTTAAAAAAGACATGAGATGCAGAATGTTTACACGTTACCTGAACCAGTGAAAGCACTGTTATTATACTCGATGTCCGTGTGTTGCAGAACAACACCTTTTCATTTTTTACATCAACAATATGGAAACAGGAAGCAATCGTTTCCAATAGAAATAAGTTTGAAGCCTCATTGTTGATTGTTTTGTTTAAAAACAAGAACAGATTTGTACTAAAAGCGACCTGGTATTGCCATCAGGAATGTGACAAGCAAGTGGATTGCATATATTTCAAAAAAATCTAAGTTGTAGTGAGAGCAAAACCAAGACAATTAAGAATGGTAGTCAAGGCACTGCACATTTGCTGAAGTGGTCCGATTATGTGTTATGACATCCACACTATACGACCAGCAATAAAGCACAATTTAGCTAATCAGGCTTTGTAACATTGAAGAAGTAAACAGAATGTTTACGTGACTCAATCATTTTCCATTCATTAATGGCAGATGAATATAAATGATTTCCTTATTGAAGCAGCTGATATATTTGAAAAAATTATATTCCCTACATTATGGAAACAAGTTATTTGGCCCAACCAGTCCACATCGACACTCCGAAGAACAACCCACCCCAGACACATTCCTTTACCCCAGACAAATGTAACTAACACTATGGCCAATTTAGCATGACCAAATCAACTGGTCTGCTCATCTTTAGATTGGTGAAGGAAAACGAAGCACCCTGAGGAAACCCACGCAGACCTCTGGAGAATGTGCAAATGCCACACAGACAGTCATCTGAGATGGAAATCGAACCCGTGTTACTGGCGTTGTGAGGCATTACTATTAAAAACTGAGCCACCGTCCCACCAAGCATGCTGCTCTTTTAATCGATAATCGATTAGACTGATTGTTAGAATTAATTTGAGATTTTCAGCAAGTTGAAGTTCGACAATCTGAATTAATTATTCCACAGACAAAAGCTAGGATCACTAGGCATGTTGCATTTGAGGTCTACTCTTTGGTCCGCTTTTGACTTAGGGATGACTAGTTACAATACAAAGCATGTTGTGGCATAATGCCTATGTGTCGAATATGGCATTACGTTTTTGACTTCAGGAGCATATGACGGGTGTAAGAATGAGGCAGTGATTCATATTGAATTTAGGAGCAACGTGGATTTGAACTGACAAAGATAGTCAGGGAGTGAGAGCTAAGTTGGTGAATACAGAGAGAGAAAGAAGAGGAGAGAGAGTGAGGGAGGAAGGGATATTGGACTATGTCAACATTCAGAAAGGGAAAGAAGAAAGCAAAATTGCACTAAAGCAATATTTCACAAATATTTCATTTGATCTGTGTTAGGTTTAACGTCTTGCCATGATCACACAATAGCGAAGCAGAATCTAATCATAAGAATATCTTCAATATTTTCATCAGCAACACAACAGAAGATCGCAGTAATGCGTTATGTCATTTCATTATGATTCCAGAAATATTCAAAGTTTTGAGATTTATTGATCACCGAATCAAATTGGAGAAAAAAAAAATCAATGTAAGTCTAGCTTTCATGCGAGATCAAGTTCCAGACAATTTCAGTGACAGACAAGCCAAAACATAGCTTAGGATAGCATCAGTAAAATCAAATAAAAAATAACTAAGTGACTAATTTGATTTCAGAATGAAGCAAATTGTGTATTTCACTCTCTTCAATTTATGCGAGAATAGAGCAGGGATTTCAATATTAAAGTCACCAGTCTGCCAGAATGTCAGACAGGATCTAAAACCATACCACCGTGTTATAGAATCAAGCGAATTAGAAACACACCCTTCAGTCCAACTGGTCCCTGCAAACGACATTTCCTTTTACAGATTTTGTGCTATCTCAGAGTTTCTTTCCAACAGTCGATACTGGAAAATCGTGACAAGTGTCTTCAGGCTGTGTCATTCCAAGGCAGTTAGCAGACCGCAGCTTGCAATGTTCCAATCAAGATGTCCATCAAACGACGTTTTACCGACGAATCCGACAGTTGAGAGAATGCTGTATAACTGATGTACATTCTCATCGCCAGCTCATTTGTAAGCCGAAGTTCTGGGAACAACTGATGGTATTCAATGATGTAGTATATTCGAAAAGCCGAATGGCCGAATTCTGCAAATATTTTCGCCATTCATATACTCATAGTCCACGGCAAGCTTTGTTCAGCCTGCATATTCGTTGTATTCCTGAGAACACAATTGCAAAATTTCAGTAGGAAATGTTGTGGTTCTGTTCGCCGAGCTGGAAATCTTTGTTGCAAACGTTTAGTCCCCTGTCTAGGTGACATCCTCAGTGCTTGGGAGCCTCCTATGAAGCGCTTCTGTGGTGTTTCCTCCGGCATTTATAGTGGCCTGTCCCTGCCGCTACCGGAAGCGGCAACGAGCACCCGGGCTACCAATCTTCACTCAAACTTCAGTAAGAAATAAATGTTCTCATAGTTTTGCTCAATTAGGTACACTACAAAATTGTTCAATGTATTCTAACAAACATAAAGGGAATGCCAAACTCCTAAACACTGGCATGGAATTAGGTGAGATCTTCAGTGCTGACAAATATTGTTGCATTTTTCATCGATTATGTTTGACCCTACATTTGCTCTTCAGGCATAATTTTCATTCAGGTCATCTATAAAGTCTTTCAATTTAAATGCCACAACTATTTAAACTGTGGTGTGATATGATGTCAAATAGTTTTGTCATTGTTCCCATCAGAATTACAACACAACATATTTTGCAGCAATCACATTTCATGCTGGTGGACATCTACAAAGTCAATACGAATGTAATAATTTCATGTCTTTTACTGATGAGACAATTTTCACACAGCCAGGACAACGGTAAGTGTTACGTTTTTTTTCAAAGCCTCTGGAACAGAATATCTTGAGTGGAATGAAAGTACTGAACTGGAATGAAAAGTGCAGCTAACGAAGAGGAAGATTCCAAGGAAACAACGTCGATCATAATTACAGCATACCACGTCCTTCTGCAGTTACTGCATCAGAGAACACAATTGCTGAAGCAGAAGCACAATTGCCCTCCTCTTAGGTCTAAAAGTAGTACTCCAAAATTGTAAAAATCGAAAGAGCTGTAAATGACAATCAAATTAGAGATTGGTGGAAAATCTCAACCGGTCTGGCAGCAACTGAGGATGTAAGTCAAAGTTAACGTTTCGAGTTGAGTGTCCCTTCTGCAGAAATACCATCCAGTTCTTCCAACATCCAGTGATGCACGGGTTAGGTGATTGACCATGCTATATTGTCCACAGTGTGCACGGATGTGCAGGTCAGGTAGATTAGCCATGAGTAGTGCAGATTTACGGGATGAAATAAATTAGTCAAGATGTCACTCTTCGTTATCAACTTTTTCTGGGATTACAAAAGTTCATACAATCACATATTTGATATTTCCCTTGTCGCATTTTTTTCATAATGACAGCATTGCAAGATGTTTTTCCTTCATTTAAGTGCATTTCTAAAATGCTGCTATTGAATTCTGTGAAAGGTTGATGAAACTGCGACTGTTTTGCTTTAAGTCACACAGACAAAAAAAATCCTCAGTTTTTTTCTTGCATTGTTTAAAACACTAAATGTTATCATTAAACTCACCAATGGCCATCGAATTAATGATCATTTATTGGCTCAGTGTGAAATAATCATGAGTGCCATGTTGAGGACCCTACGGGTATTATTGTCTGCCAAACTGTACTTTTTTTTTTGATTAGCGGGTTTCAATAGCTTATGCCAAACAAGAAAAAAGAACACCACCAGTAACTACGAGAGACATCAAAACCTGAAAGAAAGTACCGAATGCATTTTATCATCTCACATGCTTATTTACTTGAATATGACATGTGAAATTTCGCTTGCATGACTAAGTTTGCATTGGTCTGTGGTCTGCTTTTTGAAACCTTTCTCATTACATGGCAATTGTACACAGCATTTTGAAACTCTTCTTCTGATCGAAGCGACTTGAGATTGCAAACACCGTTGATAAGCCTCAACTTGCTGCCAAAATGCTTCACTAATTGTACATTATGAATGTTAAAACTACAAATTCATTTGTACCCTTTTGCTCCCACAGAGCTACAAACCTGTCAAAGAGGTAATAAAACAAAGACTAATGCACACACATTCACACACACACACACCATCAAATGTCTTTGTTTTGGGGTCAGAAATTGAAACAAAAGTCAAAATTATCTTTTTAATAAAAAAAGACTTTTCTCAGAAAATCGACTTCCTGTTCGATCAGCAGCTTTGCAATGTTCAGGTAATTATTGAAGCGAATTGATTTCCTTTGTTCATTCCAGTGATCAGAAGTATCAGCTGTTTGTGGCCCTATATGACAAATCTGCGTTGATGGTTTTGTACGTGTATGGATCATCATTCGTTGGATTCAATGTAGCACATTGAAGAGATAGACGTTTTCATTAAGGAAATAGAGGCAAATTCAAAATGGAAAGTACAAAAAAAAACTTTATTGCTGCATCAAAAGATCTGCAGAAACATTCAATGTGAATGTGGGAGAGATCTGCAAGCCAATAATTTGGGGAAAGAAAGTAACTTATTCACAGAAATGATTGCATGCCACCATCTAAAATGTTGCCTATATTCGATGACTAACAGGACAATGTGGTGAGATTACATCGTAATAGATAAACAAATAAGCAAATAAAGCATATTGAAAATTGAAGAACGGTTAGTGTTGCATTGAGAGTGAAGAATTCTTGCACTGTCATTGGCATATTAAGAATGTCGATACTTTGCATCATAATAAAAACGAAAATCACGTATGTTTTTCAAGGAAATTGCTTGAATTCAAGTGTCTATCATATGCTTCCTTCGAAATATCTATAAAGACACACGCACAAAACATATAAGTGATACACACAGATCTGCTTCTGCTGTTACAGTCATATACTTCAAGTTATTTATTGATACAAATGCAATAGAAATTACTCGATGCAACACAGAACACGAGTACGAGCAGAAATATGGAAACATTGAAAAGTTATAACTTGACTTCCTTTTTAATGATGCATTTCTACAGTTTTTCTTTTTCTTGTTAGCTTGAATACACAAAACCGTGCCATAGCTGGAAAAAAGTTCACTCGCACGGGAAAATTGATTTAAAACCCTCCATCAAACAATTAAATGTGAAAGCACATTTTAAAATCTCTTGCAAAGATGATATAAATCTGATAATCATCGTTGTGCCCATGGGCCTGAGCTGAGCTTACCATAGAAATATCATGTTTGTACTGAATTCATGCATTTTTTCTTGACCCATGTTCAGAGCTGGAACACTGTCGAAAAGGTAAGACATCGTGCCACCCATACCCCCACAACCAAAAACAAACGTCGAATTTCAAGGCATAAATAGGTTAGTCATTCATTTTTTTTTAAAAAAACGGGTCATACATTACAATTTCTACACAAAAATGCTATTTTTAAATGACGACATTCACAAAGCATGGATTTTCCGTACCGACTGTACGATTGTAGCATTCAACAATTATTCAGAAGACTCTACATGCTCACTATCCACCCTGGTGCTGTCACCTCCTTGTTGGTTGTGACCTCTACTACTGTCTTCAAATTTGCTTTTGTGCATTTCTGGTTTTGGTGCATAGAATTGACAACGAATCATTTTAAAAGAAACGGGGTGGGGGGGGGGGGGCGCATTGGGTGTAAATGTAAAAAAAAGGTATAATGAAAGATTGTCTTTTATTCTAAGGCAAACAAATCCACACGAAATCAGGACGAGGTTATGAGATGCAAACGAAGTCAGTTAGTAGAATGAAAAAAATAATCCATGTAACTGATTACATCTTTTCATCATACACAATATTTATATTTGATAACAGACTGGTAAAGTATTAAGATTAGATCCTGCCTGACAGAAACAAGATATATTAAATAGAGATTAAGCACAACAAAACAGTTTGCATTGCATTTGTCTTCTTGAAATTCTGATTCTCTGGTCAGCAAATTAGAAGGCCCAAATTTATACATCACCTTTAAAAAGGAATTTTCACATTTATGCGATTTGAATGCAAATTTTCATCTTCTATTACTTCCTAAGCATCTGCAAAGACTGAGCAAATAATGCTGTTTTCTGCACTCAGATGTATTTGCGCTGTTAATGCAGCTAGCTCGTGTTATATTACGACATCACCTTTAAAAAGGAATTTTCACATTTATGCGATTTGAATGCAAATTTTCATCTTCTATTACTTCCTAAGCATCTGCAAAGACTGAGCAAATAATGCTGTTTTCTGCACTCAGATGTATTTGCGCTGTTAATGCAGCTAGCTCGTGTTATATTACGACATCAATGAATTAAGAAAATGTCTGACGAACATGCAGTACAAATCTGGAAGATGTTTCAAATGGAGCATTAAATTCGTTGTAAATTTAATAATTAGTTTTATTTCTTTATAATATTTTCCCATTTGATGTTTCATTTTGTATTTTAATTCATAAGAACCATATCACGACAAACAGGAATGGGCTCTTCCATTTAGATGCATGTGTTCAATATGATTTAAAATTTGATTTAAGACTAATCCATGTGAGGTGAAATGGCAGAGTATCTCGACAGGTTGTATCTGGTCGTTGAATTTCTAGCCAGGGTATGTGCACGAGATGGAAAATATTCGCTGAAAGTTTAATTTTCTTATTTCCTATTCTCACAGAACTTGCAAATCTTCAAAAAGGTAAGCTGCAAAACTAAAGTATTGAATTTGTCGCTATGTGGGGTGTCAAATCAGTCCTTCAGTTTTCAGTCAGAATAGAAATAATACCATCAAAATATGTATTGTTCCAATGTTGCTTTATGTCAATGCTATTTGTGATTTGAGAGTAATGATTGAGGAGATTCACAAGCTTGCAATTATTCTGTTTGTTAATTTTTTGCAATTTTGGCTTTGTTTGCATTTGGGGCTTTGAGTGCAGGTTAGGCAGTGAATCGGGAAACAAAAAAAGAAAGAGCAATGGCAAGGGATTTCGCTGAAAATGCAATTAGGAAAGATATAAACCTACTCCTAAGTTAACAAATAGACTGTAGAATCAAATAATTCAGGATATGCAGGTAGGGTGCGAGCCTAGTGATTTAGTGTAATATCAAGACTATCATTAGAGCTTATTACCTCCTGCTTTTTAAGTATAATAGTACTTGATGACGAACCGGCCAAAATAATAGTACTGAATCAAGGACAACAATGGAAGAAAGAAGGAAGCAGAACTGTGGGCATTGCATTGGAGGTGTAAGCCTTCTTACACGGCTACCAAGTGTTTAGAAGTCCAGTATCGACATATAATAATAAATACTATTCTAAATGTATTTTACTTGATTTTGAGTTACTAATATTTTGCTTCCAATGTATATGTTAGTGCCCACTAAAAAAGATGATATGTTGTGTATACAGAGGCCTTTCTGCTGTCACTAATAACAGATACATTGCAATTATTAATAACGATTAAGTGCCATCATTTCTGTCTACATTCTACACAAATAACAAAAAAAAAAGATATTTTAAACAATTTATGAGTAATAGGCTTTTTTTTTTAAAAAAAGTCATTTTTGTGTTCTTCTTAATGGTATGTTTATTGGTAAAGTAGGTGTGCCTGGGATTTCGGGTGAGCTTGTCAATTGCATGCATAATTTACATAATGAAAGGAGACACCGATGGCTGTTGGATTGTTTGACTTTGGAATGGAGGAATGTCACGAGCGGTTTTCCAATGGTCTGGATCCTCATCTGATTTTCATTTCCATCATTAATTTGTATGAGAATATCAAAGACAATGGTCGATAGCAAAATTGCTGTCATAGTAAAGAGAGAAAATATTTTTCTTGTATTTCAACGGGATCTTGATCAGATGGGTCTGTTGGCTGAAAGAAAAAAGCTGGTACAGTTGAATTGCTGTATTGTATTTTGGTGCAACAAGCAGTGGCAAGAATATTGCATTTCATGAAACTACCTTGGATACTTCATTAGAACAGAGGGTCAAAGGGTTTAGGAACATACTTCTTTGAAGATTGCATCACAAGTCGACAGGGTGTCCAAAAAGGCGTTTAACACACAGCCCTGCATTCTTCAGTGTAATAGTGTATTACAACACGGAGATAGGCCCTTTGGTCCAAAGTGGCTCATGCCGACCAAATTGTCCATCCTCACGAATACCATTTATTTGCACTTGGCTTAAAACTTTATAAAGTTTTCCTTTTCAAGTATTTCTCCAAAGATCTTTTAAAGGTTGTTAATGTAAATAATGCCCTTCCTGAAGAAGGGCATGTGCCCGAAACGTCGAATCTTCTGTTCCCTAGATGCTGCCTGACCTGCTGTGCTGTTCCAGCAATAAAGTTTCAGCAATGTAAATAGCCTCAAACACTTGTGCTGGCAGTTCATTCTACCTGCTTAACACCCTCTGTTCAAAAAATAAGTTTTCCCCTCAGGTTTATTTTTATTCTTTCCCCTCCAACGTAAAACTGATGCACACTCGGCGTCAATTCCCCAAATCCTGGGAAAAAATCTCCGTCCATTCCGATCATAATCATTACAATTGTGTAAGATCCCACCTCAGTCTCCTATGTCCTAAAGAACAAAGTCCTCGCTTGTCGAAACTCTCCCCATTACTCAGATCATTGAGTTTACGTAACGTCCAAATAACCTTCTTTTGCACATTCAAATTTAATAACATCATTCCTGTGGCAAGGTGAGCAAAAATAAACAGAATATTCCATGTGCGTCCCCACCAACGTCCTGTTTAACTGCAACATGACTTCCCAACTTCTACACTGAATGCCCAGACAAAGGACAGTCTGTCAAAAACGTTCTTTACTGTCCTGTATACCATTTTCTGCACACTCTCAGAACGTGCATCTAAACTTCAAGGTCCCTATATTCCACTCTACTCCTTAAGACCCTATCATTCACCACGAAACTCCAACCTTGATTTGACTCTCCAAAATGCAAGACTTCACATTTGTGCACATCAAAATCCCTTTGCTATTTCTTAACGTGATTCCCGAATTGGTCAAGGTCTTGCTGTAATTTTTGATCACGTCCCCACCTGTCCACAAAACCGCCTATATTAGTGTCAATTGGACACTTAATAATCATGCCTTATACATTCATACATCAAACAGGAACGGGCCCAGCATCCGTCCAGACTTCCAGTGAGACAAGCATTATTTCACAAAAACCCTCTCCTTATTACCATTAAGCCTATTAAGCAAATTGCGTTGTGCATACAATTTGCCTGCTCCCCATGGATTTCATGTAATCAAACCTTCCAGGTTTGCAGATGCTGGAGATCAGACCTGAAAATGTGTTGCTGGAAAAACGCAGCAGGTCAGGCAGCATCCAGGGAACAGGAGAATCGACGTTTCGGGCATAAGCCCTTCTTCAGGATTCCTGAAGAAGGGCTTATGCTCGAAACGTCGATTCTCCTGTTCCCTGGATGGTGTCTGACCTGCTGCGCTTTTCCAGCAACACATTTTCAGTAATTAGCAAAGACAGTCGACATTAGGACATAAGACCTCTCTGATGAAGGGATTATGCCAGAAATGTCAAGTCTCCTCCTTCTTCAATTCCTCTTGTCCTGCTGTGCTTTCTCATCGCCAAAGTTTTCCAGAGCAGCCAACTATGATGAAGCTTGTCAAAAGCTGACTGTATGTCAAACAGACTAAGTTGAGCAGCCTATCTTCATCAATCTTCCTGTCCACTTCATCAAAGAACTCTAACGAATTTGCGAGACATGATCTCCCAGACAAAAAGCAATGTTGATATTCTTTTATGAAACGCCGAATTTTCAAATGCACATGTATCTTATCTCTAAGAATATGCTCAAGTACCGGGCCTTACTTAAATGTTAGGATCACTGGTCGGCCGTCGCCAGGTTTTCTTTGCAGCTTGCCTGCAAAAAGGGCACAACATTCACCACTATCCAGTCTTCCAGGATCACAACTAGATGCAAATATAAAAGCCATGGAGCCAGAATTTCTTCACTCCATCTTCCAGTGTTCTGGGATATAGCTTATCAGGACCAGGAGGCTTATTCACCTTCATGCATTTGGGATACTTTCAACAAATCCTCTGTTGTGACATGGATTGTCTCTACGATATGATCACTGACTTCCCCAAATATCCAAGTCATCGTGTTCTTTTGAAGGTAAAAGCCTGTACTGCACCTTTAAGAGAGTGTGAATGCTGTTTTGCACTGAGAGCTTACAAACACCTGTGCATATGACGTGTGGCAGTCTCATTGTGTTCTGGATAACAGAACATATATCACATATGGTTATAAAATGGATAGTTGTGCTGTTTGCTCTTTTGTCAGCAATTCGAATTTAACCAATCAGTTTAAACTTTGCCTCAGAATTCTAAAACCCAATCGAGTTTGAATACTTATCTTTTTCCAACATCGGATCAATGACGAGATACAATGACGGCGATATAAAAATGCAGGCATTTTGAAAATTGGAGATAGATCAACTGCCATCAACACAGAACCAAGAACTTAAACAACACTCTCTATCAAAGGGACCTTTTCATATGAAACATATTCGCAGTAAAACGAAAGAAGACGATCCAGGGCAATCATCAGCTGGCAAAAGACAGAGGCCAAATATGAAATCCACTGTATGTTTGAAATTAAGTTGAGGTAACTTCAATAATTGTCTTGTTAGAAATGTAGATTGTTGTAGAGTTGGAGGCAGGTAATAAACATTAAGAGAAAGGGGTGCTTAGAATTGTGAATAGTTGTTTTTTAATGCTCACTTTAAGTGTTAAAATAATTGACGTTATTTTATTTAAACTGTACAATTTCGGAGTTCACTGTCAGTCATAGTTTAACAGATTACGAGGCGAGGTGAGCTTTTCTGGGTGTTTGGTTTAATTAACAGAAGGTTTCTCTGCTGTGTCGTAACAATGTCTTTCTCCACGGTAAACACAGTTGAGAAATATTCAATAAGGACTTTGCTCATCTCCAGCGTTTCTACACACATGTGTCCACTTTGGTCCTTGAGATGTCCAGTTTTGTCTCTACTTATTTTTACTTAAAAAAAGTTTTTGGATTCACCCTCATCCGAAATTATTTGAGTATAGGAGTTGGAAATTCATGCTAATGTTGTGCTGACAAACTGTGAGCAGTTATGGTTGCCTCGTCCATAGGAAGGATATAATTGAGCTGGAGAGGTGTCAGCAGATATTTTCCAGGGTGTTGCCGTGTGCAGAATGTTTCAGCTATAAAACAAATGCTGTGACTCATTTCACTGGAGTGTAAAAGTTTGACTGCAGACTTGATAGAGGGTTCATAATATCATGAAGATGACAGACAGATTAATGACAGATGTTTTCCCTGTCAGATAAGGGACTACAAGACTGGGGACACTTTACTAGGTAAGAGGAAAGAGATTTGAAAAGACACGAGGAACAATTTGTCTTTTTACACACAGGGTTTTTTGTTTGTAGAACTGACTGAGGTATTGTTGAATGTGGGCAAACCTATAATGCATCAACGACACTTCAGTAAGTACCTGAATAGGAAACGTTACAGCAATTTGGGCCAGTGCAGACAGTTTTGACAACTTTAGAGTAGAGTTGCCTTTATTTGTTATTTCTACCATATGCAACCGATACAGTAAAACAAAGAGAGAGATGCTGTTACTCCAGGACAACTAGTGTTACATGCACAGGTCAAACTACGTAATCATTACAGTGTATTGTAAAAAATATATATATTTCTGCAGCTATTCTAAGTCAGGCAAAAAAAAGCGTCTGTGTTAAGGAATCTGATGGCTTGTACGAAAAATAAACTGTTGCGCAGTCTGGCTGTGAGAGACCGAATGCTCTGGTATATTCGGCCAGATGGGAGGAGGGAGAAACGTTTAAGTGAGGAGTGTGTGGGGTCTTCCTCAATGCTCTGAGCCCTTCGGATGCAAACTGTGGTGCAAATATCTGTAATGGAGGGAAAGGAATTATTTCAACATGTCCTGTTTGGAAGAAAGAGTTTAGTTACTTTCTGTGTGAGTCGATAACTCTTAGAATCTAAACAACAATTCTATTGATGTTTCATTCTGTGGCTGGACAGGCAGTCCAAAATAACATGATTTATGATGAACTTCGTTCAAGGGGGCCAACATTTAATTCATGTTTGAAAATGGAAGCCAGCTTTGCCTAACGTGACTGCGTCAATCCACATGCTGCTGAATCCAATGGGCGGAAATGCAAACAGATTGTTTGAAAAGAAACTTGACAGCAGCAGACTCTGCAATACACACAAAACGTTGGACATAAATGGGACAATGGCATTTTGCCTCTGGACAATCGGGAGCATTGATATATTCTCCAGACAAGGAGGCGCCTCACACTCTTATTTGAAGGAACCCACATGGACCCAGGAACCACCATAATCGACACTTCAAGGCGATTCTGCTATGGATGTCCCAACGACTGTTTGGATGTGATTTATCAGGGAAATTAAACCTGATCAATCCATTGGGCAGATCCGAAAGATGTTCTGAAAAGTGCACAAAGGCACGGAAGAATAAGTTTAACTGGAAAATTCCACTCAGCGTGGTAACACGAGAATAACCAACGAAAGTGAAGATACCTTCAAAACCATCGAAAGAGGAAGAAGATATCACAATATAGAACCCGATCAATTTCTTGTGCGGTGCTATGCGATCATCCAAGTTTTAGTTAAAGCATAAGGTAGTTTCTAGTGCTTATCGTTAGTTTATGATATGCTATATTTTTCTACTATTAGTTGTGTTCAATAAACGAATAGTATTGTGATAAGAGACGACTCACAGTTATTTTGCAGCATGTAAGAATTTACACATACTGTGTGGCAGGAACAGCAGTTCCATATTTAAAATTCTCGAAAACAATGCAAACTCTTAAAACAAGTTTTTCATTGTTTGTTTGTTTTTCTGTTTTTGCACCTAAGAAAATTCGAAAACATCTTTCACAAAAGTAATTCACATATCACATTATTGATCAATGTATCGGGAAATGAGAACTTGCAAAATATATCTGATTTTACTTAGATGTATTAATTATGCACAAGTGATGATATTTGATGAAAATATTGACTTTGTTCCTCTGTCTCAACAGATATTATTTTTAATTTTCATAAGTGACCCCAAAATAAAGAATTTGCCGTTCTTGTGCAAATTGCAAAACAAGAAGATAATTTGTTGTCTGGCCACAAACTTAAGTGGGAACGTACACCAATAAGAGAAGCATATAATTAAACCGATGAACTGCACAGTTTTCCATCCAAGGTAATTATAATTTGAGAGCAACGATCGAAAGTCAGTGATGCCCGAAATGTAATGTTAAATGCTGGAAGTTTCATAAATATATTAACATCCTTTTCCATGGGATTATTATGTTACATATTGCAACGTTAGTTTATGAATATGGCAACGATAGGACAAAATTATAATGATAGAATTCAAATCATATGATGATAACTGAGAAAGGGTCGCACACGCCAATTCAATATTCGAAAGAAAAGCATACAGATTGGAATCCATCTCTATAGAACCTATAATTACACCATTGGCAATGAGGAGCAGGAGATCTCCCCATTTCCAAAATGCACGACATAATCTCTCCTAATGAACACAGACGTAACCTTCTAAGTCATTTACCAATTCCATCAAAATGGACAAGAACAGCAGAGATTTCGGAATGCCACCACATCCAAATTCCTGTCTAAGCCATTTATGATAGTGACTCGAGAGTACCCCATCTTTTCTACTTAGTCGCTAGTTCAAATGTCTAGAATTCTTTGACTAGCTATATTATATAGCTACACACGTTAACATGGACTGCGGTGATTCAAAAAGGCACCTTACCAGTACATGATCAGGGATAATTTAAAAATTATGTCCAAGCCTAGGTTGTCCATGTCCGCAATTAAAATAAAAAAACAAGACAAATCGGCATTGTTAAAGAATGTTTGTGAGAAAGGAAAATAATTTGGACAGCACGCAAATACACACTCAAAACCACACACGTGAACATGAATGTGTAAGAGCATCTGTGCGTGCCTATGCTCAGGCACAGATTCTCGACTCTTGCCATGTTTAGAAGAGGATCATTAAACTCTGATTTCAGTCAAACGTTGGACCAGATTAACTAATAGATTTTTAAAAATTTCTGAAATTTCTGCAGTGCAGAAAGAGGAAGCAAGTTTCTTCCTCTATTTAGATCAACAAAAGAAAATCAATTCCTAAAAAGAAAAGAGCTTGGAGGGGATGCCAGTTGTCAGATTTGGTGTTTTTAGGATACGAGGTTAGACCGTTTTTTTTTTTGTGAAGTCATGTTACCCATAATTGGTTATTCTTGCGGAAAAAGCATTGTGATCGAGAAGAAAATGAATCATGACATTATGTAGAAAATTGTGATAACAATTGAAAACTTATTCTAGGATGTTATAGAAGGGTGAAAAGACTGCCATGAAACTCATCATCTAATGGTCAGCATGACAAATACATATGTTCTGTATACACAAGTGCAATCAGAGAAAATAAAGTCACTCATTGCACTGGGCACAATGTTGTCACTTTCTATCAAAATTAGCTCAGCTGAATTTAGTTCGCTATTGAAGCTTTATCAGACCCCCCCCCCCCCCCCCCCCGCCCATTTCCAGTTTCTGTACTGTAAAAAAAAATAAGTTAGACTCGTAAATACAACTGTTTTGTGAGTGGAGGCCACTGTCCTGTGTGAACAGTCGAGTCACAAGCTGAGAAACAAAGATAAGTTCGATTGCATTTTATATTCATTATGATAGCTGCCTTCATGTGTCTTGAGATAGCTACTGTAAAACAATGTAGGTTCTTGACATCGAAGCCGCAAATTCAATTGACACATTAGGTGCGTAGAGCACCTAATGAACAAATAAGACATTTTAAATTCGGACAACACAGCATTGGCACAATTAGAAAGACAAAGATGGTTTGGGGGACTGCTGAAGTTCCAAAGGAACACGAGAGAGGATAAGTAGAACAGAGTGAGACAGGGAGATGTGAAATAAATTAAAAGGATGTCAAAAAATTATACTAAGCGAAAAATATTATGAGTAGTTTGAAAACAGGCACTTAAATGGTCTAGATGAACTGAATGCATCTTTTAATGTCAAAAAGAAGGAATTACAGCTCTGTGTACTACCTTATTTGTGTGAATAGCGCCAGCTGCCCATCGAACCTTCTCCGCTAATACATAAGAATAAGCAAGATCCTGGCTTATTTTTTCATGGACTTAGCTACACCAATTCACCCACTCACTACAGGGCTTAATTCATTTCCTGTTCAAGCGTCTAACTACTTTTGACTTAAAATATTGAAGGAAGCATCCTCAACTGCTTTACTGGGCATGTAATTCCCCAGATATACAACCCTTTGCGTGAACAAGTTTCTCCTCAACTCAGTCCTGAATCTAGTAACTTTTATTTTGCCGCTATGCTCTGAGTGTTAGTTTCATCCACCATTGGAAACAATTCATGTTCCAATTTCTGCTCCCTTCATGTTTTACTTCTTTTTATATAATGCTCAGTCGTTCTTCTAAATTCCAATTAATATAATCCCAGTGTATTCAATCTCTCCTAAGAAGGCAACCCATTTAATTCTGGAACCAAAATAGTGAACCTCATCTACACTGTGTCCACTATCAATATATCCTTTCTCAACTTAAGAAATAAAATTGAACACAGTACTCCATCTGCGGCCTCAGCAGCACGGCATACAGCTGCAGAAAAACCTCCCTAATTTGAAACTCGATCCTTATTGCAAAAGTCAGTATTCTGTTTTTTTTCTTAGTTGCCTGCTGCACTTGAAAACTGACTTTTTGTGATTCTTACACATGAAAACCTACGTCCCTCTGCACAGTCACATGCTGTATTTTCACCTTTTAGTTAACAGTCCATTTTTCTATTTCTATTACTAGTTTGGTTGACCTCACATTTAATAACGTTGTACTCCATATGCCAGACACTTGTCCTCTCACGTAATCTGTTTATATTCATCTGTGGACTGTCAGTGTCCCCTGCACATTTTACTCTGAAACTTACTTTACTGTCATCTGCACACTTTGAAACACTATACTTAACACACAATTGCAAACTATCTGTCCAACTTGTGAACAATTTCGTTCCAACACTGAATCCTGAAGTAAAGCATGCGACAGTGATCACCAACCAATAAACACCCATTCATTCCTCCTCTTCGATTCCTGTTAGATAACCAATTTTCCACCCATGCTAATAAGATACCATAATGTTGTGAAGCATTATCCTCATGCAGCTGCATTTTGTGCAGCACCTTGTCGAATGCCTTTTGGAAATTTTGTTATGCCATATCCACGGGATTCTGGTTTTCCATTTTGCTTGTGATGTCCTCACAATAGTCCAGTTAATTAGTTAAACATAACTATCATCACATCTGCCTGGTAGCAACACGTTCTACTAGATATTTTGATACTTCGTCATTTATCATAGATTGACGAACTTTAACTACTACTGATTTTAACCCAACGGACAAAGGTTGACCGTCTGTTCTATGTACTCTTTTTTAAACAATGATGTAATTTTTACTGTTTTCAAACTGACAAAATTACCCCAGATTCCAGCGAATTTTGGATAATTACCACGATTGCATTTGCTATCCCTCACACCCATGATATCCTTAATGCCCTCTGCTGCATTACATAACAGATAAGAGACGTGTCTACCCCCACACCTAATAGATTGTTCTTCAGTACAATGATCTTTTCTAAGTTGTCACATGCTATAGCATCCTTGTCATTAAATATTTCACCTTTTTGGTCATTTCTTCATTTCATGTGCTGAAATGTCCCTTCTCATCAGCTAAATGAACAATGTTAATTAATCTTTGTTTTCTTTGTATATTCGTAGAAGGTTTTGCTATCAGTTTTCAAAATTCTGATCTGTTTTACTATCATAATCTCTCTTACTCTTCTTTATAGGTGTTTTCGTCGCTTTCTGCTTTTCTTTGAATATTTCTCAATCCCCAATGTTCGCAAACCTTTATTCTCTCTTCGTCAGCATTTGCTATAAACGTGATACGCTCTTTTACTTCATTAGTTATCCACGGCTAATCATCCACTTTTGGACAGCCATTCCTTTTGACTGTTGTAGACTTTTGCTGAGGAAGGGTAAAAATCAGTTTGGAAGTATTCCACTGTGGCTCAATTCTAGAAGCTAAAGTGGAAGCGTGCAAAACATTGCAAAGATTTTATTTTCTTTTGACACGTTCTCAGAAATGTTTAACGAAAGAAATAAATTAAAACATTATATTTATGTAATTGTTGACTTTTTTTTTCATTTGACGAGGCTGTGTCTCCAATACCATTCAGGTTTCATTTGCCATTTCCATTCTTCGGACTTGTAATTCTTGGCATGGAATCAGACGTTCCTATTTAAGAATTCAAAATGAAATTTCAACTTCAGTTTTAACTTTAGCTTATCTGTGATCACTGAATCCATTTATGATCCCTGTATTTCACTGATCCATGATGATCCCATACTTCAAACCTAAAATTTCATGAAATTGCGCATTTCTTAATTCGTTGGTACTCATGACCGTGCATCAAATAGATGGAAATGAAGCAACATTAACTTACGAGTCAAAGCATAAAAGGATACTGGTCAAATGCTCGGAGAATAGAATTATAATATTTATGTGCTTATTTTGGGAAGCCTGGACGCAATGAAACGTTGGAATTGTTTTTTTTCTGTGTTGTGAATCTCTATCATTGTGATTTTGGTTTTGTCAAAACCGAGAATGTTCTGAAACCCGACAACAAGCAACGTATTGCTTTACAAAACAGTATTACAGAGCCAAAAAGCACGGAATTTCGAAAATAAAATTATGTTTCTTTGGAAAGGCTTGCTGAGGCGTTATTTTGTATTACGGATTTATAATTTTGAACATTTAAGAAGTTACTCTGAATTTACATGAAAGATTTCTCATCATTGGACTGAAAGAAAAAGAAGATATAAGAAAATGCGCACTGAGAAAAGAGAGAGATAGAAAGAGGAAGGTTGTGTGTGCATGCACAAGAGAGAGAGGGAGTCATAAAGAGAGAGGCAGAGAGACAAAGGCAAATAGCGACAGAGAACTTGTTGTCTACTTTTCCCATGTCCATTTTGATTTATATAATCGCTCCGAAATTTCACAAAAGCACCACCCTAAAAGATGTCCAGCTCTTCAACATTTAAACAAATAAGAATCAGTTGACAATGCATTGCAGAAATAGCAAATCCAATGCTCACATCGCCAGAAAAATCGTCATTCATTTTGTGGTAAGCATAAAATTGCAGTGCAAGTTATCTGATCAAAACAACAACCTGTAGCTGTAAACAGTTTGTTAACTGAGCGGATGGGAGTTCGAAGCCGAGTTATTCCACAGAACTACAAGACTGTTCAGGAAAACCGTCAGTCATTGATCACCTTTGTTGCAAACAGTATCATTTGATTGTAGTAGGAAAATAAAAATGTGTTAACATTTTGAGTCTGAATATCATGTACATGATAGGATTTAGATTTTCTGCCAGATGTTGAAATTTAGAAACAGAAAACAAGCATTAAGGTCATCTTACGTGCCTGGTCATTTGCACGTAGTTTGACAACCTGAAAACTAAGTCGGACTTAAGAAGGGTCAACAATAATCAGTAGCCAGTCGCATACCAGTGCTGCAGGTTGAAAGTGACTTAATGAATTCAAATAAATGCTACTTACATAAGACTAAAAGCTATTCCCAAATTTGGTTAGCTTTGAAATTAAATGTTCCAGGAATGATGTGAAATTACTCTTTTGAACTTCTGCAGAAGCTGGTATAATGAAATTGCAAATTCACCACGTTTCGAAATTCAATACGTTTCGAAACGTATGCATTGCATTTCCGTGGCTTTGGGAAAATAGGCTGAATTGCCGAACTCGTGTTACTCAGTTATCTTTCATCCGTGGATTGTGGCTGAATGAAACAAGTGTTTGTGTCAAAGTTTAATTGATCCATCTGACTAGGCCGTTTTCGTTTCGAAACGGATATTCATGAGACTTTGAACTGCTATTAAGTGCGACTATTACAATAGCAGCAGTTTCCACCAGCTCAGCGTGATAATGCAATTCAGCACAAACTGTACAATTTCCAATGGAAATGCAATTATTTTTAATCATTAGATGACTTCATAATTTGACCATTGGTGTTGTTTGGATGTCATTGTAACACAAACGCATCCTTTTATCAAATATTGCATGTTGTTTTCACATGATTTTAGATTACAGACTAATACAAAGAGCAAGCATATGAAATTTTGGGAAAGTGTTAACAACGATGCCATAGACTAAAAAAAGACAACACACCACGAGAGTTTTATGAAAAATGAGTATGGGATAAAGAATGAGAGATTGAGAAAATTAGAGAGAAGTAAAGACACTGAAAAAAGGAAAGAAGTGCCGGGACAATGATTGAATTATTTTGATGGGGAGGTTGTGGAAAATGAACAGTTGGGGAATTCGTATTACCAACTGTATGCAATGTGTAATGTCGAGATCTAATCTACGAATACCAAGATGACTGAAAATTGTTACGTTGCACACTTAAATTCTAAAGTCGTCATTGAAGATTACTGACTTGTGGAAGACAGAAACCAGGAGAACTAACTAAACTGTGTTGAGAAATGAAAAGTCCCGCAATAATATACTTGAGTTTAGCAATCTGACAAGTCTTTTTTTTCTGAAAGGAGGAATTCATTTCGAAATATCCATGTGTTCAAGGTTATTATTTGCAAGAATGGAATAAGTAAGAAATAATTGTAATATCTGAAAAGATTCTTGAAAACAAATCCTGAAACAACGTAGTCCCTGATGTAACGTGATCTAATCTGACAACGAATAAAGAAATAAAGCGAAAGCAGCATCTTTACCATTTGTGACGCAATATAACCTTCCACAAATACGTCAGGAGACACTTGTCGCAGGGAACATGCTCTCACATTCATTCAGGATTGTAGTTAACTCTCGTGTCGAGTATGAAGTCCGAGCTTCCTTAAAAATAGACTTGAGACGAAATAGTTTTGTCTCTGCCTTAATAGAGCGTATAGTAGTGATATATTTTTTTGAAAATGAGAACTGTGCCTCAAAACTCAATCTTTTGTTTTGATGTAAAGATATAGCTGCAGGGACACAGCTTCAGGTTTCCTTCAGCACATTATTCTGTGAACTGTCAGAACGTTGGTTTAGGGCCTATCCCTGATCATCTCCATCATATCCATAAATCTCTTAAGTCGAATAAAGTTGTATAATAAAAAAAAGATTTCCCTAGTTTCATCAGCTTCAGTTAAATCCAGGACCGGACTGTTTTGTTCAATTCCTTCAGACTGAATTTGAAATGTTCTGCTGATGGCATTTTAAAAATCTATTTCCCTCAGCCATTCATTTTGCGAATACCTCTGGTCATGTTGGGGAATACTAACTCTTCCAATATCATTACCTTCTTGGTTTTGAGATTCTCTTCACTTTGTCTGCACATCTGTTCTTACATACTGTTGTATCTGACTGGGTGATGGCTATAGTACTCCCCAAAAACTTTAATTGCTTTTGATTTCTAGCCAAGACTTAATAATATGACTTTGTTTGAGTGGCTATTTAAGATGTCAGTATTCCTTACTAGTGCTATTATTTTATCTGGTTCAGATATGTTTTCGTGAATTTATGATTATTCAATGTCTCGACTTCGCTCCCTGTTTCCAGCACTGCAATTGCCCCATCACATTTGGGGATTAGCCCACTATTGTCCAATGCCTCATCTTTCTTTACCAAGAACAAAGCACTAATATGTTCGAAAGTAAATCTCCAGACAGGATAAGCCCTACAAAGCAAATGTTACAGCTATTTCCATGCATCCTTGAAAGTATTACTTCTGATCTGTATGATTTTATGATCAGTATTGCGTCCAACAGGCAATGACATTCACCACCTTCCCTATATTGCTGAAATAGCATATTCTGGAATGAGTTGCCAAACCTCTCTCAAACATGTCTCAGTGACAGTAATGTCTCATCCTTCTATTTCAAGTTCTATATTCAGTGCTTAATTTGAAGCATCTGTTATAATAAATGGAGACCCATTTGTCAAACCCGAATTGCTTTAATTAATCTGCAGTTTCTCTGCCTGCCATATTCATATGTTGTGGCATCTAAACCCGTCAGTTCATTTCGTCATCTCTTGGAATCAAAAGGATTCTATAAGGCATTTAATATATACCTCTTTTGAAAAGCTTGCACACGTTCTCTCAATATGCCAAATCTGTTGTCTTTGCTATCTCGATGTGTCTAACTAATGTCCATGACAATTTTATAATCGATTTGCTAAGACATGATCGTACACAAGCTTGCAGCTTAAGTGATTTGAAACTGTTTTTAATGCATTTTTCATGATTGAAACTTACACTGAGCCACGAATCATGAAGTATTACCTGTCGACATATGATGTAGCTTACATTAAAATCCTGTAGTCACATGTTATTTCCGTGAGCGAAGAATAACACTATCAAACTGATAATCATTTCTAATTATAAGTTGGATTCAATTCTTTAAAATTTCCGTTTGTCACCATGTTGCATTTTCGTCAGGTACTTTGGACTCGCCTGTGATCGATGGTGAATTATTCCTATTTTAAAATAGAGTAATTCCTTGGAATCTAAGAGGAACAGGAAGCGCAGTGGATAAAACATGATTAATGATGCCTGACAAGTAATATATTCAATATGAAAATGGAAGCTGTTGCACAATTGTGCAATTTTGTCATGATCCACAGGGCACACAGGAAGATGGTTCTGTTTGTTGAAGGCCTGTCACCGTAGTTACTGGAGATCTGTACATGAGGCAACTCTGAGGCAAATGCTTGTGTGAAGTCACAAGTGCCTGGAAAGCAATTCTTTCAATTACACTTTGATCAGTGCTTACTTTGTTTAAAGTGGAAGATAAAAATTCAACTTGTGTTTAAGTATCCATTTTTGCTTTGTATTACTTTGCCCTTCTCTGAGATGCATATTTGAAGTTTACTTAGAACATCCAATATTTTTTTTTGGGGGGGGCAGTTAAAGAGGCCGAAGTGTAGCTTCAATCTTCCTGTATGGATCATGCTTGGAAAATAACCTATGACTTTTATGAACACTGTTGTTGGCATTCTTACCACATGCACAAACTTGCTATCTGTGTTTAAATATATCAGCAGAAACTTGCGCGTCTGCTGTCAATGGAAGTCAAATGATGGCACCAGATGTATGTACAGGGAAGCAGTCTCTCAACATATTATACACTCAAAGAAAGAGAAGGGAAGGCTGCCTGTTATGCAATCAGGGAGGATCAGTCAGACAAAATAAGCGTCAGTTACGTCTCCTGTGTTTGGTTCTCGACAGCAGCAACAGCAGGTAAGCAGATCTCGCAGCACCTGCGGTGACGTCGAGTCCAGGGAGCCTTTGAGGTAGAAAATTCAGCGGGGGAGATCAAGCACTTGTGGGAAAATGTTATGAAGCGAGCTTGGTTAAGCACATAGAGACTGGAATCCTAATTCAGACGATAACTCTGCATGGACACCACGTACCAAGTTGCGAAAATCTGTGATGAACAGCTGGATGTTGTACGGTGCTGACTGGACGAGCAGGTGCGGTGAAGTTTATGGAAATGGAAAGACTAACTTTTGAATTTGTTGAACCTTTATTCACGTAAACTCATTATACTTTCAGTATTTTAAAGTTTATACAGTGTGATTGGTAATTTATTTTGTATTCCAAGATGGCGCTGGAACGTGGCAATATAGTGTATTTTTCTCTGTACCTCAGCAAAGTGGTAAAACGTGTAAGAAAATGCATTTCAGAAACTGGCAGCAAAAATCACAAGTGGGACAGTTAAGATATATCAAAACTGCACTTCTTACAAACAGTAAGAGACTGCAATTGCCTTATTGGTAGGGAATTGTGTTAGTTCTCTTGGCTTGGTTTCAAACAAGATTTCAAGTAAATGGCTAGGTACGTTGGACAAAAATATCATTGCAAGCACCAAATTGAATATGCTAAAGACAATAGAAGAATAAAGTTAAAATACAAAACAGCGAACCTGTTTTGAATGCGCAATTATTCAACAAAAAATATATCCATATATCATTGAAAACAAATTAAATGATGTATTGGCCACAAGTCTGAGATATTGGTATGATTGAACACAGATAAATGCTTATGGTGGGACAGTGATCAGCACTTTGAGTTGGGATGAAAGCAATGCACTCCAAACAGCTCTTTTCAGAATGAATGAACAACGTTTAGGAAACGTTTGGTTGGAAGTAAGAACCGTTAAGAGTCAATGAACACTGATTACAGTTATTTTAAGCAGCTGGTGCAATTGAATGATAGCCCTGATAGTATGGTTATATTGTTAACTGGAATATGTGGGAAGCATACTTAAAGGTGTGGCGATATATGCACTCATAGAATTGAAGAAATACATAGATGTACAATTTTGTTGCCATTGTTACGACACTGCGGTGTACCCCTCTGCTAATTAAATCAAACAGCCAGAAGAGCTCACCTCGTCTCATAATCTTGAAAGCATGAGTGAGGGAGAACTTCCGAATTCCACCATCTAAAATAACATCAATTTATTTTTAAGTCCAGAAATGAACTATAAACAACAACTGATTCATGACTCTAATCCCCCCGCCCCTTTCGTTTAACTGCTATTTATCCACCACCAACTCTACAACAATGTGCTGTGCCAATAAGACATTTGCTAAAATTATGTTAACTTAGCTTCAAAACCACACATCGACTGTCACCTTCTCTAACTACATTCTTCCCGCTACTGAATTCCCTGGGTCGTCTTGATTACTTTTTTTTATTGCGAGTATGCTTCCCATGTAGTGTTATCTTTGATAAAGACTGTTTCTTAACTTCTTGCATCTGTCATGATAGCAGTTGCTCTCTCTCGAATATGCAAAATGTCTGCAAATTTATATCCCCAGCATGGGATCAACTCATTGTTGCTATGTTAGGAAAGGGCATGTCGGTAACCTATGAAAATAATGTAATTCAAATTCGATTTAATTTTTGTATCTTGTGGCATAATTTAAACTGGTTGGCAAAAATCGAATTGTTCTCAAATTGGAAATCGAAACTCAGGTATCCATTTCACAGCCAAATGTTGCATATGTTTAATTTATCAGAACACTCTGGCCATGCAATGCAGTTATATCACAGGTGTTTGTAAGATCTAAATTCTGAGTTCACTCTCTCTTAAAGGTACAGTACATGCCTTCAAATTCATAACGCCAGGCATTCAAGACTCTGTGCTAATTGCTGCAAAATGCAGTTTAAAACGTTCCGTGGCTGTTTTCAACCAGCGCAGATAGGATGGACCAAAGGCCTTGTGTTTTGTTTGTGTTGTGGATCTACATGAATTTGTGTAAGGTCTTTGTGGTCTATGCGACAAATGTGTGATAGAATTAAATTTTATAAAAAGGATTGAAAGGTTTGATCAGACATGATCATGCTAACTAGTGACAGCAGGTTCAATTGGCAAAATGACTTATTTCTGTTGCTGTACTCCTATTTTCCTAATCATAATATTGCAGACAGCATTATTCATATTTGAAGCTCCTGTACCTTGTGTTACTTCATAATCAATTTTATTCTGGATTTCTATTTTGAATGTGCATGGATTTTCTTTATGCCTGTCAATAAAAAAAAAATCATCTGCGTCCAATGACTTGTGTTTGTTTATCTCCGACAGAACCTTCGAATTTAAAGTACGGTAAGAATCCCCAAAAGGTTTACATTTCCACGTTAGGCCAACATTGACATGTTTTTCAATTGTATTGGCCGGACTGACCAGCTGTTATTGCAATCTTTCAACGTTGGCCTCCTGCACTTCCAGATATTATCAAACATTCTAAAACTGAGAGAGGACTCAAAAGGGTATTTTGACATGTGCGAAATCCAGATATTGATGGAAGTTTCTCAACAACTAACACTTGTTGATGTTTTTTTAAAACAAATGCTCATTTCACTATCGCAAAATCTGTTGGAAGTATAAAGTTTCATTCTGCAGGATAAACAGTCTTAATAGGAAACCAGGAACTAATAAAGTGCTGGAAACGCTCTGAAGGTTTAGCTGTATCTGTCCAGGGAAATCAGATTTAACACTTTTGGTGCTGTGACTCTTGTTCTGAACAATCATAATAAATGCCATTTAACCTTACTTCTCCACTGTTAAACGATGAATTGTGAGTATTTCCTTTTATCATTCGTTGTGAAGTTCATTGTGATGGGAACATGGTTGAGTTTAAATAATAAACCGCATCATGGAATAACAGATACGCTGCGGTTTTGTTTCAAGGAATGAGAACGACATCTGTTAAGCGTCACATTTAAAATATGAAGTGAGCAATTAACTTATGATTGACAGTGGGAGAGGCTATATTGAGGTTGTAAGTAATGGATGTTCGAAAAAACTCTTGAGACAATGCTACGCAAAATCTTGTTTTCCTTACGTATGCAAATACATCAGTCAAGAGAAACCCTGGAAAACACGGCCATAAACTTTAAACTTATAGAAAGTGAACTTCTAACAGAGCAACTTTGAGGAAAACAAGATGACAGGTCAAGGGGTAACATGCCTGCATAAATACATAGGCTAGTGATGTCTCCGTGATCTGAACTCAATGAAATAATCACGGGGGAGGTTTTTGAGAACAAATCTCAAGTATTTGATCGTAAGACCTAACAAGAGTCAAATCACCTCCGAAATGTAAGATTTGTCAATTCTGTACTAATTTGATGGCTCATATGGAAACTGGCTAATAGATCAGATAGAGTAACGTAGTTCTGAATGATATAAGGATTCCTTAATAACTTTAAGTGGGTTGCAACTTTCGTTTTTAATGTATTCCGATATTATCGCTAAAAACCAAGCATGAGAGCATAAATGCAGAAAGTACGTAAATGTTTCTTTATGTCAAATACACTGATGCGCATTTGATTGAGAACTGAAGTTTACAGGCAGTATTGGTAACTGAGTGGAGAAATTCTATTCACATTAGAATTTCAAAGATCAGGAAAACTCTACCCATTAAGTAGGCAAACGTGTCACATTATCAGTCATTCGTATTGAACTTCGATTGCATACCCATGTGTCTTCTCTCTTTATCTCTCTGTCTCTCACATTCTCTGATAACGTCATATATATGTCAGTAGAAGTTACATTGTCGTCTAACCTTTGCAACAATTTCATGCACCAATGTATTGTTGAATATCAGTCTAAAAACAATGTGCAGTATTGTTTGCAAATTAATTGTAAATTGCTTTGATTCAATGTTAGATTTAAGTGTCAGCCATTTATGCTGGAAATTACTTCATTAAATGTTAAATATTCTCAGAAGTATTTTCAATGATTCGCAAAAAAATTGCAATTAGCAACGCTATACTAATGTCGCTGCTGTTATCAGTCATCCGTGTTTCCAAGGATAAAACTTCTGAACATGTACTTGAAAGAGTTGTAAAATGAAAATGCTTTAAATGCAAGTTTTGATTCGAATGCTAAATAACGTATTGGTTTATCGACAACATTTTCCAGTTGATCTTACTACTCTATTGTATTTAACTGCCTGGTTCTTCTTTTTCCTCTCTCATTATAATAAAAAAAAACAATCGTAGCCCTTTGTTTTACATGTGCACAAACACATTTGCAGACATATTACCGAAAAGCTGATATTGGATCAAATAATACCTTCATAAATCATCTTTTTTAAAATTTGCATTTTACTTCATGGTGCGGCATTGGATGGTCATCTTGGAAGTAAAATAGACTGAAATACATCATTTTATCGTTCTTCCCAAACAGAGCTGGCAAAGTGTAAAGTAGGTAAGATGGTATACCTATATTGAGAGTGTTGTGCATGAGTTAGTGAATTAGTCAACTCACAGTATAGTAAAAAAGAAATAACGAGGCATAAATGATTTCAAAGAACATTTAAATAAGAACAAATGATGTGGTTAATTGTAACTTGCAAGCTATTATTGTACAGCTCACCGCCAATTGAAATTAGTTTACAATTTCAATCGATTTGTTTACTGCCTGTTTCTACAAATTATTCTTATTACTGTGTGTTTCTGACCTACAGACCAACCATCCATGGTGATGAGAATTACGGATTGAACTATTTCATTTCAGAAACGACAACACTTCAACCTTCTTTTTGAAGATAGTCAATGTTTGGCAATTCTGGTTCAAAACTTAAGCTGTTCAAACCAATGTGATACACATTTATGTAATTTGATGACGGGAGCCACTCATTCGTACACGCCATCTCCTCTTCATATAAAATGCACGTTAACTGACGACTTTTACGGCGTTGAGTAACAATGCTGTCCGTGGTGATAAATAGATCAAAGCGCTTACTGAAATCAAAGACAATGATTTGAAAAACATGGCAAGGAGTATAATGAACCATAATTTCCTTTATTGCACCGAAATATTTCGATCCGAGAAGAAACACGAGGAATATGGATTACAAGGTAGATTGGCAATTGTATCCAAAACTGGCTTAATCACAGGAGACAGAGCGTGGTGCTCGTGGCCTGGTTCTTTTAATGGAGTCCACTGCATAGTGGAATAACACAGGGTTCCTTGTTCTGTCCCTTACTGTCGGTAATGTTTATAAATGATATTTGGAGTGTGAAGTGCTGTTAGAATGACATATTCATGGATGACCCAAGCATGGTTTGGTTCACACAGTCGAATGTGGGAATCTGAAAATTACTGTGGGTTGTGGGGAGATGTTTATTTGAAGCAGGTAAACTCACAATATTAAAACGTTACTTTGATCAAAACTTTGAATAATGCAACTTTCCAAACCACAGGTTAAGTATGTGCACCTGGATCTAGTGCAGGTAGTTGTGCATTTCCGGATTTGCAGGATAGACGTAACGAATGGTCTCGTCAGTACTTTTTATATGAATGATTAGATCAAGAATTTTACTCAGGAAAAGGGGTTAGCTAAATAAATTCGACATAGATATATACCCATTGTGACAATTGGGTATTCTTTTTATATCAAATGGGAAGCAGATGTTGGCATGGGGGGAAGCATTCATCGTGTTAACTTTGTGAACACAGCCTTTTAGGGACAGACAATGAGTAATGGACACCCAACGACGCCCATGTCCAAAGTTTTAGGTGGCATGATTGCTCAGTAGTTGGCACTACTGCCCCTTTGGGCCAGAGATTCAGGTTCGATTCCCGCCTCAGACGACCGTGTGTGTAGAGTTTACACGGTCTTCTGCATCCATAAAGGCTTCCAAATTGTGCTCTGGTTTCTTCCCAGGTTCTGAAGAATTGCAAGTTCGCTAATCGTCATGCTAAGTTACCTTTAGTGTTCAGTGGTGTTTAGGTTAGATGGGTGAGCCATGTGAAAAGCAAGGTGACAGAGATGGGATAAGTGGATGGGTCTTGGTGGGATGCCTTTCAGAGGGTGCTTGTGGACGTGATGGGCCGACCAGCCAATTTGAATTTGTGGGCAATCTATGTACTAAAAATTAACAATAAGAAGAGAAAACAAAGTAACATCCTGCTCTCTGAAAGCAGCGTTAGGTATCTTTCCTCAGGTTTGCCTCCTCATCTTATAATCCACCTTCAACTTGTACATTATACAGCCCCCCATAAATGTCTCCTGTCACCAAAGCAATCCGGACACAGTCTGTCCATTTCACGCAAGCATTTGTTGACATTACTGTTTTTCTTTTTCCCTGGACTAGTAGTTTATGCTGTGTCTCTCAATTGCTTGAAATGTTCCTGAGCTGTTACCGTGGGACAACTTCCGATAATGCCTTGCCTGTTGGAATTGCCGTTAGGTTCAGTTGTTGTAAGAACAAAATATTCTAGATTTCGATATCTCTGCTTCGTAAGATAGTATGGCGGCCAGTGGATGCCTCATTTATTCTTGTAGAATGGTAGCTTCATCCGTAACGTGGTAGAGTGAGATCTCAATTTAAGTGGTATGTGACAGTAATGTGCAATTTTTTTGCTGTTTCAAATGGGAACCCAAATATAATTGTTGTGGTTCTGTTCGCCGAGCTGGGAATTTGTGTTGCAGACGTTTTGTCCCCTATCTAGGTGACATCCTCAGTGCTTGAAAGCCTCCTGTGAAGCGCTTCTGTGATCTATCCTCCGGCATTTGGAGTGGTTTGAATCTGCCGCCACCGGTTGTCAGTTACAGCTGTCCGCTGCAGTAGTCGGTATATTGGGCCCAGGTCGATGTGCTTATTGATTCAATCTGTGGATGAGTGCCATGCCTCCAGGAATTCCCTGGCTGTTCTTTGTTTGGCTTGTCCTATAATAGTAGCGGTGGTCCCAGTCGAATTCATGTTGCTTGTCATCTACGTGTGTGGCTACTAAGGAAAGCTGGTCGTGTCGATTCATGGCTAGTTGGTACAGAGAACACCTAGCGGAGAGTTCACTTCAAAGGTATGCAGGAAGGCCACACACACAACCCAAGTCCTGAACTACGAAAGCTAACACCCCAACACACACAAAAGCAATTGCATCAAGACACTATTCAAAAGTGCCACAACACACTGCAGTACACCAGAACTGCAAAAAGAGGAAGAACACCTCTACAATGTATTGGCCAAAAACGGATACCCGCGCAATTTCATCAACAGATGCCTAAGGGAAAGACAACGGAACGAGGACATGCCGCAACCCAAAGGACTAGCCACACAACCATACATAAAGAGCATTTCTGAACTGACAGCCAGACTACTGCGACCACTAGGACTCATAACAGCACACAAACCAACAGCCACTCTCAGACAACAACTCACCAGAACGAAGGACCCGATACCCATCATGAGCAAAAGCAATGTAGTGTACAAACTCCCATGCAAGGACTGCACAAAACACTACATAGGATAAACAGGAAGACAGCTAACGATCCGCATCCATGAACATCAATTAGCCACGAAACGACACGACCAGCTATCTTTAGTAGCCACACACAGATGACAAGCAACATGAATTCGACTGGGACAACCCTACTATTATAGGACTAGCCAAACAGAGAACAGCCAGGGAATTCCTAGAGGCATGGCACTCATCCACAGATTCAATCAATAAGCACATCGACCTGGACCCAATATACCGACCACTGCAACGGACAGCTGGAACTGACAACCAGAGGTGGCAGATTCAAACCACTACAAATGCCAGAGGAAAGATCACAGAAGCGCTTCACATGAGGCTCCCAAGCACTGAGGATGTCACCTAGACAGGGGACGAAACGTCTGTAACACAAATTCCCAGCTCGGCGAACAGAACCATGACAACGAGCACCCGAGCTACAAATCCTCTCACAAACTTTGAACCAAATATAATTTGACGTTCTTTGTTCAAAATACTGCGAGATTTTACTTACTTTATCACAAGAGTTGCAAACCTCTGGAAGTTCAACCTTGCAACTTGACTGTAAGTAATTATTGAGATTTTCTGGTATTGAAGCATGAAATTGAAATACAATCTCCTTCATCTCTTACAATCCCACTCACAAAATTGCCACAATTTATTTATTTCTTCGTTCAATTAATTTCAAAGTGCAGAAACTGCTTTCCATCACGGGTATTCTTCATTGTTATTTGAAATTGAATTAAATTGACATTATTCTCTATGATAAACGCTAAAACATGCACAACAAATACTAATAAAGCCAATCAAATCGGAATCTTTTACTTCTGTTGTTGTTCAATTTCACGAAAAGTTAATAATTACAACTTTGCATACATTGAGCGAAATCAATGTCCAAATAATGGAAATACTTTGAGAAATATCAAAATGTATTAGCCAGCCTCTTAACAGATTTTTATTTGCAGTTGTCTTTTGTATTTTGGAACTCACAAGTTTGACATCATGTCTGAAATTGCGTCTGAGTATTTTATGTCCTGCCGTAGAATCTCAATTGTAGCCATTTCTTTGACTGATCTTTGTGATATAGCTTGCACATATCGTTCAATATAACATGATTTTATAATTGCATTTAATGTTATGCACAATGCTCGATTATTTTTAATTATGCCATCAGGCTACAATGCTGATGCAGTTATTCTTCTCTCCTCTCAGAACTGACACATTGCCAAGCAGGTAAAACTGTCAAACTGCATTCCAAGTTCTGCAAATAACTTGAGAAAATTATCCACGTTGACCTCATTCCGAGTTGCAATAGTTTCGATAGGATGTTGTTGAGAAAGAAACGTAAAATATTAATTTTACAGTCCCCATCGACTTTGACTAATATCATGGAATAATTTTAGATGTGCACTGTTGTGCTCGCAATCACTCTAAGGATTGATATTCTATTGTTGTTTGTGCACAATTTAGGACGCTTACGTGGTACCTTTCCTCTCTGTGTCCAGGGACACTTCAAGAGTCACAGAGAGGGGCAGGAGAGCGGCCGGCAGGGATGGGGCACGGAAGATATTTCATTTATGAGACAATTACCAACACAAGGAAAAAACAACTGCGAGTATGTGTTTTGCAAAAAACAAAATCTTGTCTTGGTGAGGCTGTAGAAGGTGAAAACAACAAATTTGTTCAGGGGCGCGATGTGGGTATTTTAAAATGGTAATTACATTTCGATATAAGAGGCATGCATTACAGGTTTGCAGCATTTGAGGAAATAATGTGCTATCCGTAACCTGAAGCAGGCGGTTGTGAAATTGATGGCATGGTTCAGGCAGATGGCAAAATGTGGAAAATAATTTGTCTCCACTCTTCTGATTACTTGCAAATACGTTAGCTTGCCGAACTAATCCATATGACAAGCCATGTTGCTGCGTTTTGCATATTTACTGTAATTAACCAGTTTGTAGTGCTAATATCTTGTTAGTCTATTCCAGCCTTTTGCGATTCAGGGAAGTTCTCTGCGCAATTATAGGTATTCTTTAACCTGGTTTAAGAGCAAACAAGTCCATTCCAGCTCCCTTTGTGCCTATCAAGTTAGAAGAGACTTAAAATACATATTTCTGTTTTATATATTATGTTCCACCCTAAACTGTTCGTCCAAACTGTCGTGAACATAACAGGATATCTCAATGTTAAATATCACATATTCTATCCTGGTAGGCAAACAGTGGAAATTGAATGTTTCAAATCTTTATCCAATTGGGTATGAAATAAGGAGTGATTAAAGGATGAAGTATGAAGGTGAGACAGCTTTAGCGGTAATGTAAGAATAACATGGTTGCTGTGCGTTCCAAATGAAAGACACAGGAAATCAGAGAAACGAATGGTGATAAAAATGAGACAGACATGTGATAAAAAGGAAAACAACGCCATCAAGAAATTGTTGTTGTAATGACATAAACTCGACTGCAAGGACATTAGTATTCCAGAAGCAGGAAGTGCGGGAGCGTGGAGAAGTACGCTGTCAGGAAGGTGAAGAAAACATTTAAAAACTCACCTCCGGCGTCAGGACCTACCATTGATGTTCCAGCAGCAGGACGTGCAGCCGCGTCGAGCAGAAGGATTTCAGGAAAGTAAGGAAAAATGTTTAAAAACTCACCTCTTTAGTCAGTGCTCAACATTGTTGTTCGAGCAGCCAAAGTTGCTGCAGCGTCAAGCAGGTGGCCGTCTGAGAGATCACAAGATTACATATTTGGGCGGTAGCTTTATCCGAGACACGACTCGAGTAGTGTCTCCCACCCATGCTCTTCCTCTAATAAAAAAAAACATTCTGAGCGTAGGCTGTCAAGGTGGTAATTGTTTTCTGATGCAATTCATTTTTTCAGCAGTTTATATGGGAATTTAGAATAGTGGAAATTGAGGTTAGGGCAGTCGAATGTTCCTCCTGCTGTATGGGGGAGCTAAGGGTCGCCTTTAGTGTCCCTGATGACTTTATTTGTGGAAGTGCATCCAACTCCAGTTCTCGAGAACTGTTTTAGGGAACGGGAGCTGGAGATTGATGAACTTCGGATTATTCGGGAGGCAGAAGGGATTGTTGAGAGGAATTGTAGGGATGTAGTTATTCCATTGTCATGTGAAAATGTTAGATGGGTTAATGTCAGGGGTAGGAAAGGGAACCAGCAGACAATGCAAGTATCTCCTGTAGTAGTTCCACTTAACGGCAAGTATGCCGTTTTTGACACTGTTTTGAGGGGATGAATTACCAGAGTAAGGAAATGTGGTAGAGTTCTTTGGCGTAGAGTCAGACCTAGCTGCTCAGAATTGAAGGGGAAAAAGGAACAGAGCTTTAGTTATTGGAGATTCAATAGTTAGAGGGACAGACAGGAAGTTATGTGGCAATGAGAGAGACTCGGGATAAGTTTGTTGCCTCCCACGTGCCAATGTTCATGATGTCTCTAATCATGTTTTCCGGAACATTTAGCGGTGGGGGGGGGGGGGGGGGGGTATGCCCATATTCGTGGTGCACATAGGCACCAACAACACATGTCAGAAGAAAGGTGAGGACCTAAGGCAGAAATTTACCGAGTCACATTGGTCACTTCGAGTTAGAAAAAACAGCTTTGTTGTCTATGGTTTGTTGCCGCCGCCACGTGCTAGTGAAGCAAGGAACATATGGAGAGCAAATCGGAACAGGTGGCAGAAGGTTTGTTGAAGGATTCAGGGTGTATTTTTGGGGAAGGTGGGTCCTCTACAAAGAGGATGGTCTTTACTTGAAACAGAGGGGTGCTAATATTCCAGAGTGGAAGTTTGCTTATGCTCTTTTGGGGGTTTTAAAATAATGGAGCATGTGGATGAAAATCTGAATGGTAATTCCAGTGTACCTGAGTTTGAGGGTAGCGAGGGCAGGGAGAGGTTTACAAGGTCACGAGAGGGTACAAAATTAGCATGCTGCTTCGAAAGGGACTCAGGGGGCTGAGTTGAGTATGTTTGCAAAAGAGAAAGTGCTTGAAAAGCTAAAAGGTCTTAAAATTGATAAATCTCCTGGCCCCGATGGGCTACATCCTAGAGTCCTGAGGGAGGTAGCTGAGGAAACAGCGGAGGCGTTGGTTGAGATCTTTCAAAAGTCACTGGAGTCAGGGATAGTCCCGGATGATTGGAAGATCGCTGTTGCAAACCCCTTGTTCAAGAAAGGATCAAGACAAAAGATGAAAAATTATAGGTCAATTAGCCTAACCTCGGTCGTTGGTAAAATTCTAGAATCCATCATTAAGGATGAGGTTTCTAAACTCTTGCAAGAGCAGGGTCGGATTAGAACAAGTCAACATGGATTCAGTCAGGGGAGGCCGTGCCTGACAAACCTGTTGGAGTCCTTTGAAGAGGTGACAAGTAGGTTAGACCGGGGAAACCCAGTGGATATGGTCTACCTAGACTTCCAAAAGGCCTTTGATAAGGTGCTACACGGAAGGCTGCTGAGCAAGGTGAGGGCCCATGGTTTTCGAGGTGAGCTACTGGTATAGATTGAGGATTGGCTGTCTGACAGAAGGCAGAGAGTTGGGATAAAAGGTTATTTTTCTGAATGGCAGCCGGTGACAAGAGGTGACCCGCAGTGTTCAGTGTTGGAGCCGCAGCTGTTCACAATATATATTAATGATCTGGATGAAGGGACTGGGGGCATTCTAGCGACGTTTGCCGATGATACAAAGTTAGGTGGACAAGCAGGCAGTACTGAGGAAGTGGGGAGGCTGCAGAAGCATCTAGGCAGTTTGGAAGAGTTGTCTAGGAAATGTCGGATGTAATTTAACATGAGCAATGCGAGGTCTTGCACTTTGGTAAAAAGCATACAAGCATGGACTACTTTCTAAACGGTGAGAAAAATCGTAAAGCCAAAGTACAGAGGGATCTGGGAGTGCTAGTTGAGGATTCTCTAAAGGTAAACATGCAGGTTGAGTCTGTGATTAAGAAAACGAATGCAATATTGTCAATTATCTCAAGAGGGTTAGAATATAAAAGCACTGTGCTACTGAGACTTTATAAAGCTCTGGTTAGGCCCTGTTTGGAGTACTGTGTCCAGTTTTGGTCCCCACACCTCAGGAAAGACATACTGGCACTGGAGCATGTCCAGCAGAAATTCACACGGATGATCCCTGGAATGGTAGGTCTAACATATGAGAGGGTGGACGCTAGGAAATTGGAGAGGGTGGACGCTAGGAAATTGTTTTCGTTAGGCGAGGAGACTAGGACCCGTGGACACAGCCTTAGAATTAGAGGGGGTAAATTCAGAACCGAAATGCGGAGACATTTCTTCAGCCAGAGAGTGGTGGGCCTGTGGAATTCATTGCCGCAGAGTGCAGTGGAGGCTGGGACGCTAAATGTCTTCAAGGCAGAAATTGATAAATTCTTGATGTCACAAGGAATTAAGGGCTACAGGGAGAATGCGGGTAAATGTAGTTGAAATGCCCATCAGCCATGATTGAATGGTGGAGTGGACTCGATGGGCCGAATGGCCTTACTTCCGCTCCTACGTCTTATGGTCTTATGGTCTAAATGTGTGCACTTCAATGCCAGGAGCATCTAGAATAATGTGGGTGAACCTGCAGCATTGGTTGGTACGTGGATTTCGATGTTGTGGCAATTTCATAGACATGTCTAGAGGAGGGAGATGAATGGTTGTTGCAGATTTCAGGAATTAGATGTTTCAGCAAGAACAGAGTTGATAGTAAAAGATGGAGGGGGTGTGGTATGGTTAAACACGGTAGTATTGTAGCAGCTGAGAGAACGTTAGAGGACTCATCTACTGAGATATTTTGGGAAGAGGTTAAAAACAATAACAGAGGAGTCATCCTTTTGTGAGTTTCCTATAGGCCTTTGCATTATTCCAGGGATGTCGAGGAAATGATAGCAAAGATGAATCTCGACAGGAGCGACAGTAACTGGGTAGTTGTTACGGGGGACTTTCCCTTCCCCAGTATTACTTTAGTTCAAGTAATTTTGGTGGATCTGTTTTTGTTCAAGGTGTGTGGGAGGGTTTTCTGACACAGTATGTAGACAGGCCAACAAGGGGTAATGTTCTATTGGATTCGGAACTGGGAATCGATCCCAGCCAGGTGTTAGATGTGAAAGCAGATGAGCAGTTTGGCGATTGTGACTAAACTTCGGTAAGACTTACAATAGTAATGGGCAGGGATAGACATATACTGCAGTGAAAGAGGTATAACTGATGAAGGTCAATTATGATGCGATTTGAAATTTGGGCACTTTTGAAAGTTGGAGTTCATTCAAGGAACAGCCATTCATCAGCGGTACTTGATAAGTATGCTGCATACCTACCAGGCAGGGAGGTAGTTGTTGAGAGAGCGAGCCATTGTTTAACAAAGAACTTGAAGCTCATGTCAAGACGATGAAGAAGGCTTACGTGAGGATGAGGCACGAGGCTCAGCTGCGGGTTTTGAGTGTTACACGTTCGGCAGAAAACATCTAAACATAGGTCGAAGAAAATCAAGGGGAGAACATGAGAAGTTGTTGGTGGACAGAATCACGGAAACCCCGAGGGCTCTCTATGAATATATCAGGATTAAAATAATGAGTAAAGTAAGATTGGGGCAATCAAAAGTAGTAATGGAAAGTTGTGTGTTGATACAAAGGTCATAGGGGAAGCACTTAATGAATACTTTTCGTCTGTATTCACATTGAAAAGGGCAGTGTTTGTCACAATACAGAGATACTCACTACAGGATTGAGGTTGACAAAGAGGAGGGTTTACCACTTTAGAAAGTTCTGAAAAAAGCAAAGATCCCTGGCACGGATGGGGTTGATCCTAAGATTCTCGGGGAAGCCCGGGATGAGATTGCAGAGCCTTTGGCTTTGATTTTGTGTGATCGTCATCGACAAGATTAGTGCCAGAAGTCTGGAGAATCTCAAATGTTGTTCCCTTCTTAAGTTGGGGGTAAGGTGTTGGGAAATGTCATAAGAGATGGGATTGAAAATCATCTGGAAAAAGAATACTTTCTTTTGAGATAGTCAACAGGTTTTATGAAGGGTAGGTCGTGCCTCACGGACGTTACGGAGTTCTTCGAGATGGTGACAAACAGATGGATGAAGTTAAAGCGGATCATGTGGTGTATTTGAATTTCAGTAAAGTGATTGATAAGGTTCCTCACGTCAGTCTATTGCACAAGATACGGAGTTTCGATTCGTTTAGCGGTTTGGATCAGAAATTGGCTAGCTCAAAGAAGATAGAGGGTTTTGGTTGATGGAAAATCTTCATCCTAGAGCTCAGTTACCAGTGGTGTGCCCCAAGAATCTGTTTTGTTCGCAAGTTTTGAGAAGATTTGTCGCTCAGGTCGAAGGAGATTATCAGTCGCAGAGGGACATAGATAAGATGCAGAGCTGGACTGAGAAGGCGCAAATGGAGCTTGAAGCAGAGAAGTGTGAAGTAATTCACTGTGGAAGAAATAACAGGAATGCAGAGTGCTGGGCTAATGGTAAAATTCTGAGCAGTGTAGAATAACTAAGAGATCTCGGTGTCCAGATATGTAACTCCCTGTAAGTTGCCACACAGGTTAATAGGGTTATTAAGAAGGCATATGGTGAGTTGGCCTTTAATGGTAGTGATGTTACGTTTTGGAACCACGATGTCGTGCTTCAGCTGTACGAGACACGGTGAGATCATACCTGCAGTACTGCATGATGTTCTGGACACCGAATTATAGGAAGGATGTGGAAGCTTTGGAAATGTTTCAGAGGAGATTTACTAGGCCTGCGTGCATCAGTAGTGGACTCTCCAACGTTAAGGATATTGAAATGAGCGTTGGACATTCATATGGATAATAATGGAACGGTGTAAATTAGAAGGGCATCAGATTATTTTCACAGGTCAGTGCAAAATCGAGGGCTGAAGGGCCTGTACTGTGTTGCGTTTTATGTTCCATGTTCCAAATACTGCAGATTAAATTCCACACGTCGATAGGTGCAGCAGTATTTGTGTTTTATGAAATGATTTCTGTTCATCATTGTTTAAATCAAATTACCTGTTGAAAGAGATTGGCATTTGATAATCGTGTGTTTAGAGAGTGTTTGTTGTTGTAAGTTGACTAACTTTTCTTGCTGTTATCGTTCATTTAAAAAATGGTTATGTTTGGTAATATTAGTTGTCTTTTTATTTCAGAATTGAAGATCTTAAGAAATAGTAAGGACATTTGGAATATTGATGGTACACGTCTTACTTTAAATGTAGAGACATGAAATCAAATGGTTGTGCTTGCAATATCTCTATATTGCCATTGCATGCTCCGAATTATTTTGAAATATTCAATCCTTGAGTACAGATTCAGATACTTGCTGAGGGCAAATCGTGATGCTAGATTCTTTGCTTAAAAAGAAAATAGTTATGGTGAACATTCATCTTGTCAGTTTGTATAGCCTACTTTGATCGAAATATCGGAATACACAAGGCAATAAAGGTCTGAAACGTTAAAAAAATGTATTTCACAGAGAATTAGTTGAAGGGTTTGGCGTGTGGTGGATTGATAGCAAATTTGACAAAAGTATTAGAAGGCGTTTTTAATGCAAAATGTCACGATAGCACACTTGAGTTATCAAATTAATTGTTTCAAACAAAGCGACATTGTGCAAACAAAACTGTATTCACGCAGTATAGAAGGTTCATAATTATTTTTTAAACTGGCGAAGGTGGAAGTTTGGATGACAAATACAACTGAAACGAAAATTGAGACCATATCAAGTGGAGAATATGCAGAAGCAACGATCTGGCTTTACAGCTGGATGCTCGGTAAACAAATAAATTCACGACAGGCATGTGACCATTGGATATCAGAAAATGTTGTTTCCGACCAAACTGCGATGTTTCAACGAGCAATGGACTTCTACATAGCGGTTTAGTCATACATCATAATTTGACACATTATGATAAATGAGTAGAAAGTGTGAAACAGGTGCTATGCAATTAAGTTTGGAAATGTTTATGCTGTTGCAATAATTTGAGCATTAATCCACTGTCATCGAGACAGTGTATTAACTGCAGCTGAATATAATTAATAAATTCGTTTGTAAATTAAATGCAGTTACATTTGAAGGTAAATTGCAATTTGCGGCCCAAAAAAGTGTATCTCATGAGGCCAGGATGATGCATCTCGCCAATGCAAAAACCCAGAGCGCTGTATCTAGGAAATAAAGTCGTAACTCCGTTGTCTTCTACGCAAAGCAGTTAACCATGAATACTTTGCTTGTGTTCATTCCTGAATTAATTAGTTCAATCTAGTTAAAAATTCTCACCATATTGGTATTCAATTGCTTATCCATTCCCTGAAATCCAGCCACGTTAATGCATTATTAATTTTTCTGACATTAAAATCAATTTACTGTCCTAAAACGTATGCAATAAGTCATATAGCACCAGGCATTCATATTAATTAACTTTCATTTTTTGGGCGAATAACAATGAGTGATATCTTGAAACAGACTGACCTGTACTTTGTTAAAAAAACCTTTGTGTGCAACGTATTTTCTTTACCATAATTGTCTCATGATAAGACATGTCAACACTTACTTGCAGATTTCATGTACTATCACAGTATTCTATTCCTGGTTTTGATGCTGCACACTGTAATAACTCCACAGTTCAATGCACCAATCGTTTTTTGACATGGTAATGTCGACAAAGGCATTGCATGCAACAGTTTATTAAGATGTCATTGAAGTTTATTGAATACCAATAAACCTTTGGTGCAACTTGTCGATGATTACAGTTTTCACAATTAATCTGTAACATCCTAAAAGCGTTTGCTTCAATCCTTCCTTGGCTATTAAACACACGTAGTTGTCCAGATGTTTGGAATGACAAGCTGGTACTCGCCTCCACCATTATATAAGGCAGACACTCATCACCCACTGTGTGATGAAACCTTGCCAGACTCAACACATTTTGTTGTGTTCCCCACTGACCTTCCATTCCATCCCATATTGTTTAATGCTCTACTAACACTGGTAAAAACAGTTAGCTATTTCTACATTATTATTTGTTATCCTTCATTGTTTTGCAGACGTTTAAAGAGTCACCCCTCAGTCTCCGAAGTTCCTGGAAATCAAACACCATCCTACCCAGACTCTCCGTATACTATAACAATTCTGTCCACTATTAAAGGCAGAGAGAAATGCATACGGTGAATTATTTATTTTCGTTTGAAACAATTTTCATTTCAAATGTCCATAAAACATGTGATGAAATACTGTGTGCTTGTTTTTGGTATCTTGGCACAGTGTCATTTAAAATCACTTCATTCGCTGAAAAGGTGCACGTGGGTGTTCAATCGCCTGGTGAATCTTGCATTATATTAAAAGTTTCTGCCATACAGTGTTCGTGTGTGCAAGGAATGCAAGTGGGCTAGTATGTTTAATTTAATACTATTTTGCCTTCATAGACGTGGCAAATTATCCACAAGGTAAGACAGTGACTAGTGAAGTTGGAAATTTGTAGGTGGTTTGGCATCGAAAACCTTTCCAATTGTGCTCAAAACCCTTTCTAACAGAAATGATTTTTAAAAAATTCTGTCGTTGCTGATTTTCGTTCTTGTGTGACATGTGATGTGTAAAGCTTGGACATTGAGTGTGGTTAATTAAAGTAAAAAGATGCGAAAAGTTATGCAGTGTAGGAAGGGTAAAAATAGTCAAAGGCAGTGAGCGAGCCAAATAAATGACTTGAAAAAGAAACAGAGAGTAACGGTACAACCGTTAAAAATAAAGGTGACATTCTGAAGACAAATTGTGTTCACGTAAGTGTACATTTGTTGTCATCTCATTGTATGTGTACAAATGGCATTGAGTTCATGCAGCATATTCATCAAAAATATGCCAACAGTCAACGTAATTATTAAATATCTACAGCACAGACAGAATAAAATAAAATATGTCCACTTCTGTTTGCAGTACAGCAGAAGAACAACGCCAGATATTATTTGGCTTAGCAATGTTTCTCATAAATCAGATTGACCATTCACACTAAAGTTCTGTGTTCTCCTGCTCCTGACTGCGATGCAATCCTGGAGATCCCTCCACTTGTGTGTTCTTCAATTACATTACGACCGTTCATGGCTTTCTTGGCACTCAAGTAGCCCTCCGCCTTAACTGTACTTGGTTAGTACAAATGTTTGCCAGACCATCAAGCATTATTAAGTGAATTATAGGTCGTACTATGTTCCAGTGGTAAGCGTAGACAGCGCACAAAGAAACTTGACATTATATTGGAAAATGTATTGAATCAAAATCATGCTGCTGTTTCTGATTTATCTTCATTCATGGATTCCATATTTGACTCAAATTCTGTCACAAAGAGCATTTAATTTCGTAGCCACAAAACATGTAATGTGCTCACGAGTTCTGACTGAAGCATGAACATACCCATCTGTTGAAAGGAACAATGCACATCGAATTGCCTTTAACAAGGGACGAGATTTAAAGTATCTTGGGGCACTTCTTTTGAGTAACGACGACTAACAGAAGGTTCGATTGATTACTTTAAAAAATATGCGTCAGCTGTGTCATTAAACATTGAGTTTTTTGTAATTTGTTGACGGAGTTAAAATAATAGAGCACAGATTTACTTTGAGGAACTTTTATTTTTCTCATTTAGAGCTTTCACTGCTCGGAAGTATGGCGGAGTTAGGTTTAGCTGACACATATTAGAGTGCTTTGGATGATCGCTGACTTTGAAAATGCCATCCAACTGAACGAATGAATGGAGTAGATTGATATTGTGTATTTAACATCTCCAAATAGCCAACAGGTGAATAATGAGAACAATGACTTCCTTCTGTAATATAATTGCAAGAAATACTTCAGTTGCTTTCGAGTCAGGAGAAAATTAAGCAGTGTTCAGTCCTCACCGAGCATCCTTGTTTTATCATAATGTTGGAGGATATGTGCTCAACTGGCGATTTTTCCACGATGTTACCCGATCTTTCCGCATCTAAAATCTTTGTGATCTCTCATAATCTTCAACTCAGTTTGACAAAACTCCTCCTCTCCATTTCACACCTTTGTCCCTCATTCATTTTATCTCCCTTTATTGTTTCCAGTCAGGACGTCGCCTCGTAGTGAACGTTTGAGTTCTGAAGAATGACGGGATAAACTGTACTACTTTTAATATATCATAGAAGGTTGAGAGATAACTTGATGAAATATTATACAATATTGAGTATAATAAATAGATTGATAGTATTTGTTTTCCCTGAAAGTGCATTTCGGGGGCATATTTTGCAGGTGAGAAGAGAGAGATTTAAAATAAAGACATCAGAGTTACTTTGTTTTCAAGTTAAAGTGGCTTGAATGTGGAATGAACTTCGTACAGAAGTCATGGAAGCTGGTAATATTACAACCCGTAAAAAACATTTGCATGGATACATGAATTGAAAAGATTTTCAGAGATATTGGTCAGAGGCAAGCAGGTGGCACTCGTTTGGTTTGAGACTATGTACGGCGTGGGTTGAATTCGCTTGGACCAGCAGGGTCTTTTTCATGCTGTGTTACTCAGTGATTCTATTTCTTTTTATGTGTTGATTCTATGTCAAACAAGTCATGTGTATAAATGTTAAATAACACTTTAGGGCACGATAGTAATCCTTATGGCATGCTTCTCCTATCGCACCAATGACACAATTATTTATTTTCTGATTTGGGTCAGATAGCCAATCATCTAATCACTAATCATGCAAACACAGTATCATTAGTGATAACTAACCAATAAAACATTGGATGTACAGAACTCTGTCTGAGAAATTATGGTCAGAATAATTCTTCTCTTGAAAGATCGAGATCATTGTCATAATTCATTTCACCAGTACTCCATTATTCTACGAACTTTCTGGTATATGACATTAAAATATGTATTTAGCTCATAGATTCAAAGCTCCTGTGCATAAATGTAAAGTGGTATTTCTTCCACAGTAAATTTGAGAAAAATCTTTTCAGCACATGAGTTCAACCTTAGGTAATTTTCACATCAAACCATTGAAATGCCTAAACAAATTAATGTTTTTATCTGCACAGAACAGAAATTGATAAATTTTAGAAACTGGAAAATTCATTCCGTACCAGTGTTTCTGCTGATGGAAATAAAAACAAAGAGTGTATGGATGATAAGGAATACACGCAGTTTTAAAGCCGCATTTAACAATTTGAAATGACCAACTGATGAACAGGACTCGTTCGCAAAGTGAGGCACCATGAGACAAAAAATATGTTCAGCAGCAGATATTCTGAGAATAATGAAGGTCAGAACCTAAGACGTTCCTTCATTCTAAATAATAATACTTCAATTCAGTGCGCATCATGAAACACAGATAAGTAGCATAGAGTTGCAGCAGGTAACCATGAATGCTCGGGGAATGCTGATAATTATCTCAAGAGAATTGAATGTGACCTGTGTCGAAGCATTACTGCAACTGTAAAAAAATGATGGAGACAGCACACCTCCAGCACTGTGAGCAATTTCGCTGACCTTCTTTTAGGAAAATCTATTGAAGGCTGTTTAGATAAGGGTTAGCTCAGAGCAATACCTTCCTGCAGCAAGAGGTAACAGCATGGCCAAAGACGTGATAACTGGAGATTGACATGGTTTCAATGTAATAGAAATGTTTTGAAAATTGTTCTGTATCCGAGAGATAATACTTATGTTTCGTACAAAGTAATAAATATTCTATTTTAATGAGAATAACAAAACTTCATAATGTTTGTTAACTATCCACAACACATTGTTTCATTGTTGCAGTTTTGTGCCAAGTTGGGAAAAAAATCATTGCAATTGTTTATATCGACTAAATATTAATTGCTTGTGATCTGCATTCGTAAATGAAGGTCAGAGTTCCTGGGTTTCTTTAATTTTCCATTTCTTCACATTTGACAGTGTCAAACATCCAAAAGGATGGCATTACTTCCTTGTTGTATTAAAACAAAGTCACTATATCTTGCTAGCTCGTCCTCATTCTCATTCATTAGCAATCAAGTATGATGGACCGTCAAAGAAATTCCTTCTGAATGCTCAAGCGTTCAATTGTACTTGCAGTAAAGATGGGCATGATTCTAAAGCCACATCCCTGACGACGCATTTGGCAGATGAGGTGAATTTTGTACTTGGCCTTGAAATTACAGGCATTACCTTCTCAGATTCCTTTGTCCTGAACTTCTTAGGCCATTGGCGTTGTGAAAGAATTGTAATCCTTCGTCCAGGAAGATTTTCCAAGTTGGACGATTCTCAATGACAAATCGCATGAACATTGGATGTTGGAATTCAGAAACAAAAACAGCAACAGATTTGAAAATCTGAACAGGTCTGACCCGATTTTTGGAGAGAAATCAGAGTAAACATTTTGAATGAAGTGAACTTTCAGAACGTCAGTTGATTGCGGATTGCACAAAGTGTACCCAATTTCAGCTGGTGCTGTCCAGCATCCTGAACATTCCTCGATGTAGTACCAAACAACACATTTTGCTGTTCAGCAATGTGATAATCAGTTATATTATATTAACTCTTACCCAGACAACTTAATTATGCTATTTGAAAGTTAGAAGAATTTTGTTTAATCAGTAGGAGAATATTGCACTGCAGATGTCTTAGCCTTTGATTCCATTCTTGTTCATAATATTTGCATAACTTCCTTTTCTAATTTCAGCAATTTTTGACAGGTAGGGTGCTGATTATGCCGACTTCAAATGGCTTAGTTATTTCATTGTCGACATCATCACGTACCTTACAAAATTATCACTTACCAGCTGGCAAACGATGTTCATATCATAGATTTGTATTATCTTCATTCAAGGGATTGTTCTGTTTCATTGGAATTAGGAACTAAACTAAGCATTATAGAAACATCAGTGAGTATCGCTATCAGAAACATTAGTTTGAAGGAAGCAGCAATGTTTTCTCTTTCACTGGATGTGATATCCCAATGATTCTGCTTCCAGAGATTCTGCAACATCCCAGATTCAGCTTTTTCTTTGGAAATAAAAGAAGATAGGGAAGTCGGTCGGAACCCTACTATTGAATCTGCGTCAAGACTCACGTCTGGCATTCACAGACAGTTAGAAGAAATGGATTGGCATATTTCTTACAATGCTAATATAAAATTCCATCAAAATACCAAGTGATATAAGGCAAGACTTAAAATAACTGGCCAATAAAATCTCATCTGCATTGCGATAATGACTGAAATGGTTCTCAAAGAAATATGTGAAACCAAAATGAGTGTGGCAAAAGTACATTCTCGTCGCCCCATCAAGATGGCACTGACACATGCTGGATTTCTGGAACGAAAAGCATCTATGCTGTCGGTATCCATCTGTTCCTTGTCGAATCTCTCAACATAATTCTTAGCCATTGCTATTATATATGCCACCACTATCTTATCCAGCAGCATATCCCAGGCATATAAAAAACTCTGTGTTCAAGAAGAAATGTCTCACGTCGTCTTTAGACTGGCATCCTTTTAACTTAAACCCTTGTCCACTAGTAATAGGCATCTGTATCTTGGGAAAAAGACACAAATTATCCATTCTCTCTACATGACTTATAATTTTCTAAACGTCTATCGGACCCCACCGCCTGTGACTTTTGCGTCAGAAGGAAGACAAAGAAATTTGCAATTTCTCGTGATTGCTAATGCACTTCAAACCAGGCATCATTTTTCTAAGAACATTTCTGGAACCATTCCAAATCCGTTAACAACTTCCCTTGGAACCATGAGCATGCCAATTGTAGATGAACCAAAGACCCATATAGCTGCAGACTGTGAAATGTGACACTTTCTGCTCCAAATGAAGAACACAAACGTATCAGATGACTTTTGATCACCTTACTCCAATGTGCTGTCACATTCAATAAACTTTAAGCATGGATCCCTCTTTATCCAGGAGTTCTACAATTTCTTCCCACAAGTTCACGGCTTATCAATATCCTGCGATTTTCTGGCAATTGACCTTGCTATCCACAGCACTTCCAATGATTGTGTTATCGACGCAGGTACTAATCAAGTCACCAGCATACTCCTGCATGTGGTTATATATGATATAAGCAACAGAGTTTCAGTCAGTAATGCCCAAGGGAGAGTTCTATTCCTTATGACTTCTTTGATTGTCACAAACCTCCAGTCAGGTCCTGTCCACTTAATGCTTTTCAAAACAGCCAACGACATTTCTTCTATTATATTGATATGCTCTAAAATATCAAAATAAACGCTCGCAAGACTCTCCCTTCACTATATCGGCCACTTTTATGAAGGATTATGCAAAGGCTTCGTTAAGGACATCACCCACATGCTTTGACTCCACGCATGAATTCCTTCCATTGTCACTGAAAGGGGATACCATTTCTTTGGATGACCTCTTTTTCCTTGAATATTGAAAAAAAGAGATTTTCCACATTGCTGTGTTCCAGATATTTCGCTGTGTTCCAGATATTTTGCTTTCAATCCGCCTCAGCCTTTGAATTCTTTCCTGTTGTCTTTGCATTATTTGAATGACCTATCACTTTTCAGTTTCCTGAACGATATGCAACAGTTTGTTTTTTATATTCTTGTTTGCCTGAGCTCCCAATTTCTCTTGTAACTCAAAGTGCCTGAATCTTTTCATCCTTCTGTTCGATTTTTATAGGAGCGTGCTGGTCCTGGGATCACCAATATTAATATTGCCACTTCAAGGTTCCCACATACCAGGTGTAGATTTCAAACAATTGTCAATCCACAGAATCAATGTGGATTCCGTAGTCTCTGCTTAATTCGTTAGAAAATGGTCTTCCCCTTAATTAGCACTTTCATCCAATAACCACGATTATCCTTAACCAGATTAACAGAGAGAAGTGTGATCACTCTTCCAGAAATTGATCTCCATTGAATCATCAATCACTTAATCGGTCTAATTCCTCTCCAGAAGTTCGAATATGGCCTGCTGTGTAGTTGGACTAGTTAGATATTTTTTCAAAAAATGCGTTTGACATACCTAACAACTTCCACACCCGAGTGCTGTCCCATGCCCTTCGCTTTATGGACTCCGAGTCAATATAGGGGGATTTAAAATATCCACAAAAAGTATCCCTTTGTCTTTGATTCCCCCATAGTCCGTCAAAACATTTGGTCCTCCATCAGCCGGTCCCAGTTGGCAGGCCATTCTTCCAATAACATAAAAATGACAAAATCTTCCTATTCCTGAAGTCATCAAATGCCTTCACCAGACGAGTACACCGAGGTGTCCTTCCTCAGTACAATTGTAATGTTCTCACTCATAAGCAATATGAAGTAGCCACTACTTCCATATCCCTCAATATCATACTTGAGACAATTAAATAACGGAATGTTAATTTGTCAGTTTTGACCCTCTCTCAACCAAATGTCTTGTCTCATAACAATGTCCTAATTATGTGTTATAAAGCAAACTCTAATTTCATTGTACTTACATTTCGTGCTTCATGTATTGAAATTAATGAACCTCGGCCTATGACTAATTCTGTGTTCAGTAAAATCTCCCTGTATGCTCTTCCTCTTATTCATTCATTCATTTTACTTACTGACCTACAACTTCGCCTCCTGCCCACCTGGTTTAAATCGTACTAAGAGGGGTGAAAAATACTTGCAAAATATTGATGCCCTTCCATTACAGCTTAAACCTTCTCTTGTGTATTTGTCCCACCTGCCCTGGCAAACATTGTAATGGCTGCCATTCTGCAAACCATCCCTCATAAACAAGCTCGTTTGCCATATAAGTATGTGTACCATCTTCTTATTCCTAGCCTCATTAGCATGTCGCACAGGAAGTATCCCCACTAGTACAAACTGCATTGTAATGCTTTTTAGCTGCCTTTCTTACTTTCTGTATTTCCATTCTTGGGACATAAGCCTTTCTGCTGAAGTCGATCGCATCAATTTAGACCACAGCATCTGGCTACTCAGCCTCAGAGTTCAAAACGATCTATGCCCACGCAGATGCATCACTGGTCCTGCCATCAGGGAGGCAACAGACCATTGTGGCTACTCGCCTACGGCCACAGAATCAGTTAACTGTGTTCATCACTGCTCGCCTGTACTTCAACCCTACCTGTGGAATACATTGCCAGTCGAGCTAATGTTGATCTCGCTGCTGCTTCTGCATTCTTGAAGGACATCCTCCAGCAGTATGGAAAATCGAACACTTCCTCACGATTGGAATGACCTACACTAATTTAACATACTTGTTTTGGTTTGCTATGTCCTCTCCTCGTAACACTTTGTGGTGTTGTAATCAACTCGTTCAACGTGTTTTCAGCCTCATTGTTGCTCCATAATGAATCGATCTGCATCTCAAGTTTCTCTTGCCACAAGTCAAAAGGTGTAACTCCACACGTGTTCTGCATAAGTTGGCGCCATTTCCATTTTAATTGTCCCTACATTCTCAGCTATTGAAGAGAATAATTCCACTGATGGAACTCTTCTGCCATTTCGAACGTTACCAAGGAAATCAACCAAATTAAACTTCAGGTGATAATCCAGGAACTAGTAATGCAAATGCACCCAGTGATGATCAATCCCAAGTTTAGCACTCCCCTTCTCTATTCCTGCGAGATTTTAACGAAAAGTAAGTCTCTTATCTGCCTTCAGATATTAATCATTCTGTCTGTAAGCTTGGTTCCTGAGCAACCGCAAGGCATTGGTACCCATTTCACCGTAGCTGTTTCTTTGGATTCCCCAGCTTAAACTGACTGTTGATAAAATCTAATGAATACTAAACTAGAAAAAGGCTGGGCTGGGAGAATCGGCTACTCCCTTTTCATTATACAAGTGTTTGTTTAACTTGGAAGCCTTTTCAAGGAAGTAAACACCAGACAAAATGGAAACTCTGTCCTACTTATCCCTATTGAAAAAAAATCCTCCTAACTTTGTGAAAGGAGTAACATCGTCACATTTCCTCCTTATAAAAAGGGGCAACAATATGAAAATATAGCTTCATTTTAACTCCCCTTAACCTTACACTGCTAGATCACGATATTATATACATGTATACATATATACATTACATTGAAAATAACCATGTAAACATGCACATTAAATTATATTACATTCCATTTTATTTCCGCCAGTGAACGCTTATGTTTCACATTCAAGTCACGACAATGCATTGGAAATCACATTTTCTCGTTCTCTCACCTTCACAATTTTCAATTTGAATGACTGCAACAGCAAGCTCTGCCTGAACATATTTCTGTTGGTAAATGTTAAAGTTATGGATTAAATACCTGATAGATCTTTCTATTGTTTCATTATTTTCATATAAGAGCACAGAACTGACACGCACATCACTTGAATCGATAGCCACCTTGAATGCCTTTACGTAATTACGAGTGGCTAACAGAGGTGCATTGTTTAAAAAAGTTTTTACGCTGTCAAATGCCTGCTGATATTCCACCGTCCACTGAATTTTAATGCCTTTATTTAGCAAATGAGTAAGAGGAGCAGCCACACTTCTCAAATTTCATTCGAATTTCCAATAAAATCCATTCAATCCCAGGAATTGTACCTCTGCTCTTTTTTTGTCGATGGTATGGGAAACCCTCTCAATTACGTTTTCCTTTGCATTCCGTGGGTGCACTTGACCATGTACAATAATATGGCCAAAGAACATGACTTGGGCTTGACAAATTCTCATCTGGCTAAAGCTTTATCAACAAGCCTGCCTCTGGAAGACGATTGAACAATTCTGATAAATTTCGAAAATGTTCATTCCATGCGTGACTAAAACTCAGCACGCCATCAATATTAACGACTAAATTGAACAACCTGGAAATGTTTTATATCTCAGCCTCTGAATTGTGGGTGTCACATTTTTCACAACAAATGGCATGACTTTAAATTAAGATCTTTCATTAGATGTTACTGAAGTCGAAATTGTCTTCCCTCTTTCAGACAAAAGTACTTGCGAGTATCCTCTGAGCAAGTCCAACTCAGAAATACAATGCGCTTGTCCAACCTTTTCAACGCAGTATTGCAAACGGGGAATTAGATGTGCAACAAACTTTGCAATTGCTTTGACTTTGCCACAGTTCTCTGGAAGGTAACTCAAAAATTATCCTAATTGTTTAAAACTTCGTCATTGTTCAATTTAATTTCAGGAATATCCAGTTAAGAATCTTCTGGACTTGTTTCTTCACTTTGTGTTTTGTGCAAAAATGCAATGCCCTTTCAATTTCCTTACCTATCAAAATATCATTTGAGCATAATCACGCGACACTTCCATCAGATTCCTTATTGTTTGGAGTTCTTATCAAATAGTTCAGCTCACTTGATTTCCTTTCGACTTGTAAATGTCCTCTAAAACGTTCTTTTGAAGTTTCAGCTATCATTGGTTGTTACACTAACACATTATCTCCATGGCAAAATTGTGACCTTTTGATTTTTGCCTGATTGCCGTTTCACTGTATGCTGCGATATTTATAAATGTTGTCTCGCCAACTCCCCTGCTCTGTTTAATCATTGGCTAATATCTGACACATTTTCGGAACTTGTGGTTTCTGAATTGTGACTTACCACTTTCTCCATAATCAATTTCAGCGCTGCTCTAACTGTGCACCAAAAAAGTACTTCAAATCGACGAATTCGGATCGATTCATTCGGTGCATCTCAGATCGCAAAATATCCAAATGGAATTCCATTTCCGTATTCATTTGGATAAGTTTTGAGGATAAACATTCAACGTGGTCTTTACTTTCTGATGCCACTTTCTAGCGCTCTCTCCGATTTTGGATCCTGTGCAATAGAACTCAATTATTTTATCCCTAACTGTCCACAACTTCATTGAATAATTTTGATGTCAAATTTTCCAATGATCTGATTGTTTCTCTGTGGTTAGTCTAGATCTCGTGAAAAAAAGATTAACCCCTCCATAATCCAGTTAGTTGTGAAAATGCGTAATGGAATCTCCTTTGGAAATCTCATGCATACTTTCATTATTGTTAACAAATATTGATTCCCAGTTTTTGTTTTGTTTTATGTCGGGGTCCTAGGCAATCAATTAAGACTCTTTTGATAGGTTACTCAGACGCAGGAACAATTAGTTAACGTGTTGGTTTTGTTAATGACTGTGGTTTTCCAATTTCCTGAAAAGAATGAATGTGTGGCAAAGTTCAACTACGTCCTTGTTCAGTCCAGGCCAGTACAAAATGGTTTTTCATATTTTAATTTGCATTTGTCTTGAGCCTAAATGATCTTCTACTGGTAATTGAAGCACCATCTGCAACACTTCCTTTCCACCCCTCACTGACAATACAACTTGATGACCTTCTGCACATTTTATACAAGACTGAATATGTGATGTGGTCCATTTCCTGATTGAGACATCATTTTTAAGATAGTAGCACACTAGGATATATCCAAATTATTCTTCCATCTGTGCATTTCAATATAATTGGTTTGCTTTGTCATTATTCTGCTATAAATCAGTTAATATCGAAGTTAAGGTTACTTCTTTGTCAATTATACCTGTTTTGTAAATGATTTGATCCAACGGGGGTTCTGCTAATTCCACTTCAACATTCTTATTTGTATACTTTATTATCTTCTGTTTGAACTAGTAATTTTGTGACCTCGTTTCCACATAGGCAGAAAAAGTCACAAGATATGCATCTTTTAGTAGTTTAGTTGACTGAGCTTCCTTTGGCTTTTCCAGTACAGTAAGCAGTACTCCTAAATGTCTACCGGCTATAGCATTAGACAGGAATATTGTATTCCTGGAGCTGAGAGTTTGCCAGCACTCCAACCACGACTTATCCATTTCTCACTCTGCATAATTTGGGTCAAGTTGTCTCACCCTGATTTCCAGTTACTAAAACATGTCCTGACAACAATCTTTCCGAGGTACATATTTCCTCATTTATCAATATAAAAGATTCAGATGATCCTTTATCTCTTAATATTATTTAACTGAAGATCTTGGCCAATGCGAGTAAATCTTACCTCTGCAAATAAATGCTTTAAGAAGATCTGGGACTTTTTCCCTATCCTCCCTCGAACCAGGTCGTACATTGTGGTGGAGGTTTCCGACATCCACTTTGCTTTCTTTTACCACTCAAATAAAATTCAATGGCTTCTCCTATTTTCCGTTATTTGGCTTCCCAGTGCTTTTCCTAAAAGACCAACATTGTGAATTCACATGTCTTACTTTATTTCAGTGAAAAGACTAGAGATTCCGAACTTCTCTTTCCCCTTCAAGGGTTTCATTTTTTTCCTCTGTGATTCGTTATCATTATGATCCTCACCAAGGATTACTGTTAACTTAACGTGCAAAGATTTCCCTTTCGACCAATTTCTATCACTCACGGATTGAAATTTATGTTGCAAGCAAAACTTTAAATTATGGACCAACTCATAACTATCAGCCATGTCAGCTGCTATTTTTTCCAGTTTTACTCTGCACCCTTCCAGTTAACATTCTCAGTATCTCACGAAGTGAAAATTTGAACTCCTCCATGATAATTATGTACCTGTCAGGCAGGGAGGAAAGGGTCGTGCGAGGGAGCCGTGGTTTAATAAGGAATTGGAATCCCTTGTTAAATGGAAGAGGGCGGCCTATCTCAAGATGAGACGTGAAGGTTCAATTGGGGAGATTGAGAGTTATAGGGTAGCCAGGAAGGACCTGAAGAGAGAGCTAAGAGCAGCAAGGAGGGGACATGAAAGGTCCTTAGTCGGTAGGATTAGGGAAAACCCTAAGGCTTTCTATAGGTATGTTAGGAATAAAAGAATGACTAGGGTAGGAATAGGTCCAGTCAAGGATAGTAGTGAGAAGTTGCGTGTGGAGGCGGAAGAGATTGGGGAGACACTGACTGAATACTTTCCTTCAGTATTTACTCAGGAACAGGGCATCGTCGTCGATGTGAATACTGAGTCACAAATAAGTAGAATGGATGGCTTTGAGGTATGTAGAGAAGAGGTTTTGGAAATCCTGGAAAGGGTGAAAATAGATAAGTCCCCTGGGCCTGATGGCATTTATCCTAGGATTCTCTGGGAAGCAAGGGAGGAGATTGCAGAGCCATTGGCCTTGATTTTTTTGTCCTCTTTGTCTACAGGAGTAGTGCCAGAAGACTGGAGGATAGCAAATGTGGTTCCCTTGTTCAAAAAGGGGAGTAGGGATAACCCTAGTAACTATAGGCCGGTGAGTCTCACTTCTGTTGTGGGCAAAGTCTTAGAGAGAATTGTAAGGGATAGGATTTATGCACATCTGGATAGGAATAATGTGATCAAGGATAGTCAGCATGGATTTGTGAAGGGCAGGTCGTGCCTCACAAACCTTATTGAATTCTTTGAAAAGGTGACGAAGGAGGTTGATGAGGGGAAAGCGGTAGATGTGGTATATATGGATTTTAGTAAGGCGTTTGATAAGGTTCCCCATGGTAGGCTACTGCAGAAAATACGGAGATATGGCATTGAGGGTGAGCTGAAGGTTTGGATTAGGAATTGGCTGGATGGAAGAAGACAGAGGGTAGTAGTTGATGGCAAAGTTTCTTCATGGAGTGCCGTCACTAGCGGTGTTCCGCAAGGATCTGTTTTGGGACCATTGCTGTTTGTCATTTTTATAAATGACCTGGAAGAGGGGTTAGAAGGTTGGGTGAGCAAGTTTGCGGATGATACGAAAGTCGGAGGAGTTGTTGACAGTGAGGAAGGATGTGGCAGGTTACAGCAGGATATAGAGAAGCTGCAGAGCTGGGCAGAAAGGTGGCAAATGGAATTCAATGTAGCTAAGTGTGAGGTGATTCACTTTGGGAAGAATAACAAAAAGATGGGGTACTGGGCTAATGGTCGGATACTTGGTAGTGTGGATGAGCAGAGGGATCTTGGTGTCCATGTACACAGATCTCTGAAAGTTGCCACCCAGGTAAATAGTGCGGTGAGGAAGGCATATGGCGTACTGGCTTTTATTGGTAGAGGAATTGAGTTCCGGAGTCCTGAGGTCATGATGCAGTTGTATAAGAATCTGGTGCGGCCACATCTGGAATATTGTGTGCAGTTTTGGTCGCCATACTATAGGAAGGATGTGGAGGCACTGGAACGGGTGCAGAGGAGGTTTACCAGGATGTTGCCTGGTATGGAAGGAAGATCGTATGAGGAAAGACTGAGGCACTTGGGGCTGTTTTCATTGGAGAAAAGAAGGTTTAGGGGTGACTTGATTGAGGTGTACAAGATGATTAGGGGGTTAGATAGGGTTGACAGTGTGAACCTTTTCCCGCGTATGGAGTCGGGTATTACAAGGGGGCATAGCTTTAAATTAAGGGGGGGTAGATATAGGACTGAAGTTAGGGGTCGGTTCTTCACTCAGCGAGTCGTGAGTTCATGGAATGCCCTGCCAGTAGCAGTCGTGGACTCTCCCTCTTTATGGGCATTTAAACGGGCATTGGATAGGTATATGGAGGATAGTGGGTTAGTATAGGTTAGGTGGGCTTGGATCGGCGCAACATCGAGGGCCAAAGGGCCTGTACTGCGCTGTATTCTTCTATGTTCTATGTTCTATGTTCTATGTTCTATGTAATCAACTCTCTTAGAGCGTCAGAGGTTTTGCTCTAATTCAAATACTTTCTTGACCTCTGCATAAGCTCAAGATATTTCATTTGATAAATTGTCTCACTTGCTGTACCTGTAAATGTGTTTGGATCAACAAATCCCACATGATCACTGGTCACTGCATTTGTTTTGCCACCTTTTCAGATAAGAAAAGAAAACACTTTACATCTCTTGTACCAAATGTTGGCAATGTGTGAATGTATTTAAAGTTTCTCAACAGGCCACTGGCTCCAATGGATTTGCTCATCCTCAATGTCTTCCTCACGAAGCTTACCTGCAGCCTTCATCTCCATCCCTTTCAGCAGACTGGCTTGTCCAAGAGCCCATTTATGAAGTTCATATTCTCTTGTTTTCTTCCTTTCCTCTCACTTCTTTTCTCTAACTTCCTTGTCTCTTCCTTTCTCTTTTCTATTTGTCTCTTTTTCTTTTTGTTCTGTGAACGCGATTCGTTTTTTTTTCTCTTTTTCCTCGGCTTTAAATGGTAATTGAAACAGTCTGATTTCGTCTGGCCTTTCCTTTTCTGTTGTCTGTAACTGAAGCTGCTTCGTTTTCAATTGAGTTGTCATCATTTTTGAAGATTCAGATAGCATTTCAGCAGTTTTATATCATGTGTTATTGCGGTAATTATCCCTTCTTTCCTCATAGAATAAGGCAGCTCCAAATCCAAATCGCCTGCTAATTCCAGAATTTTGCTATTATTCACATATTTATAAGCCCTAATTCACTTCTTCCACTCCCAGAAAACTCATCTTGATTGAAAGAGCCATTGCTATCCCAAGCTCTGTTCACTACAAACGAAATAAATGCACAAAATATTAGAGACAATTACGCACCGCTCACTCCTTCAAGTCCAGTAACCCTGATCCCAAATCAGAACTATAGAACAAATCTCATAAGGAGCCCAGAGTTTGTTAAGGACCAAACTATACCACCTCAAAACATTTCAAAAGGGTAGCCAAGACACGAGCAATTCTGGTTGTTTTGAGCAGATGCATAGCTATGTTCCAGGAGAAAATTAGTTCTCACGACCACTTGGTCCTAAACAAAACAGAATTTCTTTCCAAGATTGCTAAATGAAACACAAATAAAACAGAATAGAAAATAGAATAACATAATGATTTAAAAGGCCATTAGACTCTATTATAATTTAATCATGATGTTCCTAATATTTGCAATGTTCCCCCCTACACGATCTTGGGAAAACAGGTAAAATAAACTCAGGCTTTTATAGGAGTGAACTCACAAAGATCTGACATGGAATCTCGTTCCACTCTACCTGTTACTTTGGATTCCCCAGCATCACCTGACTGTTTGCTAAACCTAAATTAAAACTCAACAAACAGAGAAAAGCTGGGATTGGAGACCTGACCGCTCTACTTTCATTATACACGTGTTCTTTTTTGAACCTAAAAACTTATTCAAGCATACAAATCACAACGTCTGTGTTGACGACTCGTCTGAAAATAAAGCAACCGGGGCAAGCTAATGTTGCGATACGGGTAGCATCGTCACTGTTCTGAAAGTTTTAAATATACCATCTTTTACACACCCCCTCTTCAGCAAATATCGATCCTGAGTCTTCAACCAGTCTTCTTTCAGTGGTCCCTTCATCCTCTGGTTTATCCTTTTCAACATCCTATGAACTGATGCCACAAGGCATGCATTCGGTCTCTGAGATATGTAGGACCCAGAAGTGTTCACAGTTTTACATTAATATTCCAAACTCGGTCAGTGTAAAGTCTTGTACAACCTCTTCAGTTAAATCCTTCTCTTGGATTCCAGCTCTATCAAAATGAAAGATGACATTGCCTTTGCTTCCGAAGTATCAAATTAACCTGCATTTAAACCTGTCTGAAACCTACTCATGAGACGCTGATGTTGGACTGGGGTGTACAAAAGTAAAAATCACAGAGCAACAGGTTATACTCCAACAGGTTTATTTGGAAGAACGAGATTTCAGAGCGCTGCTCCTTCATCAGCTGGTCGTGGAGAATACCAAAGGTTCACTGTGTGAAGTAACTGACATTGCATATTGAAAAAGACCTGGATTGTTTGTACAGTCTGTCATAACAGGCACACACACGTGCACAAATACATGCACACGCACTCCCACAAATACACACGCACGCAGACCCTTTCTCACATGCTCACGCTTACACTCCCACACAGACCCTCTCACAGAAACATACGCTTTTACTCAAACTCAAACTCAAACACGTACACACACTCTCTCACTGGCATAATAGCCCACAACACACACACACACACATGCACATATAACTTTGTGGAATGCATTTGTACTTGCAGAATTATGTTTTATCTTGCTCAAATAAACTGCATAAATCCATACTTTTTTAAAGATTCTAATCAGACTGACCATTGTGGCACAGACTGCCTCACACAGGAAAGTTAATACCATCAATACATTATCTGGGCGACATGAAAGCAATTGTTAAAGTTCACTTGAGAAGTTAACTTTAAAAAAAGTTTTGCAATTACATATGAAAGAACCGAAACCAACATGCTCATTCTAAAAGATGAGACACTTAACAAACAATCCAGTTCTTTTTCTATATATAATTTCGGTTGCATCAAAGTATAAACTTTTGCTGTAAATCTTGTGTACTACAATCTTATTCTCCACAGCTACCTGATGAAGGAGCAGCGCTCCGAAAGCTAAGTGCTTCCAATACACCTGTTGGACTATAAACTTTTGTTGTGTGAATATATAAATTTGAAATCTACTCAATGATGTGTACTCCACAGCCTTTTACTTACAAAACCAAACTCTCGAATTTATATAATACCATCACGTTAATGACATGATACTCGTGGCGTGCAGGGGTTGGTGGCAATGTTTCAGACTCTCATTTAGATTTCAAAATATAATGAGATATGACATTGAGAGTAGTGTTTCAGAACGAAAAATGCAGAGTGATGTCTGACTGCCTTTTGTGCTGTGTGTTTGGAGTCTTAATACGGAGAGAAGGTAAGGCACATCAGCAAAGTTACTTCATAAGTTCTGAATAATTTTAGAGTTTAAAGATTCAATATGAAGTGAAACATATCTATGCAGTTTCTGTTGTTTTATGCTTTGTGGTATATTTCAAGAAGGAAGTCAAACGATGCTGGAGCAACGATTTCTGAGCACGACCTTCATCCAAGTCGCTTTTTGTCATGCAGAGTATGACACCTCAGAAAAAAACAAGGTCGTTTAAATTTCCGAGTAAACTTTGTACCACAACCTTATCATGGATGGCGTGGAATAGTACACAGCTTGCGAAACCAAAGATCAATAATCTGCAACTATTCCTGGAATCCTTCCTTTTTCCAAAAACCGTGCGAAAATACCAACAAGGCAAAGAAGAATTCACGTAATTGCAGCACTATTGAAATATGTAAACATACACACATGCATAACAAAAAAATTGATTGAACGACTGCTTATCAATGGTTCCAGTATAACACCATTCCACGAAGATACCCTTTGGCAAATACCAAATCAAAAAAAGAGATTTTCCTCACGGGTTATTTCCTCTACAGTCTCGGAGACAGGAATCTTAAAAGCAACAATCTAACAACAGATAGAGAATTTCAGTTTTTTTTCTACTGCAGAGGAGTGTGATATGTATCATATTGAACATCTGTATTGTAAACACATCTAAAAGCATCGCGAAAGCCTAGGACCTGTGTGAGCCTGGCTCTCTCAATGCATAAATCTCTTGACTAATAACTAAATACTCAACGAGTTTAAAATTGTTTGTCCACATCTTTTGAACCTGACATTTCAGCTTGAATTTGGCAACACCTCCACACGCAGAACAAATTTCTGTTAAAGGAATGGAAATTTCACAACTCCCAGCATAATGACCGTGCAATATCGGGCTTTTGCAAGCTCCTGTCTGGGGCATATCCACTCCCATCTTCTTTGCATCTTTGTTTTAATTTTGCTTCTTCCCGTTTCTTCCAACATTTTATTTCCTTTTATTGTCCTTTTCTCTTCTTTTCTTGGTTGGTTGATCAGAACCAACAGTATGGCAGCGAGAGCAGCCCCAATGCGGAGTGGTCTATGTGGCATCTCTCAAAGATAGACTAATGCAGCAGCAAAGGTATTCAACTGGCGATTGGAGTCTGGCAACAGGAAATGCGGCCACCGTAATTTGCAGTCTGTGGCAGTATCTTAAGGAAACTGCAACCTTCTGGACTCATAATCGAGAAATTATAACTTCAGGACATTTATCACTTAGTGTGCTATTGTGATTAACTAACAGTCCCCATGACCAGCCGTCCACCCTCCTCGCTAGATTACTATACATTTGTTTGTCTGTCAAACAGCTCTTCTCTCTCTGCGGGCTTCATCCTCATCTATCATTTAGTCCTTCTCCCCTCGCCGACCTGATTTTTTGCATTAAAACTGACATCATCCGAGCTGCTACTAGTTTTATGGAAGAGTCACTGGACACAAAACTTTAATAATGATTTTTCTCCACAGATGCTGCCAAACCTGCTGAACCTTTCCAGCATTTTCTATTATTGTCTCTCATCTAATTACTCCCTCCTCACACTTGCGTCATTAAAATACCATTTGAGCATTATTAACACGACTCATTCTGTGAGTTTGTATTCTCTCTGACGTACTTATTGAATTGGTCACCTCACTTAATTTCCGTTCGATTTGATAGGGTGCACTTCCCTTAACAGTGACACTTTTCACTAGTAGTATAGCTAACACTTCAGCCCGACCTGCGACACTTGCAATTTTCATCTGCTTCCTGTTTCATCAGATACTGTAATACATTTAAATACTCTGTTGTCAAGTCTCTTGCTCTTATTCGTTTCTCCCTAACATTGGACACTTAGATGAATAACGTAATCTCTACACACTGACAAACTTATTTATCCTACATGAAGTTAAATGGCCCCGTCACATCATCCCCAAAAGCGAATTTTATTGCAAGGTTGGGGTGGCACGTCGCAACAGTGATTAACACTGCTGCATTGCAGTGCAAAGGACCCCGCTTCAATTCCAGCCTGGGGCTATGGTTTATGTGGAGTTTTCACATTCTCCCTATGTCAAAATGGATTTTTTCAGTGCTCTTATGTCCTCTCACAATTCAAAGATATGCAGGTTAGGTGAATTGGTCATGGTAAATTGCCTGTAGTTTGCAGGGATGTGTTGGTTAGGTGCATCATTTAGGGGTAAATAGAGAGTAACAGTTGAGGAGAATGTTTGGAGGGTCGGTGTGAACCTGTTTGGCCTAATGATCTGTTTCCACAGTGTATAGACTTTATGAATTATTTAATTGAAATAGATTGAATTTAGATGATTATTTGAGTTCGTTCATAATTACAAAAAGTAAAACTGGAACTCATATATCTCAATTCTCTGGATAGTCCTGACTATCAGCCATCGACAAATTCTTTAAAATTTGATGCCACTCTTCTAATGTTCTCAGCTATTCCGAATGTTAAGCAGTTGACTTACTTTTTTCTTCTCCAAAGCAATCGTCAATTAACTTCGATGTAAATTTTGATGCTGACTCCAACCTTATCTCTGTGAGTAGTGAATACTGAGTTAAAAAATAGTAACTCGTCGACAACAACATCGGAAACTGCTGGAAAAACTCAGCTGGTGTTGCAGAATATGTGAAGATAAATTTTAAAAAAACTTTTCAGGTCCTTTGGCACGTCCTCAGAACTGATAGTAAGAAGGAAAAATGCAGTTTGCGTGCAGAGGATGGAATGGAGGGGGAAGAATGGAGTGGGGGCACGCAGTAAACGATAAGTAAACATTTAGCCCAAAGAAATAGAAGAGCAGCTCGACAGAAAATGAGTTGATGATATCTGGTTGACAGTTTTAATACATGTTTATCGGGACCTTTATTGACAAACAATATTTCGGTCATAACAGACGACTTGATGTCAAGGCTTGGGGTTTGGGGTAGGGAGCTGGGACAAGGGGGAGTTTAAATCTTAAAATTATTGAACTCAATATTTAGTCCAGATGGCTGCAGTGCCACCAAGTTGATATTGAAGTGTTGTTCTTCCAGTTTGCACTGAGCTTCATTAAGGCACTGCATCAAGTATGAGACAGAAATGTTGAATAGGGTGAACTTTTGAAGTGGTAGGCAACGGGAAGCTCGGAATCTTTTTCACTGCAGAAGTTACGCATTTTGCGTCAAAAAATGAAGATGCGGCAGGCTCAATCATTATGGTAAAAAAACTTGCTGTTTGTTTCAAGGAGGGTATCGACACAATCAATTATTATTTTTACAAACAGATCCTCAATTGCTGGAGTACGCATTAAGAATGCAGGCTTTTGCAAAACACTGAGAGTTCCCTATTAGATGACATCAGTACTATTTTGGGTAAAATTTAACAACACCTTTACGATTTCCAGGTCAATAAAAACGTTATTTTGTATTTCGTCTTGCATTTTTCTTCCGCCCAAATGACCTGTTATGATTAACTCAGGTGCTGCTTGCATCATTTTCATTCAATATACTACCGGCAACATAACGTGTTAACCTCAGTCCATTTCTCATCCGCCTAACGATTTTATTATCTACAATTCATTACCAAGACTTCAGTTCGAACAAAAGAAGATTATGACATAAACACGGATTATTTTGTGCACGCGTTTTGATCCAACTGATTTTTCTTTCTGGCGTTCTGTTGTAATTCACAGAAGGAAACGTATACACTTTGTCTCCCATCCATTTTCCTTCCCTTTTTCTCTCAAACATTTAATCAAATACAGTTTCTGATCACTGAACGCCAACTTACTTTTATTTATAATTTTTAATTTCCTGTCGTGGCTTCACCTGTGGCTTTGTGTACTTTTATTAAACATTCAGCGCGAATCCCAGGAAAGACTTCTGTCCCAAATTAATTAATTATTTTTCCATTTTATTTTCGAAAATAACAGACATCACTCACACTTGCAGTCCAGCTATATTGTTGTGGAATATCAACTCTATATCCGAAAAAAAAAGCTTAATTTCTCCGACTATCACCAACACTTTCCACCAGACTCCCCAACAACGCCTCAAAGAATATAACATTAATCTTACCAGTCGGAATTACACATGTTACACACTTTTGTTGCCAAATGTTCTTTCTGAAGTACACATCTCCACGTCTCTCGCCATCAAAATTGGTCTTGCTCCACTATCTCTTCAATCTTGCTATCTATACACATTTGGTACACGTGAGTAAACCAGACCGATGAGTGTTTTTTTTTCAAACACATCTGGCACTTTGTTCTCAATCAACCCTTGACAATGCTATAGATTCTTTTCTGCAGCTTTCTAACGTCCACTATAATCTACTTTATCACTTTAAGAAACTTCACTTTATTTCATCCTGTCTTACCACATTTCTCTTTCCAAAGTCTTTTTCAATCAACAACGTGGCGACTTTATGTCTCTTACTTCCTTCCTGTGAAAACATTTTAGCTTTAGTTCCTTCTCTTCCAGACTCATGCGTTTCCTTTTAACCTGCGTTGAAATATCTCTGTTCTATGTCTCTCCTTTATTCCCTTACAACCTGAACATTTATTTTTGTAACTAACTTCTTCTTTCTGACACAGCTTGAAACTGAAGTTAGAAGTCAATACTTAATATCTGAACAAACCCACTATCATTTGTCATTTCTCTGGCTATCTTGCAGTTTTAACTCGTGGTCTTCCATATGTTTTCTCAGTACACGAAGAAGGGATTTTTGAAATCCTTCCAAAATAACTGTCTCTCAAATACTCTTACATATTTCATATATTGTCAATGTGTTTATTAAATTCTGAAAGTAATGTTGGTTGGTCCTTGCAGACACTGCAAGAGTCACCAATCTCCCTCCTCAGATTGTAAAACACGGCTTATTCGGTTCAGGCACTAGTTTATATGCACGTAAGATTATATTCTCATTCTCCTTATTCTCCAGATCCCTCTTATGATCGTGAGGCAAACACCTTACTAGCTCAACAGTCCAACTTTTTTTGACTACTTAATACCAACATGGGCAGTGGCAACATCATTTGCTTAAGCACATGCTCAAATGAAAACTAAAAGTCTTCTCTGTCTTTTCACCACTATCGCAACATTTTGACATATTAAAACAGATATTCACCAGGTATTTTACTACAATGAGTTAGTCCTTACTCATTGTCGTCATCACTATCCCCACCCCTCACCTTTGTCTCGGCCATAATTGGCCACTTTTTATTTCCAGTTTCTGGAGTTAAAAGAACTTTCTGCCTTGTTTGTCTTTCTTCAACCACTTACACTACTAAGGTTATTCTTTAATTTATTTTCTTGTGCCTCTAAAGCAAGGTACAGCGGGCGTACAGAGAGGGGAGCCGGAAGGTAAGCGGAGACCAGTTTAAAATTAACGTTTTTCTTTTCGCAGTCTGTGTTTCTTTTTTCAACGAGGAGCAGGAACCCGAAAGTCGTCAACAGAGGCTTCTGGGAAGGTAAGAGATTTGAGTGGAGAAGGAACCCGAGACACTACACGTGTAGTGCCTCCCACCCTTCCTCCTCCTCTAACTTAAAAAAAAGGACTCAGTCGGCTGAACAGGTAAGCTACTTAGTGTTCCTATTTTGGATACTAAGTGTAGAGTTATGACCGCGCAGGTCGTGGAATGCTCCTCCTGCAGGATGTTTGAGGTAGGGGTGACCACCGATGCTCCTGCCGACTTCACCTGCGGGAAGTGCAGCCAGCTCCAGCGCCTCACAGACCGCGTTAGGGAACTGGAGCTGGAGTTGGATGAACTGAGGATTATTCGAGAGGCTGAGAGGGTGATAGATAGAAGCTACAGGGACATAGTTATGCCAGAGAACAGATGTAGCATGTAGCTGGGTAACAGTTAGAGGTGGGAAGGGGAGGAAGCAGACAGTGCAGGAATCCCCTGTGGTCGTTCCCATCAACAATAAGTATACCGCTTTGGATACTGTTGGGGGGGGACGGCCGAGCAGGGAAACGCTGCAGTAACTGGGTCTCTGGCACGAGGTCCGGCTCTGAGGCCCAGAAGGGAAAGGTGGAGAGGTGGAGAGCGCTCGTTATAGGAGACTCTCTAGTTCGAGGGACAGACAGTCGGTTCTGTGGACATGGGCGAGAGTCTCCGATGGTTTGTTGCCTCCCGGGTGCCAGCGTCCGAGACGACTCCTAACGTGTCTTCAGAATCCTTAAGGGGGAGGGTGTGCAGCCAGAAGTCGTGGTGCACATTGGCACCAACGACATAGGTAGGAAGAGGGGTGGGGAGGTCATTCAGGAGCTCAGGGAGTTAGGCTGGAAGTTAAAAGCTAGGACGGACAGAATCGTCATCTCTGGGTTGTTGCCGGTGCCACGTGACAGTGAGGCAAGGAATAGGGAGACAGTGCAGTTGAACACATGGCTGCAAGGATGGTGTCGGAGGGAGGGCTTCAGGTATTTGGACAATTGGACTGCATTCTGGGGAAGGTGGGCCCTGTACAAGCAGGACGGGTTGCACCTGAACCAGAAGGGCACCAATATCCTGGGAGGTAGGTTTGCTAGCACTCTTCGTGGGGGGGGGGGGTTAAACTAATTTGGCACGGGGGCGGGATCCAGACTTGTCCGGCAAGTAGGTTAGTTGTTTTTCAGGATGTCCAAGAATTTTGGGAGGCTGTGGAGAAGGTAGCACTGACAGTGAATACTTGCGGACACAGAGATGGGCTCAAGTATGTATACTTCAATGCAAGGAGTAGCAGAAATAAGGTGGGTGAACTTTAGGCGTGGATCGGTTCTTGGGACTACAATGTTGTGGCCATCACGGAAACGTGGATAGAAGAGGGGCAGGAATGGTTGTTGGAGGTTCCTGGTTACAGATGTTTCAGTAAGATTAGGGGGGTGGTTAAAAAAAAAGGAGGGGGGTATCGTTGCTAATTAGAAATGGCATAACGGCTGCAGAAAGGCAGTTCAAGGGGGATCTGCATTTGGAGGTAGTATGGGCTGAAGTCAGAAATGGGAAAGGAGCAGTCACCTTGTTGGTTGTTTACTATAGGCCCCCCCAATAGCAGCAGAGATGTGGAGAAACAGATTGGGGAACAGATTTTGGAAAGATGCAGAAGCCACAGGTTAGTAGTCATGGGCGATTTAAACTTCCCAAATATTGAATGGAAGCTCTTTAGATCAAGTGGATTGAACTGGGCAGTGTTTGTGCAGTGTGTCCAGGAAGCTTTTCCAACTCAGCATGTAGATTGTCCGACCAGAGGGGAGGCCATATTGGATTTGGTACTTGCTAACGAACCAGGACAAGTAATGGGCTTGTTAATGGGTGAGCATTTTGGTGATGGTGACCACAATTCTGTGACTTTCACCTTGGTTATGGAGAGAGATAGTTGCGTGCAACAGGGCAGGTTTTACAATTGGGAGAACGCTAAATACGATGCTGCAAGACAGGATCTGAGGAGCATAAATTGGGAGCACAGGCTGTCAGGGAAGGATGTCCTTGATATGTATGTACCTGTCAGGCAGGAAAGAGATAGTCGTGTGAGTCTTGGTTGATGAGGAAGGTTGAATGTCTTGTAAGGAGGAAGAAGGAGGCTTAGATAAGGTTGAGGAAACAAGGTTCAGGCAGAGCGTTGGAGGAATACAGGATAGCCAGGAGGGAGCTGAAGAAAGGGATTAGGAGAGCTAAGAGAGGGCATGAAAAATCTTTGGCGGGTAGGAACAAGGATAACCCCAAGGCCTTTTATGCGTATGTGAGAAACATGAGAAAGACGAGAGCGAGGGTAGGTCCGATCAAGGACAGTAGTGGGAGACTGTGTATTGAGTCGGAAGAGATAGGAGAGGTCTTGAATGAGTACTTTTCTTCAGTATTTACAAATGAGAGGGACCGTATTGTTGAAGAGGAGAGTATGAAATGGACTGGTAAGCTAGAGGAGATACTTGTTAGGAAGAAAGATGTATTGGTCATTTTGAAAACCTTGAGGATAGACAAGTCCCCCGGGCCTGACGGGATATATCCTAGGATTATGTGGGAAGCAAGAGAGGAAATTACAGAACCGTTGGCAATGATCTTTCTGTCTTCACTGTCAATGGGGGTGGTGCCAGGGAACTGGAGAGTGGCGAATGATGGGAGTAGGGATAACCCCGGGAATTACAGGCCAGTTAGTCTTATTTTGGTGGTAGGAAAAGTAATGGAAAGGGGACTGAGGGATAGGATTTATGAGTATCTGGAAAGACACTGCTTGATTAGGGACAACCAGCACGGATTTGTGAGGGCAAGGTCTTGCCTTACAAGTCTTATTGAATTCTTTGTGGAGGTGACCAAGCATGTCGATGAGGGTAGAGCAGTAGATGTAGTGTACATGGATTTTAGTAAGGCATTTGACAAGGTTCCCCATGGTAGGCTTATGTCGAAAGTCAGGAGGCATGGGATAGTGGGACGTTTGGCCAGTTGGATAGAGAACTGGCTAACCGGTCGAAGTCAGGGAGTGGTGGTAGATGGTAAATATTCAGTCTGGTGCCCAGTTACAAGTGGAGCTCCACAAGGATCAGTTCTGTGTCCTCTGCTGTTTGTAATTTTTATTAATGACTTGGAAGAGGGAGTTGAAGTGTGGGTCAGTAAGTTTGCAGACAATACGAAGATTGGTGGAGTTGTGGATAGTGAGGAGGGCTGTTGTCGGCTGAAAAGGGACTTAGACATGATGCGGAGCTGGGCTGAGGAGATGCAAATGGAGTTCAACCCTGTCAAGTGTGAGGTTGTCCATTTTGGAAGGTCAAATAAGAATATGGAATACAGGGTTAACGGTCGGGTTCTTAGTTAGGTGGAGGAGCCGAGGGATCTTGGGGTTTATGTTCATAAATCTTTGAAAGTTGCCACTCAGGTGGACAGAACTTGTAAGAAGGCCTATGGTGTATTAACGTTCATTAGCAGAGGGATTGAATTCAAGAGTCATGAAGTGATGTTGCAGCTGTATAGGACCTTGGTAAGGCCACGCTTGGAGTACTGTGTGCACTTCTGGTCGCCTTATTTTAGGAAAGATGTGGAAGCTTTGGAGAGGGTGCAGAGGAGATTTACCATGATGTTGCCTGGAATGGAGAATAGGTCGTACGAGGATAGGTTGAGAGTTCTAAGCCTTTTCACATTGGAACGGCGAAGGATGAGGGGTGTCTTTATAGAGGTTTATAAGATAATCAGGGGAATAGATAGAGTAGACAGTCAGATACCTTTTCCTCGGATACAACAGAGTGTTAAAAGGGGACATAAATTTAAGTTGAAGGGTGGATCGTTTAGGGGGATGTTAAGGGTAGGTTCTTTACCCAGAGAGTGGTGGGGGCATGGAATGTTCTGGCTGTGGGATTGGCAGAGTCAGAATCATTGGTGACCTTTCAGCGGCAATTGGATCGGTACATGGATAGGTGCTTAAGCTTGGACGAATGTTCGGCACAACATCGTGGGCCGAAGGGCCTGTTCCGTGCTGTATTGTTCTATGTTCTATAATTTGCTGTTGAATTTTAGACTTGTTCAGTCATTTGGATTGCATTGCTTGCAATATAAACTTTGAGCCATTGCTTCACATATCTTATTGTTTTGCCTGGGCAACCATAATTTCATCTTGTCTCCTTATTCTGAAAGGTTTGCCTGACTAACCTTCTATAAACCACCTTAAGTGACTTCTTTCACAGGCATGAAGCTAAAGCAAAAACGAATTAACAGAGTCTTACATACATTCATGCAGGTGTTGAGCAAAGAGCAATGTAACTCTGCACATACAAATTCACCCCACAAATGTATGTGTGTACACGTGCAGGCAAGGATCCCATGATGCATGGTACATTGGTAAAACCGGAATTCTAACACTCTGCCGTCATTAATCAACTTTGTTACTTCTTCAAAAAACTGAATCAAGTTTGTAAAACATGATTCCCCATGAACAAGCAATGTTGACTATCCCTAAACAATCCTTGCCTTTCCAAATACATGTACATTCTGTCCCTCAGGATTCCCTCAAACACCTTGCCCACCACCGACGTCAGGCTCACTGGCCTATACAGGGAAACCACGATTATCCGAATGTGATGGATGGGCACTATTTTGTTCAGATAATCAATTATTCGGTTAATCGATTTAAGGCCTTTCCTCTGGGCCCGGAGTTTTTAAAGTCTCCTCCTCGTTCAGGAGACTGCAGCAGCACAGCGCGCAAGGCGCCAACCTAAGCACCGCCCCAAACCCGTCCAACACCACCTCCCCTCACCCAGTCCCATCCCATGTCCTCCCTCAAACCCCCCGGACACTGCACACCTGCCCCATCCCCAAAACCTCCCCCGGCCCACAACACCACCACTCGTCTCAGTCCAACTCTGCCCTTGCCCCCATCTCTGCACAGCACTGCCCCAGCCCCATCTCCGTCCAACTGCCCTCGCCCCATCTCCATCCAACACTGCCTCACTCTATCTCTATCCAACTGCTCCGAAACCATCTCCATCCAAACTCCCCCACCCCATGTCTGTCCCACAAACCCCGTGTAACTCTGCCCCCGCCCTCCGAACCCCGTCCAGCATTACTCCCACGTTCTCTCCAGTGCAGCCAACAATACGATTGCTGCTGCTGCCATTTTTATGGGGTAAGTCTCCAAACAGCATACACGCACATGCGTACACACACACACACACACACACACACACACACACACACACACACACACACACACACACACACACACACACACACACACACACACACACACACACACACACATATCTTTTACTGCGACTTTTTGACAGGTTCCACATTTGACCTGTACAGGGCAATGTTGGTCAAATTATCTCGGGAAGGGGGTTGGGGTATGGGGTTAGGTGGGGTTAGGGTACACTCCTCTGTAGAATACCAGGGAAAGGGTGGGCCGAAAGAGGGTGGGAGGTCAGCCATTTGAAGGCATCACTGTAAACAAAAGACGTGATCACTTAGAAACAGGTCTCTGATGTAATGTTCCCATCGGGACATCGAGATGTCCTTCGAATAATCTGATTTTCAGATAATTCGTATTCAGATAATGGAGGTTCCATTGTCATTCCTTGGCTTGTACTTGCCACACTTTTTAAACAGTGGCACCACGTTAGCCAACCTCCAGTCTTCTAGCACTTCACCTGTGACGGTTGATGATGCAAATATCTCGGCAAGAGGCCCAGCAATCACTTCTCCAGCTTCCACAGAGTTCTAGTATAAATCTGATCATGTCCTGGGGATTTATCCACCTTTATACGTTTCAAGACATCCAGCACTTCTTCTTCTGTGGTATGAACATTTGTTAAAGTGTCACCATCTATTTTCCGACATTCCAGATCTTCCATAGATTTGCTGTCAAATAACTAACACAATCCACATTTCCCAGTTCCAGTCTAATTTGGATGTAATTGGTCCTTCCAGGTTTAAGCAGATTCTCCGGAGGGCCAATCCTGCCATTGTCCGCAACTACTCGAAATTTTGTGCACTTATGGTCACTAAGATAAAAACGCCCTCCTACGGAAACATTAATCACCTTTCCTGGTTCATTCCCTGATGCCAATTCTGGTATGGCCGCTGCTCTGGTTGGCTTGTCAACTTACTGTCTCAAAATCACTCCTGAACACATCTACAAATTGCTCTACATGCGAGCAGGCTCTAAGGGAGTCACGGCCAGTAAAAGGAAAGTTGAAGTTTACCATTACAACTATCCTGCTTGTTCATGCCTTTACAGTATCTAACTATATATCTAGTCCTTTGTGTCTCGTGGGCTATTCCAAGGTGCATAGAACACTCCAATATGGTGATTTCAAGATTCCTATCTTCGAGTTACGCCTATAATGCCTCACTGCAATATCCCTCCGTTGTGCACTCCATCAACACAGGTATGACATGATCGCTAATCACCAATGCAACAGCCCCATCCATTTTGTTCCCCTTTCTGTTGTATATAAAGCAGCAATATCCTGGAAGGTTATGCTGTCAGTTCTGTCTCTGCTTTATCCATGCGTCCGGAATAGAAATATAATTGTAATTTCATGCAGTAAAACATGGTTTATTTCATCGATTTTACTTCTTGCATTGTAGTAAATGCAATCTTACCGAAATATCTCTGTTGACTCTGAAGCATCACATCAGTTTCTTTTTTTTTCCAAATGCAATTGGTACCAGTCTGAACAACGAGCTCTCATTGCTCACGCTTCCCGTTGTGAATTTGTTGGATCTGCACCAGCATGTGGTACCATGCAAGGAACACACAATCCAGGATTTTCGTTCACCAACCGCAGAGACACCTGCCTGTGATTCTTACTAAAGTGTCCACAATCACAATTGCCTATTTGCACTTTCTCATGCCCTGATTAACAGCACAGTTAGCCGTAATATGCTCAAAAGATTTAATACCGTTCTTTAACGAGAAAGGGTTGTTTTCATCATTTAACATAAAAGTCTTGTTCAACAAGTTGATGGGAACAAGCTTTGAAAGTAAAGGAACATTCTGTGGAGTGATAATGAGCTGTCAAGTTCAACTGGAAATTGTGAGATTGGCCACATACAGAAAAAAGGATATTGCAAAATTTAAACATTAATTGTTTTCTTGAAGTCTACTGGTATCTAACTGCTGAAAGAGTAAGTCGTTAATATCTAATAAACTAATGATATAAATGGCAATTAACACTTAATTTTTAACATGTAGGTTGTATTGTGTATTTTTTTTAACAATTGCAAATTTAAAACATTGCAGATGCATGCGCAGGGTACTTGAAAATTCTACAACACTGTAACTGTGAAATAACTTACTGCCTCTTGCCATCAGTGAAGTCAATTGATGTTGCTTGCCGAAAGGTCGATGTACAATTACTTAGGGACACAAAGGCAAAACCGTTCTTGAATGCAAAAGTCCATTATTTTCCGGTATACACTGTAAACATTTATTAAGATTTGACGCTGGGTATACCTAATTAATTTTTTTTGGAATATTTGATGTGAGGGCAATATCAATTGGTCTGATTCCGTTTCGAAATTTTGGTTAGGTTGATCTTCAAATTTTAATTATACTTCGCAGAGAGAATTTATGGAATTATTCAAATGTTCTAACACGGCAAGTGATCTTTAGTTTGGTTGTTGCTGCTGACAGCTGAATAGGAATATAGAACAAATCAATTTTCACATTCGAAATATTTTCCCAAGAATAATAATACAGATGTAATTTCAATACGTGAAAACAATATCTAGACAGGAATAAATCGATTATGTATAATCAACGCGGTTTTGTGAAGCGTATATCGTGATTCACAAACTTTATTTATTTCGTTGAAAAGGTGACCAGGCAGTTGGATGAGGGTAAAGCAGTTGATGTGGTGCATTTGGATTTCAGTAAGGCGTTTGATAATGTTCTCACTTTAGGGTATTGAACCAAATACGGAGGCATGTGATTGAAGGTGATGTAAACGTTTGGATCATAAATTAGCTAGTTGAAAGTAGAAAGAGGATGATGGGAAATCTTCATCCTGGAGTTCAGTTACAAGTGGGGTACCTCAACGATCTGCTTTGGATCCACTTTTGTTTGTCATTTATATAAATGTCGGTGAGAGCATAGAAGGATAGCTTCATAAATTTATGGATGACAGTAATTTCGGTAGACTTATGGATATTGACAAAGAATGGTGCAGGTTAAAGAGAGACACATATAAGCAGCAGAGCTGGGTTGAGAGTGGCAAATTGCGTTTAATGTGGAAAAGTGTGCGGTAATTCACTTGGAAGGAGTAACAGGAATGCAGAATACTGGGCTAATGGTAAGATGCTTGGTTGTGCAAATGAGCAGAGAGGTCTCCGTGTCCAAGTACATAGATCTTTGAAAGTTGCCACCCAGGTTGATAGAGCTGGAATGACTACATCGGGCGTGTTAGCATTTGTTGTTAGAGGAATTGAGTTTCAGAACCATTCAGTAGCTGTGCAAAACTCTGATGTGGCCACATTTGGAGTATTAGGTACTGTTATAGTCACAGCATTATAGGAAGGATGTGGGAGGTTTGCAAAAGTTTCAGTGGGGATTTACCAAGATGTTGCCTGGGCTGGAGGGAAGGTCTTCCTAGGAAAGGCTGAAGGACTTGAGGCTGTTTTCGTTAACGGGAAGAACTTTGGGAGCCATCTTAATTGAGACATATAAGATAATCTAACGACCAGAAAGTTGGTGAGTGACAGCCTTTTCCCTCGGATGATGATGGCTCGCACGAGGGTACATAGCTTTAAATTGTACGGTGATAAATATAGGACATATGTCAGAGGTAGTTTATCTAATCAGAGAGTAGTAGGGGCGTGGAACGCACTGCCTGCAACAGTATGCGATTCGTCAAATTTAAATGCATGTAAATGGTCATTAGATAGACATATGGACGAGAATAGACGAGGCTAGCTTAGACAGGTTTTAGAGTAGTTCTACGGGTCGACACAGCATCGATGGCCAAGGGGCCTGTGCTGAGCTGTACTGTTCTATGTTTTATTTGAAGATTCTCACCCTTTTGCGATATTTACTAATTCACAGAATTATAATGTCGAAAAAAAATGTTATTTTTAAAATTGATTAGATACACAGACAAATCCAAACAAAATTCGATGGGAACACAATGCAAAGTGGTACTGAATGGGAATACGCTTTTCAGAATGTATGTTTGTTATTTGATCTCCTGTAACGGCTTCGAATTAGTCATGCCTGTAGGTAATAGCATGGGCTGCAAACTTACATCCATCCTTTTATGCCTACACAGAAATCGAAAAGTATAAACAAGGTAAGAATGCATGTTGTTGCTTCCAGCAATATTTGTAACTTGGGAATCGGATATTTTAACGAAACGTTGCAAACTCTAATAACATATACAAGACCCCAAAGTGACTGGTTGCACCATGAATCAGTATAATTTGCAAACTGTTATGAAATCATGTCGGTATGTGTAATGTTAACTTCAAAATGTATGCCATTTTTGCGTGTTCTTTTCAATGCGTCTGTTGAAAGATTTCACGTTGTTTGCCTCTGTGCTTTATGTTCCGGAGGTGTGGATAGGCGTGGGGGATTGAGGCGTAGGGGAGGAACGTTGTGACTGAAAGGAAGTGTAATAGAGAGCAGCAGCAAATGAGAACTGGCGAGTGCGTAAAATGGAACAAGAAGATTAAGATAATCGAGAACACAGAATATCGGAAGCAACCATTCATCCAAGCATAAGCACGCAAAAGGCTCAAAAAACTTGAGTATCTGTGTCTGTGTCTTTGCTTGTGTGTGTGTCTGTGGATGGGGCATACCTTTTTATGTCTGATGTACATGTGAATTATAGAAAATGCTAAGCTCTGGCAAAGCTTACAGGCAGGTAAATCGATTCCAATTGCCAAATTTCTGAAACCAACACTTCATAATAAAGCAAAGTTTCTTAAAACCGCTATACACTATAGGCGCAGGAGTGACAGATTTCTCATTCTGTGATTCGATCACGATGTCTGCAACATTATTCAAATCCATTTACATCATGGGATACCCTCGACTGATTAGTGTATAACCAAGTAAATCCATGGAAAATAACAATCCCTATTGCCTTAAACATTATCTCAATTGCCTTGACACGAGAGTCCGAAAACAAAAAGGATTGCAAGCAACTATGAATTGAATGTTGCAGTTAATAGTGCAACTTTGTTAGAACACTATTATAAAAATGCATGCCCATTCTAGCTTATGAAACCTTCATTTTTAAGCGTGCATTATGGTCTGACATTTTAAATGTTTTTTTAAAACATGAAAGAAATGCAGATTTGTTTTCATTCTATAACCAGGTTAGAATCAATTAATTCAGTTATTTTGAATGTTTTCATAGAATTTTTTTGTTGACTGTTTTTGGGTCTCTCAGAATCATTACATTGTTCACAATTATTTGCGTTCTTGCAGTCGATCCTTCAAAAACAGGAATATGACAGTTGTTATTAAGTCTGTTAAACAGGACTGTAGGGGTCACAACATTGACTGCGCACTTGGAAACATGGAACAAATTCAAGTTGCTTTCAAGCGAAAATTCTGTTTTCAACCACCTTGAACTTGGTGTTTGATAACAGCATGACCGGGCTTGCTGTGACACCGAATTTCATGATTTCCGATATTTCAAAAGGATTTCATAAATTATTACACTCTGGTTCATATGAGGATGAGCCAAACACGCATTAACAATGTAAGAATGAGGTGAAAGTATGTGCGAAAGATAGTAAGCGAATGACAGCGCTGCTAAGAAAAAAAAATAGAAAAGGCAGACAGTTGATGAAATCGCAAAGGGGGAGAGATAGACAGAGGCAGAGGGGGCGAGAGAGCAATTTGGAAAGACAGAGAGAAAGAGAATCATATCGAGAGAGACACCATGACACAATCAATGAAAGAGACAGACAGGCAGAAACGGAGAGACAGATACTGAGAACCAGACAAAGACAAAGAAAACAATTGTTTTTAAATAGTGTGGTCTACCACGAATACGAAATCTGAGAGCAAAACAGGGTGCACACTTTTTATGCTTTTGCTAATTATATTTTCTCTTTCACTTTATCACTGTATTTTGGCATTGTTGGCTTATGCATCAGTTGCAGTCTTTGAGCAGGTGCTGGTCAGCGAGGATATGGGATAACTCATTTGGCAAGATAATTGACACTAACATTAATGGTCCAATTCGCATTATAGTAAGATTACCATAAAGATCCCACCTTCTCAATTTACAAAACCTTTGCCTCATGCATGTAGTTTTTTTTTCAGTTTCCACTCACTACCAGTTCTCACTCAGAGATAAGAGAGAAGTCCTCATAGTTTGTGGTAACGTTCCTTTTTATCCTTCTGCATTGGTTACTTGTTTGGAATACGTATGCAAGGAAAGCAATTCGCCACCTGCCATGGAATGAATGGTGCCATTACCAGTGTAACAGGATGAGTCATTTTCACTGAGATATTGGCATGTTCGCTGTCACACTTGCTGCTTTTTCTTGCCATCTAAATGGTAGCAGCCGTGGAGTTGGAATGTACTGCCTGATGAGCTTTCTTGAATAATATAGTGTGAACTCTAGATGGTACAGCCGGTTGCTTCTGAACGTTGGTGCTGGTGGTGTCCGGTTTAGGCAGTGGGCAGTGTAGGAGAGAGAATACTGGATTGTCATACATTGTCCGAACCTTGAGATGATTTTAAGTAAAATTTTCTAATGGCATGTAGGAGCATGGCAAAACAATCGTCATTTATGTGCATTTTACCATGGACAGGCTTTGCAGAATTGGCTGTTAAGACAATCGATGCAGGATTCTGAAGTTTTCGATTATCTTTTTGGAGAGCATATTATCATGAATTTTCAAGTAGGTTAAAATCAAAAGTAAAAATTACAAAGAGTAGAGGTCCAAGGACAAAGCCCTGTGGAACAACACTCACCACTGACTTCCAGGCAGAATACTTTCCTTCTATTACCACTCGCTGTGTCTGTTCACAAGCCAATTCTGTATCCAGACAGCTAAGTTCGCTGTATCCCATTCCTCCTGACCTTCTGAATGAGCCTATCATGGGGAACCTTATCAAATACCTTGATGAAGTCCACATACAACACATCCACAGCTCGACCCTCATCATTTTTTCTAGTCACATCCTCAAAGAAGCCCATAAGGTTTGTGAAGCATGACCTGCCCCTCACAAAGCCGTGTTGACTGCATTTAATCAAGCCATGCTCTTCCAGATGGTCATAAATCCTATCACTCAGAATCCTTTCTAACACCTTGCAGAAGACACACGTGAGACTTACTGGTCTGTAATTGCCGGGGATTTCCCTATTTCCTTTCTTGAAGAGAGAAATTACATTTGCCTCTCTCCAGTCTTCAGATACTGGAGTCTTCAGACTCCAGTGGAGAGTGAGGGTGCAAAGATCTTCGGAAGTGGTGAAGCAATCGCATTTCTCGTTTCCCAAAGCAGCCCAGGACAAATCTGGTCCGGGCCTGGCGACGTGTCAATCTTAATGTTTGACAAAATTTTCAGCACATCAGCTTCCTCTCTCTCTATCCATTCCAGCATGCACACCTGCTCTTCAAAGGTTTCATTCACTACAAAGTTCGTTTCTTTCGTAACGACAGATGCAAAAAACGTATTTAGGGCTTCCCCCGCCTCCTCAGACTCCACACATAAGTTCCCAATGCTATCCCTGATCGGCCCTCCTCTTTCTTTGACAGTTCTATTATTCCTCACATAAGTGTAAGATGTCTTTGTGTTCTCCCTAATCCAAGCTTTTCTCGTGCCCCCTCCTGGCTCTCCTCAGACCATTTTTGTGCTCCTTCCTCGCCTGCCTGTAATCCTCTAGAGCTGAGCTTGACCCTAGCTTCCTCCACCTTATGTAAGCCACCTTCTTCCTTTTGACGAGAAGCTCCACCTCTCTCGTCATCCAATGTTCCTTTATCTTACCCCTTCTTGCCTGTCTCAGAGGGAAAAGTATTTTAGTTCTTCAAAGAAAATCGGTTGGAATATATTATTCTTTTCGTTAAACTTTTTTTTTGTATTTTTGGAGGAATTTTCTTGAACTTTCACAGTTCACAATAATGATTCAATATTTGCAGAAGTGGAACTTCTCTTCAGTTAAATTTACACAATGTGACGAGTTGACGTTGATCTGAATAATTTATGTGACATGAGCTCTGCTAATCTGTTGACAAACGTGAGTCTTAATTACATCCCTGCTCATGTCTCGGGTTAGTAGTGTAATTGGAATTTAAAATATGTGGAAATTCCATAATGTAACTTTTGTGCTCCGACAGAACTTAAGCAAGCAAAAGCAGGTAAGAGCGCACATTATTGTTGTCTGTGCAGAAAACAAATTAACAGAATCCATCGTTCAAAGTATTCTGCCAAATTACAATGACTGAACTAAGAGACTTACCCAACGCAAAGTACACAATTCCCATTTCTATTCCTGCTGCTTTACATTAGAAATTCATCGTTGAATTGTACTGGTGCAATCTGCATCACGTGATAGGTGGTTGCAACAATAATATATGTCTGTGTTTCAGGACATTTGCATCGTGCTATTCCTTAATGTTGGTGTACCTATTTGCTTAAGAGCAGGTGCTATGCATTAGAGCAAACTCATCACAAAATGGTAACGAGGTAGCCTGAACTCATCTTATTCTACTCTTTGAAGGCAAATGAAAGGCGTTGCGTTCTGGATGCAGTTCGATTCATGAAAATCCGGGGCTTGAAATAACGTGCAAATGATACTTACAGTACTGTTAAAATACAATCAAATTAATGAATAAATGGACACTTAACGCTCCATAAACCTTTAACTGGATAACCAGTCGTTTAACTGCTAACCAACACCTGTTGCCAAATGGTAACCTACACAGGCATGTAGAATTGTTCAAGGCAAATTCATGTATGTTTCACATGCAAGTGTCACCCCAGCACGAAAAAAAAAGAAAACTGAGAGTAAAAAAGGAAGTTCATGTGTAACACGTTTGTCTGTACAGCTGCTTCCAAATTTCAAACCATAAAGAAAATGAAACTAAATTCCTTGTTCTGTGGGAGTTTGATCCCACCCCTTCATGCTTCATAGGAATGGAAGATAATCAAAGCATCCCAAACGGATTATTTCACTAGCATGGAAGAGGCCGCTCATTCACTCTATTTCAGAATTTTTCATAACAAAAATGTACATAACAAAAATTCTGTATCCAGACAGCTAAGTTCCGCTGTATCCCATTCCTCCTGACCTTCTGAATGAGCCTATCATGGGGAACCTTATCAAATACCTTGATGAAGTCCACATACAACACATCCACAGCTCGACCCTCATCATTTTTTCTAGTCACATCCTCAAAGAAGCCCATAAGGTTTGTGAAGCATGACCTGCCCCTCACAAAGCCGTGTTGACTGCATTTAATCAAGCCATGCTCTTCCAGATGGTCATAAATCCTATCCCTCAGAATCCTTTCTCACACCTTGCAGAAGACAGACGTGAGACTTACTGGTCTGTAATTGCCGGGGATTTCCCTATTTCCTTTCTTGAAGAGAGAAATTACATTTGCCTCTCTCCAGTCTTCAGATACTGGAGTCTTCAGACTCCAGTGGAGAGTGAGGGTGCAAAGATCTTCGGAAGTGGTGAAGCAATCGCATTTCTCGTTTCCCAAAGCAGCCGAGGACAAATCTGGTCCGGGCCTGGCGACGTGTCAATCTTAATGTTTGACAAAATTTTCAGCACATCAGCTTCCTCTCTCTCTATCCATTCCAGCATGCACACCTGCTCTTCAAAGGTTTCATTCACTACAAAGTTCGTTTCTTTCGTAACGACAGATGCAAAAAACGTATTTAGGGCTTCCCCCGCCTCCTCAGACTCCACACATAAGTTCCCAATGCTATCCCTGATCGGCCCTCCTCTTTCTTTGACAGTTCTATTATTCCTCACATAAGTGTAAGATGTCTTTGTGTTCTCCCTAATCCGTTCTGCCAAGCTTTTCTCGTGCCCCCTCCTGGCTCTCCTCAGACCATTTTTGTGCTCCTTCCTCGCCTGCCTGTAATCCTCTAGAGCTGAGCTTGACCCTAGCTTCCTCCACCTTATGTAAGCCACCTTCTTCCTTTTGACGAGAAGCTCCACCTCTCTCGTCATCCAATGTTCCTTTATCTTACCCCTTCTTGCCTGTCTCAGAGGGAAAAGTATTTTAGTTCTTCAAAGAAAATCGGTTGGAATATATTATTCTTTTCGTTAAACTTTTTTTTGTATTTTTAGAGGAATTTTCTTGAACTTTCACAGTTCACAATAATGATTCAATATTTGCAGAAGTGGAACTTCTCTTCAGTTAAATTTACACAATGTGACGAGTTGACGTTGATCTGAATAATTTATGTGACATGAGCTCTGCTAATCTGTTGACAAACGTGAGTCTTAATTACATCCCTGCTCATGTCTCGGGTTAGTAGTGTAATTGGAATTTAAAATATGTGGAAATTCCATAATGTAACTTTTGTGCTCCGACAGAACTTAAGCAAGCAAAAGCAGGTAAGAGCGCACATTATTGTTGTCTGTGCAGAAAACAAATTAACAGAATCCATCGTTCAAAGTATTCTGCCAAATTACAATGACTGAACTAAGAGACTTACAACGCAAAGTACACAATTCCCATTTCTATTCCTGCTGCTTTACATTAGAAATTCATCGTTGAATTGTACTGGTGCAATCTGCATCACGTGATAGGTGGTTGCAACAATAATATATGTCTGTGTTTCAGGACATTTGCATCGTGCTATTCCTTAATGTTGGTGTACCTATTTGCTTAAGAGCAGGTGCTATGCATTAGAGCAAACTCATCACAAAATGGTAACGAGGTAGCCTAAACTCATCTTATTCTACTCTTTGAAGGCAAATGAAAGGTGTTGCGTTCTGGATGCAGTTCGATTCATGAAAATCCGGGGCTTGAAATAACGTGCAAATGATACTTACAGTACTGTTAAAATACAATCAAATTAATGAATAAATGGACACTTAACGCTCCATAAACCCTTAACTGGATAACCAGTCGTTTAACTGCTAACCAACACCTGTTGCCAAATGGTAACTACACAGGCATGTAGAATTGTTCAAGGCAAATTCATGTATGTTTCACATGCAAGTGTCACCCCAGCACGAAAAAAAAAGAAAACTGAGAGTAAAAAAGGAAGTTCATGTGTAACACGTTTGGCTGTACAGCTGCTTCCAAATTTCAAACCATAAAGAAAATGAAACTAAATTCCTTGTTCTGTGGGAGTTTGATCCTACCCCTTCATGCTTCATAGGAATGGAAGATAATCAAAGCATCGCAAACGGATTATTTCACTAGCATGGAAGAGACCGCTCATTCACTCTATTTCAGAATTGATCATAACAAAAATGTACAAAATATACTTTTTAACGTTATGGCAGCATCACATTCGCGAGTTAGATAATGAAAGTTCAGGGAGTGGACGGTGCAATTCAGTACAATTTTTAATTATTCAATTGATTATTCTTCTGACAGAGGAAATTGTATATTGTCTATTATCCAAATTTGTAGGTTGTGAATTGCAAAATAATTAAAGTCACGATGTAACATAAATTTTGTATTGCTACGAATTGGAGATAGATATTTGCAGAGCTGTTATTGTGAGAAAGAGGTAATCTTCCCTCCTTCCTTCGGAAGGACCAGAAATGCAAGGAAAAATATAATTTACTTGAAGAATATGAACAGCGGAGAATAAGCTGGCGAATCTGTAATCAAGATGACACGTTGTGACCCAGATTGTTCTTGCAACATTCATACTCTGTTTTGTGATCCTGAATACATGTTCAGAGAGTTTGATTCTTATACTCTGTTCGTTTATGGTCCAGAAGAAAAGCATGAGCCACACAACAGAAGAGCTTCTTCACTATCACTCCTCAACAACTTTAAGTCCGGCTATATTCAACAATGTTGCAAGAGATGAGACAAAAATTGCGGTGACCCTGGCAGATGTTTTTGCATCATTATTCAACATGTGCGAGGTCCTGAAAGACAAGAAGGTAGTGAATGGTATGTTATTCAAGAAGGCCTGCAAACAATAATCTAGTAAGTACAGACTAGAAACCAAAAATCTGTGCTCAATGAGTTATTTGAGAAAATTCAGAGGGATTAGATATACATGTATTTGGAAAGGCCAACATTGATTACGAATATTCAGTATGGCTTTGTGCTTGGGCGATCATGCCTCACAAATTTATTAGAGTTCTTTGACGAAGCGACCATGAAGGTTGACAAGTATGGCTTTGTGCTTGGGCGATCATGCCTCACAAATTTATTAGAGTTCTTTGACGAAGCGACCATGAAGGTTGACAAGGGGAGGGTGATAGACCTCGTCTATATGGATCACAGTGAGTCCTTCATATTACATGGTCGCTGTAATTATATTGTTACCGACCACCTACAAATTTGGATAATAGTCAATATGCACTTTCATCTCTGTCAGACGAATAATCAGTTAAAAGTAAAAATTGTACTGATTTGCACCATCCCTTGCCCGAACTTGCATTATCTCACTCGCGATTGTGATTAAGCTATGACGTTAAAGGATGGATTTTGTAAGATATTGTAGGGAAAAATTCTGAACCAGTGCGAAAGTGCGTTCACTTCAATGTTAATGAAAGCTATGCTGCTGTGGATGATTAGATCTCATGGAATCCAGGGGGAGCTGTCAAATTAGGTACAAGGTTGTCTTGGTGGAAGGAAGCAGAAGGTAATTGTAGAAAGACTGGACTCTGTAACTCGTGGTATGGCTCAGGGGTCGGTGCTGTGGCCATTGCTGTTTGTTATTCATGTCAACGGTCTGGATGAGAATATACAATACATGACGGAAAACTTTGCATGTGGCACTAATATAGGAGGTATCTTGGACAGTGAAGAAGGTTGTCAGAAATTGTAGCAGACCTTGATTAGACGGAGATGTGCTTCGAGATACGGCAAGTGGAGATTAATATAGATAGGTTTGAGGCTTGATCTTTATAAAATCAAATTAAGGAGCAGATTTATCAAACCAAGTGGATCTGAAAAGCATTGCCATGCACTTAAATGTAAAATAAGAAATTAACTGAGTCGAGTTTATCACTTTAATATATTTGATAGAATTTAGTCTGTTGCATAACATAGAGCTGTGAATATGGGAGAGAAAGTGATCTTGAGTATGAATTGGATGCAGCACGATGAAACCGTTAAGAAGAAAATGATTTGTTATGATTTAGAAAGTTGCATGTGCCAGAAGCGAAAGCCAGGCCTATTAAATATTAACAGTTGAATGCTCAGATTCGCAGAATAAATTTAAAAGCATTTGATTTTGAAAGCCATCAGCAGCTAGTGTCACAGGATATTGACAATGTTAATTGACTATATATGTTTTCGTGTGTATATGAGTGTGCATGTCTGCGTGTATAATATATATAAATATATATATATATATATATATATATATATATATTTATATATATTATACACGCAGACATGCACACTCATATACATATATATATATACATATACATATATATATATATATATATATACATATATATATATACATATATATGCAATATATAAAACACACACATACAAACATATATTGAAAATGAACATTGTCAATATCCTGGAAACTGTTGCGGCAGCTGACTCAGTAGGAGAAGGCAGCGGTAGCCAAATGCATGGCATTGTGGCTGGCTCTGCTGTTGAGAGGGACGAGAAAAATAATGCCAGAAATAAAGTCATAGGAGATTCAGCTATGTGGGGAGTGGATAGGCGGGTCAGTGGTCAAAAACGAGACTTCCAAATGATATGTCGCCTTTCAGGTGCACAGGTAAGGAATGTTACAAATCGACTGGGAAAATTCTCAAAGGTGCCATTGAGCAGCCAGTTGTCATGGTGCGTATATGCCCCGATGATGTAGTTTTAAAAAAGAATAAGATCCTGCAAGAAGATTTCAGGGAGAAAGGATCCAAGTTAAAAAAGAAGGACATCAGAGGTAGTAATCTCAAGATTGATATTGGCGCCATGTGCCAGTCAGATTGGGAATGACAAAATAATCAGGGAGAGATGGTGCAAGAGGGAGGGATACAGAATTTTGGAAAATTGGGATTGGTTCACGGGGGAGTGGGAATATTACAACTTTGGTGGTCTTCATGTGGGCTGCACTGGAACCAATGTCTTGGGAATGCTTTTGCTATTCTATTGGGGAGTTTTAAACTAATGGGGATGTAACCAAATAGAGGAGGTCAGAGGAAGGGAAGGAATTGGTAAATAAAGTCTGCAAGAAACTAGATAATGAAGTCAGCGTGATTAAGGGGAAAAGTAGGCAGGAAGCAAAGGATGAACACAGAGGGATTGGTGGTCTGAGGTGCATTTGCTTTACTCAGGAAGTACAGTAGGCCAGGCAGATGAAATTAGGGGGATGAGTACCTGCGAGTATGATGTTGTTGTTAATACAGAGATGTGGTTGCGAGAAGGGCATGATTGGTAACTAATTATCCCAGGATTTATTTGCGTCATGCGGGATAGAGAAGTAGATACACGGGGTGGAGGAATTACATCACTGGTAAAAAAAAAACCCAGTTATTACAGTTGTGCTGACGGAGAACGCGATGGAAGACTGGATGAGTGACGCTATATGGTCAGAGAATTATGAGTATTAAAAGCGGTCATGAAATGTCTTTAGCAAAAAATGTTTAAGGAAAATCCCAAAGCTGTTTATTCATATATAAGAACCAAGATGGTATCTTGGGAAAGGTGGGCCAATCAAGGACATCGGAGGAAAGGTATGCACAGAGCCAGAGAAAATAGCAGAGATTCTTAATGAGTACTTTGCATCTGTATTCCCTGACGAGATGGATATGACGAATAATAAGGATAAGGATAGATCTTTGATTACTCCAGGTCAAGTCCACATAAGGAGGGAGGAGGTGTTCAGTATTCTAAAAGGCCTTAAGGTGGACAATACGCAAGGTCCCCTTGGACCTATCCCAGGCTGATGAGGGAAGCAAGAGACAAAATAGCTGGGGCTTTAACAGCTATCTTTTCAGCATCCTTGACGACGGGGGACGTCTCAGATGACTGGAGAATTGCTCATGTTGTCCCCTTCTTTAAGAAGGATGACAGGGACAATACCGGTAATTACAGAGCTATGACCACGACGGTAGGGAGGCTACTGGAGAAGGTACTGTGGGACATGATATATTCCCATTTGGAAGAAAGTGGGCTTATTAGTGATATGCAGCCTGGTTTTATCCAGGGAAGATCATGTCTTACAAACCTAATAAATGGCTTTGAGAAGCTGACAAAGTTGATGGACTTTAGTAAGACGTTTGATAAGGTTCTCAATCGTCGACTGATGAATAAGATGTAGTTGCATGGAATCCAGGATATTCTAGCTAGATGGACAGAGAACTGGTTGGGCAACAGGAGATACAGCATTAGTGAAAGGGAGCTTCTCGAAATGGAGAACATTGAACATTTAGTGCCCAAAGGAATCCGTGCTGGGACGACTGTTGTTTGATATACATAAATTATTTGGAGGAAGGTGTAGGGTGTCCTTTTAGCTACTTTTCAGATGACAATAAGATTGGCGGAGTAGCAGATTGTGAAGGGGACTGTCAGAGAATACAGCAAAATGTAGACAGATTTGAGAGTTGTGCAGAGAAATGGTAGAAGGAAATCAATTTGGACAAATAAGCAAAGGTGCATTTTGAACGATGCAATCCAAGACATAACTATACAGTACATGCAAAAGTCTTGAGTACAATTGATGTTCTGGATGTTCAGGTCACTGAAGGTGGCAACGCAGGTCAGTAGAGTAGTCAGCAAGGCATACAGCATGCTTTCCTTCATTTGGACGTTCATGTTACAGTTGTATAAGCGTTTGGTTCGGCCACATTTGGAATGCTACGTACAGTTCTGGTCGCCACATTACCAAAAGGATGTGGGTGGTTTGGAGAGGCTAGAGAGGAGGTTTACGAGGATTTTGCCTGGTATGGAGGGCGCTAGATATGGAGAGAGACTGAATCATTTAGTACATTTTTTATTGGAAAGTAGGTGTTTGAGTGGGGACCTGATTGAGGACTACAAAATCATGACAGGTGGAGATAGGGTGGATAGCAAGAAACGTTTATTTTCCCAGAGTGGAGCACTCAATTACGCAGAATCACAAGTTAACGTGAGAGGGGAAAACGGTTGGTAGAGATATGCATGGAATGTTCTTCACACAGAGGATGGTGAATGCCTGGAATGCCTTGCCAGCAGAGGTTTTAGGGGCGGGATCGGTAATGTAATTTACGATCTCTCCTGACAGATATATGAAAGGGTGAGGAGCAAAGGGTTACTGATCCTTAGAAATTAGGTGGCATGTTCAGATATATGGTCTGGATCAGAGCAGTCTTGGAGGACTGAATGGCCTGTTTCTGTGCTGTAATCATCTTTGTTCTTCGTGTGTCGATCCTTGAGCAGGTATTCTATAATTCTTAGTGAGATGGTCAAACCGGAACATTTTGTTTACTTTTGCGAATTCAGATACTTATATTCCTTTAAAATTTGTTACTTCTTGAGAACTGCACATTACATTAGTTTGACCCTGCTGCCAGAATTCGTAAGTAACTGCCTTGAAAAGTTGAATATCTGCACTTTAAAGCTGTTCATATAAGAACCTAAATATATTTTAACGTATATAAATATTCCGAAATTATTGCGTAGGAATCAGTAATGAAGGGACCCATGATGTATTTTAGATATCAACTTTATTGGTTTAAGTACAAAGTGGATTCGCAGATCAGACATTTGTTAACAAAGTTATAGCATTCATGTTTTATCATTTCGTTTTATTGTTGATACTGACAGATTTAAAAAGGAATGTAGACTTTTTAAATAAAAATGAAACAGTAAGAAAGAAGATGCAGCAGGTCAGCAAAATTAGGAAATAATTCAAAACAGCTTTTGAATTACTCGAAAATTCGAAAAACGCCTAGGGTGGGATAGCATTCAGACTTTGCAGCTTTCACCATACTGGGCCAGGCGAATTCAGGAATGAAAACAGCTCTTTTTTTTTTTAAAGATGATAAGCTTTCTAAACTTAGTCAATAGGATATAGAAAGTTGGATATGCCAAACTGATCGAAATTTAGAACCTGTGTACTTGTCGTTTCTTTTTGTCTTTAATAACTGTAAATGATATCCATGCCGCTTCGCAAATTGATAGATGAATGTAGTGCCCAAATTCATGGAGATTTATACCTGGATGAACAGACATCATAAATAGATTAAAACACGATAAGTTGACAATGGCCCCATCAGGTTAAGCTGAAATGATCGGAGGTCAGACAAATAATATGTTTTATGACAAAATAAAAAAAAAGAACATTCAGGTCTCGCTACAGTCAGATGGAGTGCTCTTTTAGACCACCATGACAAAATCGTTGGATAAGTGAAAGAATTTGGAAAAATCATAGAGTCATGGAAACAAACAGCTCGATACAGCTATCAGGTCCAACCTGTCAATATGAACCATATATCCTAAATAAATCTCGTCCCATTTATTAACAGTTAGCACACTTTCCACTAAATCGTTCCTATTCATATATCAATCCGATACTTTCTAAATGTTGTAGTTGTAACAGCCTCTTGCACTACCTCTGGTTTTTCATTCCATGCAGTCAACACCTTCTGAGCGAAAAGGTTGCCATTTAGGTCCGATGTAAATTTTTTGTCTCTCACCTTAAACCTATGGCCGCTAGTTTTAGGCTCTGCCAACCTGTGGCAAAATATATTCTCTATTTACAGCATCCATGCCCCTCATGATTTTATCATTTTCTATAAGGCCACCCCGCAGCGCTGGACGCTCCAGGGAAAATAGCCAGAGTCTATTCAGCCTCCCATTCTTTATCAAAACCTCTAATCCTAGGAACATCTTTGTAAACCTGTTCTGAAACCCTTCAAGTTTCACAACAACCTTCTAAAACAGGGAGACCAGAATTGCACGCAGTATTCCAAAAAGGGCCGAACTAATGTTATGTGGAGCCACAACATGACCTCCCAATTTCTATACGCAATGATCTTACCAATAAAGGAAAACATAACACACATCTCCTTCATTGTACTACCTACGTCTCCTCTATTTAAGTGCGTTTCCACTTTAAAGGGATGATGAACTTGTAGTGCAAGCTATCTTTGTTCAACAACACTCCCCAAGACCTTACAGTTAAGTGTATACATCCTGCCCTGATTTATCTGCACAGTATGCAACAAGTTGAAATGATCTAAGATGAAAGGCATAAGTCACATCTCGGCCCATTGGCCAATCTGATCAGAATCCCGTTACAATTAGAGGTAAGTTTTTTTGCAGTCCAGCAAACATCCAAATTTAGGGTTATCTGCAAACTTACTAAAGATCATTCCTCTGTTCACATCCAAATCATTTATGTGCCTTATGCGTTGGAAGTGAACTGCATAAGAAAAACGGATTGCACGTGAATGAGAGGCGGAGTAATATATTGGCAGGGACATTTGCAAGAGATGCTCTGGAGCATTTAAACTGGTAAGGGGGTGAGCGAGTGAGATGTTGCAAGGGAAACGCAGGGAAATAGAGAGGAAAAGCTTCAATCTGTGGTTTGGTTCAATTAGGAAACAGTAATCAGTCCAACAGAGAGGGAATGCTAAAAAAGTGTGGACAAGGATTTAAGTCTAATATTTTCAACAGCATTTATATCAATGTAAGAGATCTAATAGGTAAGGTAGATTGACTTATGGCATAGTAAGAAATATGGGACTGTGATCTCACAGCGATCACGGAGACATGGCTCAAGTATGGACAGGACTGGCAGCTGATTCAAGGGCATAGATACTTGCTGAAGGACTCAAAAGAGGAGGGAGAATGACCTTTCAGTACGGATAACATTAATGTTGTGTTTAGAAATGATATTCCTGGGAAAATGTCAAGGGGAGATACTTGAGTGGAAATAAGAAATAAGAAAGGGATGATCAACTTATTGGAATTGTACTATAAAACTCCCCAATTTTCTGTAGGAAATAGCAAAGCAAATTTGTAAGGAGACATCAGTTACCTGTAAGAACAATATAGTTATATTATTGGGATTTGACTTTACAAACATAGACTGAGACAGTCATCATGTCAAGTTCGTGAATGCAAAGGAATTTATGTGTGGACACAAAGACTTTCTTTATCAGTATTTGGGTTCATCAATTGGAAAAGGTGCAATACTTGAACTGCTTTGTGATACATGACAAGATAGGTGACTGAAGCTTCAGTGGGGCAGCACTTTGGGACAATGACCACAATTCTATGGTTTAAAAAGAGTAATGAAAAAGGACAGACAGGACGTTAGACTTTCTTTTCCAAATTGGAGAAAGTCAAGTTAAACGGTATTAAGCAAAAATCTCCAAAAGTTTAATTGCAGCAGATGTTTACAGGTAAAATGAAGGGTAGAAAATGGGAAGCCGTCAATAAATGGATAGTGGGAGTCCAGGAACCGTATGTTACTCTTCGGCTGAATTGCAAGATTGGAAGTTGCAGGGAATGTTGGATGATGAATGAAATTGACGTTCTAGTCAAGCATAACAAGGAAGCACATGTCAGGCATAGACAGCAGAAATCGAGTGATTCCCTGGAGGAATATAAAGGCATTACGAATTTACTTAAGAGGGAAATCAGGAGGGTAAAAACGAGACATGAGATGGCTTTGGTAAATGGAGTTATGGAGAATCCAAAGGGATTCTGTAAATTAGATTAGATTAGATTAGATTACTTACAGTGTGGAAACAGGCCCTTCGGCCCAACAAGTCCACACCGCCCCGCCGAAGCGCAACCCACCCATACCCCTACATTTACCCCTTACCTACCACTACGGGCAATTTAGCATGGCCAATTCACCTGACCTGCACATCTTTGGACTGTGGGAGGAAACCGGAGCACCCGGAGGAAACCCACGCAGACACGGGGAGAACGTGCAAACTCCACACAGTCAGTCACCTGAGGCGGGAAGTGAACCCGTGTCTCTAGCGCTGTGAGGCAGCAGTGCTAACCACTTTGCCACCGTGCCGCCCTAATATATTAAAAACTACAGAGGAACCAGGAAGTGAAAATGGCTGCTGAATGATCAGCAAAGCCGCCTACTTATGGAACCGCAGGAAATGGGAAATATACTAAACAATGATTTTGCATCAGTGTTTACCGTCGAGAACGATATGGAAGATAAGGAATGTTGGGCAATATATAGTGACCTCTTAAGAAATGTACATATTGGGAATAGCTGTCTGTCTTAAAACGCGTCAAGATGGACAAATACCCGGGACCTGATCAGCTTTCTCCTACAACTCTATGGAATCTAGGGAAGTGATTGCTGGGCCCAAGTCTGAGATATTTCTGTTATCGATCGCCAGAGGTGAGTTGCTAAAGACAGGAGATGTATTAACACACGTATTGAAGAAAGGCATTATGGAAAAGCCAGTGAACAATAGTCTGGTAAGCCTTGCGGTCAAGTTCTTCGAGAGAATCCTGAGGAATAAAACTGCATGCAGTTGGAAAGGCGAGGACTGATTAGGGATCTTCGACTAGGCTTCATGCGTGGGAAATCATGATCTCGAACTTGATTTAGTTTCCTTTTGAAGAAGTAACAAAGAGGAATGCGATCTAAATGGGATTCAATCAGGCATTCGACAAGCTTCCTCCTGGTTAGCAAGATTTGATCACATGGAATAGAGGAAGAACGAACTTCTTGGATACTGAGTTATCTCGAAAATAGAAGAAAAAGGGTGGTGATGGAGTGTTCTCTTTCAGATTCGAGGACTGTGTCCAGCGTGTTCCACAAGGATTGATCTTGGGTCCATTCCTTAATTTTGTAACGGGATGATATTATTAGCGCAGTGACATCATTATCTAAGCTGTGTCTTAAAGGTAGTAGGATTTCTTCATCTGTAATGTGATTTAATGCTGATTTAATTAAGAAAACAAGCGTCGCAACAATGATTTGTCTGCAGAGATGGCCCGTACGCCCACATAGATCCAAGAAGTGATATATCATCTCTTATTTTCTTCAAATGTAGACAACATGGATTTCTCATCAATATGCAAGGATTCTTCCCTTGTTCCCAAAAATGTATTGCATTTTGCTTCTACGGTGCACATGTGTTAATCACAGTGGGATGTAATCACTTCATCAGTCTTTGACTTTCTATTTATATTTCAATGTAAATGATATATTCATTTTCACAGGATCCTGAGTTACTTTTTCTTTCGTTTCCAGAATATATTCAGACATTATGTGGACTTTTCCGTTGATAAAAGAAAAGTAAATTAAACTCGTTACCTTTAATTTATCGGATAGCCATCTCCACTATCCAAAAAAAAATATTATGTTTAATATTATGGCATGTATGTTATCAGAGAACTTTACTGAACAGTTTCTCTCAGGTATTTGTCTAAATTTTATCATTAATTGCCGAGTACAGATTTAATGACGTTCTAAAGTTACTGCTACGGAAAGCTTCTGTTATCCCAGATCATTTCCTTCATTGCTCTGCATTTCTTTTTGTTTGTTAATATTAAATAACTGGTTCGCTTTTAGATGATTTATTTTTATGTCCGTTTAGAATTATGCAAAAAATATCTGGATGTAATACACTTTCTTTTCTCTCTTACAAATTTAGACATTATCACTTGAGCTTTTCTGAGTGTAAATTGCACCAAATATGTGATATGTCAATACTTTAGCAAAGTTGAAGCTGTTAAATGTTTTGCATGGGAGTGGAGTATATGGGTTGTGCTGTGCTAATTTAAACTGAACAGATGAATTAAACTGTATTTGCGTTTTGACCCCACAGAAGTTGCATTGTATCATCAAGGTACGAGAGACAAATTATTTTGTGATTTAGTGAACGTAGAGGTTTGTTGCTCAACAGAGTTGAAATACATTACACAACGTCTCAAGTAGAGGGGAAACTAAAAGCTTTATCTCAACTGTTCCTCAAATAAATTAATACATGCAAACAATTAGTGAAGACTGTTGATATGACGAATACCATATAAATGATAATTGTAATTTAACATGTGCTGTCTTGTTGTTTCATTCAGATTTTGTTGGAGATTGTTTTTATGCTTGCGTTGGAAAGATACAGTAATTGACATGGAAAAAATAAACACACACACACTTCAACAAAATAGCACGACCGATTGGACTACATTCAAACTTGCACTACATTGTTTAACACAACGAGAAATGAAGATCATTTGTTTCCAAATTTTCAAGCAATCCTGAATATGATAGCGAGATTCTCATTGTTACTTTTGCTTCTACGGTACGTGCATAAGAACACATACATGTATTTTAAAGTTTCACTTAATGCTTATTGGAATAATATCAGGTACTACCAAGTAGCAAGTGCATTGTTTATGAATTTTTTTATAAATCTACACCTGTACATAATTTGTCTCCGCAGAAACTGCCAGAACGTCTATCATTTTTGAGAACGCTGTGATAACAGATGTTTATTGTTGTTTCATAATAGAAATCAGTTTCGGATAAAATGGATAACTGCTAATCTTTGGACAGCGGAAAGAGTCTAAGATAGTTCACGACTTGCAATTTCTGCTTTCAAAATATTCCAATTGCTTCTCACTTGTACCCTTCATTAACACTGTGACCTCTTATCATTGACAATTGGGCAATTGTGGACGCACTCCACCAGTGAGTTGTTCTTTTTACTACATGTTTTCATGACAGAATTGGCAGGAATCTCGTAGAACTTCTCTCGCACTTACATTCTTATTTCATTTTGTACTCAAATGTAACTCCCTTTTGACTCCACAAGTGTTAACATTTTATCTAGTTATATCTGACATGCACGTGTACTAAATTCGTTTAGCCTTTGCTTGATTGTGCGGTTTAATTGGAAAACATGGTTTTGATGCCATTGTAGGCTGCACAGGAGTTCACAGCATATTTATTCAATATCGCTTGCGGATGCAATCACAATTTACAGCATGTGTCAATCTGTCAGTTGTTTGAGCACCCTTACATCGGAAAATTCTAAGGTTGACATTATAAAACTCATTCATATGAAGTACCAAATTCATGTATTCTTTATGGATTTCCAAAGCTTTTTTTAAGCATTACCCTTAATTTGCATCCTTTTCTTTGCCATATTCGTAACTAGTACATACTCATCAGGACGAATTTTAATGGAAACACCATTTTGATTTTGAAAATCGGATCATTAGGGTGGTTCTTTTCATAGATGATTCAGGACACATAATGTGTGAAATTTCGTACAGAATAGTAGTCCATATTTTCTAAACTTCTTAGCATTTCACTGTGCGGTTTCAGGATGAGGAAAGATAGTTGCTCACGAACTTCCGAAGTAAACTCACAAAACAATTTGCTGCTCACAACGAGCTTTACTGCATTACTAAGCAACATATGCTTTGAACACGAAGCATTTTCCTTTCATTCTGCATGCACGTTTTTAAAGGGCTTATTTGTTATAAAGGGAGTTAGTATGAATTTTGCGTTAACTATTCGTGCAGGGAAGGCAAAAAAAGTTTCTCCACTTTATTTTTAGGAAAGTATTTAAATCAAGCTAAAAGAAAATCATAGACATCAGCAAGGAATGAGACAAAAGTTAGTTCATGTGGTGAATATATGCGCAGCAACGTTGGTTATATCATTGGAATATAAGATCTCTGTGTACTCAGAAGATAAGAAATGAAGTGTGTATTGCACATTGTGAGTTCCGGGAAAAAAAATTACAAATGAAGGCACACACGTCGCCTTCCTTTTTTTCTCATGGAAGGTTTTGTTTCTTGTGTAAAGAAGTTTGATCTGAACAACATGAGATATATCTGGAACAAATGACGCACGTGTGTTGGGAGTGGGCAGTGATCCAATGTTAATTGATCTATAATGCTGATTGATAATTTTCCGACAAATCTCAAGTTACATTTGTTGCGACTCACTGAGATATGAAACCTCAAAGGAAGGATAATATAATCGTGTCATTTGTGTATTTTGTCAATGCAGAAGTAGAAGAGAGAAGCAATTGTTCATCTGACGAATCATAGAAAAATCGATGTCCAAAATTCACTGATGGAATTAGTGCATCATTCATCGGGATGATGAAGATTCGTCTCCAACATACGTATTCATTTATTCTCGTATTCTGACGACACTCTGGCTGTCAGAACGATGTTCTGTCTTTTTTTTCTGAAGTGATGTTGATGCACAGAAAGTTTGTTGTCTGTCCCAAGCCAATAAAATAGAGTTGATTTATTTCCACAAGCTGGAAGAATAGAATCAGCACCAATGTGTAGGGTCAAGCACCAACATAATCAGGATTTTACTTCTTTCTTTCAGTAGTTGGAGTCATAAAGTCATAGAGGTAGAAGCACGTAAATAGATCTTCCTGTACAACTCGTTAATGCTGACCATATACCGTAAAACAAATCTAGTCACATTTTCCAGCACTTGGCCCATACTTCTCTAAACCCTTCCTACTCATATACCTATCCAGGTTCGTTTCAACCGTTCTCATTGCAACGGTCTGGACGACTTCTTCTGGCAGCTGGTTTGATATAAGCACCATCCTCTGCGTGAAAAAGGCGACCCTTTCATTCATTTTGAATGTTTCCCCTCTGATCCTAAATCTATATCGTCTAGATATGCACCCCACCACACCAGGGAAAAGACACTGTGGTTTTAAATCATCCCTGCCCCTCATGATTTAATAAAAAATTATATGGTTTCCTCCTCCACCCAGCCTCTGACGCTCCAGTGAGAAATGTCCTAGCCTATTCAGATTCTGAATGTAGCTCAAACGCTCCAAACCTGATAACACCATTGTAATGATTTTGTGAAGTTTCACAACATGCTTGCGATAGTAGGTAGACCGGAGTTGCACACAGTATTCCAAAAGTGGCCTAACTAATGTCCTGTACAGCCACAACATGACCTCCCAACTCCTACAGTTGATGTTCTGACCAAATATTGGAAGCATACCAAGCTCATTTCACCCTATCCTTTCTACCTGCTACTCCATTTTCAACATCATAAACCTGCATACAAAGGTCTGTTTGATCAACAACACTCGCCAGGACCTTCCAATTCAATGTGTAAATCCTGCCCTGAATTGCCTTTACAAACGCTGCAACTCGTATGTATCTAAATTAAACTCCATCTTCTATACGTCGGCACATTAGCCCAACTGATTAAGATCCCACAGTAATCTGAGGTAGCCTTTTTCGTTGTCCATTGCACCTGGAATTTTGGAACCATCTGAAAACATACAAACTATGCCTCCTATCTTCACATCCTCAACATAAATATAAATGATGAAATCCTGCTGTGACTTTGAAGCTGCATGTGAAATTTGCTATTCTTCTCTCATGTTTGAGTTTTCTTTCTGTAGCTAGAATTGTACGTGATGCAATCTATCTTCCAGATTTTATTAAGGTGTTATTAAGGAATGTTGCTAGATTGGAGCATTTTATACTTGATAGTTAAATAATCTATCATTCTGCTACTTTTTAGAATACGGCAACGTTATTCCAATGCGTTTTGTTTTGGAGTTTTAAACGTTGTGTAACAATGCACAGCAATTTACTTTTAAACGTTTTTCTTTTCATCATTCGCTTGCATACAGTATATGATGCATTACATGTGCCTTTAAATAAGGTGATGTCAATGTAGTATTCTTAATATAATTTGAGTCGGTTTGTTCTGGTCCATTACAAATTGGCAGCCTCTCCATTGGGAAAATCTCAAATTTCTGTTTGAATTTATAATAATTGAACTTGATGACGACAAGTGGTAATTGTTGGTGTTTTCTTGTCAAGTCCAATCCGTTCAATTAAATAGGATGTGCCTTTTGAAGTAACGGCTCTTTCATTGACTCAGAGGATTCTGGGTTTTGACGACCTATGAAGCTTTACAGAAAGCAAGCAAGCCAAACGTTTGGAAGTGGCACAGAAATTGAATTTGGCGCTGCCGTTGCCTGATAACAGAAATGGATATAATCGCAGGCCAGCTCTACTTTAACCATTGCCATAAATGTCATCAGAATCTTTGAAAATGACTAAAATTAATGTTTGAACAGCAGGCAGGGGAAATATTAGAAATAGAAATGAAATGACAAAGTTTGATTTCTGACTGATAGCTGAGGAAGAAGAAAAGGACAACAACACCTAGCAGGAAATAAAAAGACATAAGGAGAACAATTACTGAACTGCGGAGATTAGAACTGAAAATGCAAACTCGACTTAAAATTGGGGATCAAAGTTTGCATAAAGATTTGTAGTTCGTGTGCCAGTTGCCGTAGTTATGAGAATGTTTGCCGAACTGGGAAGTTGATCTGCAGATGTTTTATTCTGTTCCTAGATGACATATTTAGTGCAATAAAGCATCCTGGTAAAAGCTGCTACACTGTGTCATCTGGAAATTATTTGGTTCCATTACTGCTGCTAGTGGTTACCATTACTTATTGTTCTATGTTGAAGATCTATGTGTTTGTTGATGGGGTCTGTGTGTGAGCGCCATGCTTCGAGAAATTCTCTGACTGTCCTCAATTTTGCTCGATAAAAGATCATACTGCAGTCCCAGTCGAAGTTGTGTTTCTTGTCAGCTGTGAACATGGATAACAGCAACATCTTGTTCGTGGCGATTTATGGCTCGTTGATGTTGATGAATGTGGATTGCTAGTTGTCTGACAGTTGCAGAAGACACAGTGTGGCAGTGCTTCACAGCAGGTACCAAAGCACTGAAGACGTCACCTGGACAGGAAACGAAATGCTTGCAAATCAACTTACCAAAATAACTACAAGTACTTTAAAATAGGAATGATAGAGAAGAGTGATGGCGTCAGGATGAACACAGTACCAGAGAGTAATCCTATTGTAGCCATTAGCCTGTTGGGGATCTGGTTACATGTGTGTGCGTGTGCGTGTGCGTGCGTGTGTGTGTGCGTGTGTCCGCATGCATGTGTTTGTGTGCGCGTGCGTGTGTGTGTGTGTATTTAGGATTCTAAGATAGGAAGATGTTCAAACGTCAAGACAGTTTGAAGGGAGCAAAACAAAGGTCGACGGTGAGAGACATGACTATTTTGGAAACGTTTATAGCATTCATTCCTGAAGCCACGAGGACCCATGACAAAGAACAGAAAGTAAAGACTGCAGCAGCGGAAATGGCAAATGATTTCGAGTTCACTTAAAAATCAAGCTTTGGCTTCTGTAAAATGATTTCAATCTGTAACAGATTAAAGCTGGAGAAATGAGAAATCCTTAGGTGGTGTGGAAAATTATGTTTCATTGAAGGTAATAAGTATGGTTTAACAAAATGCGAAAAAGGAAACCAATCAGGTAAATAATGTTGAACATATAAAGCACAATGGAAATCAGAAATCTGCAAAACAATGTTCAAAAAGATCAGGCCTTGTTTGAGAAGGAAATACACGAACCCTTTGAGTAATTTGCTTGCATTATTCAAGTTCACTCCGGTATGCTTGGAGAAGAAGTTGGCGAATTTAAAATTTGGAGACAAAGGAGTGAGTAAACCTTTGATGGAGAGAGATGAAGAGCTGTCGAATACAGATGGTGTACTGCAGGAATGGTGTGAATGTGTAGAATTCTTAGTGAGAAGAACGGTATTGTATTTTTGACAAGTGAGTTTGGAGAGTGCAGTGATTAGAAGTAGAGTGGTGCTCGGAGCAATAGAGAAATTCTTGGTTCTGAATTTGCAGTTTGTCCTTGGTAATGATGTAGTTGGATCATACGTGGGGGTGACACCGACTGTGCATGAAAAGTGTTATTGCCCCGGCCCAACCACTCAAAACATTGTTAAGCACGTAAACCAGGCGGTAATTTTGCTATTTGTTTCGGTAAATGCATATTCAGAGAATGCATTAGCCAATTCGTTTGCCAAATGTTAAACAACCAGACTTTGCTTATGAAATTACGGAATGAAACACAAAGAACAGAATATAGATTATCAGATAGCTTATCCTTTCGCAAAACCCGAAAAACCATCTAGACTTAATGATGCTGTTCCTAAAATACTTGCAAAAATCCCTATGAACCGACCACTTCTCACAAAAAATAAAAATGATGCAAAAGTCTTACTCACTACGAAGTCAGAATGACAGTAGAAGGGAGGGCGCTAGCAGAGTTTCTCCACACACGTAGCTGCTGAACTGAATCAAAAGTTCTCACTGAGATGAAGGAAAGCGACTCAGCTAGCTGTCTTCTCACCATTTGATTATACTGATATTTTTGAGACTAGACAGCCTTAGGTCTGAGACATTATTTGTTCGAGGTGAACAAAAACGGCCCAAAAAACTTTTCATACCCAGCCGAGTTGGAGCTTGGGCAATCACAACCTCTCTGGAAAAAAAAATCTCAAGGCAACAGTAACCCTACAAAAAGACCATCATTGTGAACCCTACCCCTTACAAAAAAAATGAACGAACAATATCAACAGATGGCTGCACTTTTCAAAACCAAAAAAAAAACTGTGGTTAATACCTTAAAATACATATATACATTCAATTACTATAAACGTGAAAACGTGCAGACTGCATTCACCTTCAGTCTGGAGTTTTCATACCACCGAATCCCTCCGTCAATCGTTACGGTCTTGATAATGCATTGACAAACATATTTTCTCGATCTAACACATAATTACAAATTGGCCAGTCTGCATCTGAACCAGACTAGTACTAATATCCTGGGGGGAATTTTTGCTACTGCTGTTGTGGAGTTTGTAGGCTAATGTGGCAGGGGCCTGGGAACCAGTTAGAAAGACAAGTAGACATCTAGGTGGAAAAAGGAAAGTGTAAGAATCATGAAGTTAGCATTAATAAGGGGACGTGTTGGCAGAGAATAGATGAATGCAAAAGAACTGGTGGCCTGAATTGCACATACTTTAATGCAAGGGGCATAGTGAGTAAAGTAGAGGAACTAAGGGCTTGGATTCGTGCCTGGAGTATGACATTATTGCAATCACAGACATTTGTTTGAAGGAAGGGCATGATTGGCAACTAAACGTTCCACGGTATAGACGTTACAGACAGGACAAGTAGGGAAGTAAAAGGTGGGGAGGTGTTGCATTGCTGGTCAGGCATGATATCTTGGTTGTGCTAAAGGAGGACACTATGGAGGACTTGAGTAGTGTCGCATTATGGGTGGAGCTGAGAAATAACAAGGGTGCATTTACATTGTTGGGTCTGAATTACAGGCTTCCAAACAGGGAGCTTGATGTATAAGAACAAATAATTACACAGATTATAGAAAGATGTACAGGCAACAGGGTGGTGGTGATGGGGGATTTTAATTTACCCAACATTGACTGGGATACACTTAGTGCCAGAGATCTGCATGGGGCAGAATTTGTAAGATGCATCCAGGAGAGATTCCTAGAGCAGTACATCAATCGTTCGACTAGGGAAGAGGCCAAACTGGACCTGGGGTTGGGGAATGAGACAGGACAGGTGGTAATATTTGCAGTGGGGGATTTCTTTGGAACATTGATCACAATTCTGTAATTTTCAGAACACTTATACACAAAGATGAGCATTGTCCGAAGGGAAGAGTAGTAAATTGGGCCAAGGCCAATTGAATCAACATTAGGTTAGAAGTGTGGAATGTGGATTGGACACAGCTATTTGAAGGGAAGTTCACATTGGATATGTGGGAGCCTTTCAAAGATAGGTTGAAGATAGTGCAGGGTAGACATTTCCCGTTGAAAACAAAGGATGGGAAAGGCAAGATTCGTGAACCGTGAATGACAGCAGAAATCGCATGACTAGCCAAGAGGAAAAGGGAAGAGTAGAGAATGTTCAGGCAGCTAAGAACAGAATTGGCCCTGGAGGAATAGCGGGAGGGTAGGACGAGTCTTAAACGAGTAATCTAGCCGACTGTAAACGATCATCAAATACCTTTAGCCAACAGTAGGATCCCAAAGAATTTTATTCTTATATAAGAAACAAGGACGTAACTAGAGAAACGATTGGACGACTAAAGGCCAGGAAGGAAATCCGTGTGTCGAACTTGAGAAAATGGGGAAGATTCTGAATGATTACTTTGCAACAGTGTTCACTGATGAGAGGGACATGATGAATGTTGACAATAGACATAGAAATTTCATGACTCTGGATCACATTGACGTAAGTAGGGAAGATGTGTTGCGTCGGTCAGAGGTTATTATGATGGACAATCCACAAGACTGGGTGGGATCTATCCTAGGTTGCTGATGGAGGTGAGAGAGAAAATATCTGAGAGCCTGACAGATATCTTTGTATCATCCTTATAACCAGGTAAGGTGCTGGAGGAATGGTGGGGCTCATATTTTCCCCCTGTATAAAAATGTTAGTAGTGATATTCCGGGTAACTACAGACCAGTGAGCCTGACGTCAGTGGTGGGAAAGTTGCTGGAGAAGGTACTGAGGGTTCAATCCAATTATTTTTAGAAAAAGAATGGGCTAGTCAGTGATAGACAACATGGCTTTATGAGACTTAGATCGTGCCTAACCGACTTATAGATTTCTTTGAAGAAATGGCCAAAATTGATAGATGAAGGAAGGGCTGTAGATGTCAGAAACATGGATTTTAGTAAGGCGTTTGATAAGGTTCCCCATAGTAAACTAATGGAGAAAGTGAAATCACATGATGTGCAGAGTGTTCCAGCTCGTTGGATAAAGAACTGGTCGAGCAACAGGAGACAGAGAATGGTAGTTGAAGGGAGTTTCTCGAAATGGAGAAAGGTGCCCAGTGGTGTTCCATTTGAATTAGTGCTGGGGCCACTTTCGTTTGTGATATTCAAAATGGTCTGGAAGAGGGCACTGTTATTATAATCAAATATTTGCCGATGACACAAAGATTGGTGGCGTAGCAGACCGCATAGGGGACTGTCAAAGAATACAGGAGAATATGGATAGACTGGAGAGTTGGGCAGAGAAGTGGCAGCTAGAGTTCAATCCAGGCAAACGTGAGATGATGCATTTTGGGGACTCTAATTCTAAGAGCGAATTATACAGTAAACAGAAGAGTCGTGGGTCAAAAAAGGGTGACCAGAGAGACATGGAAGTTCAGGTCCATTGTACCTTGAAGGTTGCTGCACTGGTGAATAGAGTGTTCAAGAAGACAGATGGTAGGCTTGCCTTCATCGGACAGCGTATTGAGTACAAAGCTGGCAGATCGTGTTTAAATTTTACAAGACATTGATTCGGCTGCATTTAGAATACTGCGTGCAGTTTTGGTCACCACATTACCAAAAGGATGTGGACGCTTTGGAGAGGGTGCAGAGACGTTTTACAAGGATGTTACCTGTTATGGAAGGTGTTAGCTATGAAGAGAGGTTGCGTAGGTTAGGATTGAATTAATTAGAAAAAAGAGGTGTGGGGAACCTGATTGATGTCTACAAAATCATGAAGGGTCGACAGTGTAGATAGGAATAATTTCCCAGGGTGAAGGATTCAATAATGAGAGGTCACGCTTTCGAAGTGAGAGGTGAAAAGTCTACAGGGGATAAGCACAACAAGTACTTCACACAGAGGGTGGTAGGAGCCTGGAATGCGTTGCAAGCAAAGGTACTAGAGGCAGGGATGGTAGATTCAATTAAGATGCGTCTGAACAGATGCATGAGTAGTTGGGGAGCAGAGGGATACAGATCCTTCAGAATGGGCGACAGGGTTAGACAGACGATTTGGATCGGCACAGGCTTGGAGGGACGAAAGCCCTTGTGTTGGGCTGTAAATTTTCTTTGTTCTTTGTTCTATGTGGCTAATACCGGGCTAACACAGTCTTCAGGCTGTCAAACGTCTCCTAACAGTCACTGTCCACTAAAACGTCTTGCCTTCTATTAGAAATTTAGTGAGCTGAGCAGCCACACTACTAAAATTCGGCACAAACCTTCGACAAAACCCATTGATTCCAGGCACCGTAGTACCGCTACTTTATTGATGCTATGTGAAATTCGCCAATTACCTTCATTTTTGCATCCTATGGAACCAATTCTCCGTGTCGAAAAACATGGCTCACCTAGGTGACATGGGCTTTGGAAAATTCACTTTTAGCTAGGTTTACCACCAAGCCTGCCTTCTGAAGTCGGTCAAACAAGCCGAATAAAATGGTATAAATGATCCTTGCATGAGTGACAAAACATCACTAGGTCATCAATATACACCACTGAGTTGGGTAATCAGGCAATGACCTTATTAATTAGACACTGAAATATGGCCGGACTGTTTTTCATACGAAATGGCATGAGTTCAAACTAATTCGGTCCATTTAGCCTTACGAAAGTCAAAAATGCATGCGTTCTTTCTGACAAAGGCAAAGGCCAGAAATCTCTGAGCAAGAATTATAAGTTGTTCAGCCCACGTTTACAATACAGTCTTCCAACAGCCGAATTGGATATGCATCAGTCTTTATAATTGCATTCACTTTGCGAAAATAATCATAATTTAAACTGTTTAAGTTCTCTTTCATGTCCGAGCTCCTTCATCTGCAATTGAATTCTAGCCATTTCAAAAAAAAAATGCGATGCCGTTTCCATCAAATTTAGTGCCAATAAATTGATCTGTTTACCTCTTCTTTCCGCACAGATGAAGGCAAACCCGGCTCCAGTTTGCTGGCCAATTCCAACTGCTTTGCTTCACTCACCTTTTCTAAAATACTCAAAGGCACCTCTTCCTCCCAGAAAGCTCATAGTGACTGAAAGAGCCATCACTGCCCCAAGCACTGTCTAAACCAATCGAACTTTAGACACGGGATCAAATACACTACCGGCTACCACTCGCTGCCTTTGAATCCAGTAAACCTGAACAAAATGTGAAATTTGGAGTCAAGCAATCCCAAACGGTTATGGACGATGCCAGACTCCCACAAATTAATTAAAGATAGTACTCTGGACCTTAACTGTCTATTTTTTAAGGGCAAATTTGAATTGTTGTTAGCTCAGAGAAGTTCACTGTGCTACAAAAGAAAGAAGAAAAACTAATTTGATTGTAATAAAAAGTCTACACAGAAGAGGAATCTGAGTGTATCCGTGAATGCTTCTTTCTTAAAAGTGAACTCCCGATGAGGAAATGAAGACCGTCACATATTGAGACAGACTATAAATGTGCAGAAGTTCATAAAGTTGCATTGCGAGTGGGTTATGGAAAGGAGGTGTTGTAGACAGCGTATATATTACAAATAGGACATCATGTTGGGGTAAATAAAACTCAAGCTACAATACAAAGAAATATACTTGCATGGACTGCTTCACGATGCAGTTGAACTTTGCCAGACACGTTGGCCATGTCAGGTAGTCGGAAAACCACAGGCAGTAATAAAACTAGCACGTTTACTACCCATCCCAGCATGTGAGGAACCTTTTCTAAAGGGTATTAATTGATTGCTTAGCACTCTTAAATGAACTAAAAAGTGGGAATCAGAACTTCTGAACAATATTCGATTTGTCTGAAGATTCCTAGAGGCCAATTCATGAATCACTATCACAGGTAAAGGGTTGTGGAAGATTTTCTCAAATTGTTCGTTATTAATATACTACTGTGACAGAACAAAACTTTGATTTTTCTTGAAAGATAGATGTGAAGTGGATTTTCCAGGAGTTATGCAGCTAACCAAGCTACACGACTTTATGGAAAACGTAATTTATTCACACACTACGATTGAATCACGATTAAAACGAAACAGCTTTTACAAAAGCTTAAGTACTTGAAAACCCAGCCAACTCGAAATCACAACTTGCTGAAGCTGCTTTAATATCCACAACGTTCATAAATATGTCCCCTGGCAAAAGACAAATTTCATCACACGTTCTTATAGTTGGGAAAGGTTTCAGAGGGAAACTTAAGGTAAGAAACATCTGTTAAAGTACGGGAACTTCCTTTCTCTGTAGCTGAATCTCAGGTCCCCAGCAGTTTTTGACTGTGTGACAAAATAGACAAAACCAGGAAAAAGAATACTGAACTACTGAACTGGTCACTCCCCTTTCATTGTACAACTGTTTTTCTTTTTATACAAAAGTCGTAAAGGCCACGTCTGTTTGTTGGCTAAGCAGTGACTGTTAGCCATTTCGGCATCACTAACATTTCAACCTCTATTGAAAAAGAAAGGACATCATAACGTCATTGAAAAGTCAGCATTTTAACACTTCCCTCCTTAAAAACGAACCAACAATATGTAAAGATGGATACATATTAAAACCCCTAAGTCTCATACTGTTACTGAACTATTACATACCTACATTACATTGACAATGAAATTGAAGCATGCACTATTACTTTCCTTGTTGTTATGATTACTTCTCCAACTAAATTCCCACTATTTATCATAAATGACGAGATAATTCATTGACAATAACGTTTTCTCATCCTGCCATGTGTAAAGTTTCCAAATTGAATTGCTGCAATATTAAGCTTCATTTAAACAGTCTGGATATTTTGGCATTAAATTTCTCCAAACATTGTAAAGGTTTATGTTCAGTATATGTGCTTGTCTCCATCACATTACTGGCAACATAAATGTTAAAGTGGTGTAACGCCAGCGTCATGCTCAAGGTGTCCTTATCTGTTGTCGAATATTTCTGCAGATGATAGTTCGATTTCCTATAGAAATATTGAATAGGACTTTCTATCCTCTCGTTGTGTTCTTGTGAGAGTACAGCACCAATATATACATTACTTGCAAGGCTAGTGACATTGAAAGGCTTTGAGTTGCTTATACTGCGGGAATAGTTAACACAGCTTTCAGGTCGTCAAATGTATTTTGACAGTCTACCATCGAGAAAATCTCCTTGCATTCCAGTACCAATTCAGTGAGTAGATCAGCCATCGTGCTAAGATTAGGTACGAATTTCCGACAAAAGCGAATAAATCACAGCAATCGAAGGGCTGGTTTCTTTGTAGAGGGTATGGGAAACTCCACAATAACCATTGTTCATATATTCTGTTGGGTCATTTGTCTCTATCTGATAAAATGACCCAAGAAGATGATTTAGAGTTTAGCAAATGCACTTTTAGCTAGGTATATATTCAACCCACCCTCTTGAATTCTATCGAATTGTTATGGAAAATGCTACAAATGTTCATTCCATTTGTGACTATAAATGATCAGGCATTCAATGTAAACTGTACAATTGAGTAATCAAGAAATTACTTTATTGATTAGTGTTTGAAATGTGGCTGGCGCATTTTTCATACCAAATGGTATGATTTTAAGTTAATACAGTCCATTCGTTGTTAGGAAAGATGAAATTGTCTTTAGACTCAGTATCCTCTGAGTAAGTCAAACTTAGAAATATAATTTTCTTATCCCAGCGTTTTGATAGAGTCTTGCAAACGTGGAGTGGGATAGGAGACAGACTTTTCAACTACACTGACTTTGTAATATCCCCACTTAACAACTGGCACCAGCTATTTCAGTTAAGATTACTGTAGGTGCATGGCAGTCAGTGCCACTTACTTCGATATTTTCTTGGAGTAAGTGGTCGATTTCCTATTGAACATGTGCCAACTTAACCAAGACTAAGTCTAAATAGATTTTGCTTAATTGGAGCATCATTTCCTATATCTATGACACGTATTTTTTAAAAAATTCGAGCATATTTCCAATCATCCTCCGATGAGGAAGCATCTACTCTTCCATGTTATGTCGAATATTCTCCAGAAGGTAATTCAATAGTTTACCCCAATTTTTGACAACTTCGCATTTAATTGGAGGTACTTCAATTCAGAATCCTCTGAATTTTGTTCGACATGCTGCATTGCAGGTAGCAACACATTCTTGTTTTTCTTTCTCTCACTGTCAAAATACGTTCAAATGTAATTCACATCACTCAAATCCCTTTCAATGTGATGACATCTAATCAACCTCCAATAAATTTTAAAGGTTCACCTCTCTCTGAACGTAACATTAATGCTTTATATCCTTTTCAAGAATTATTCATTTTTGAATACATGTCTGCTTTCCATTTCATCGCATGCTGTGATGTTCTTAAATGCTCTTCATCCACCCCCCACCCCACTCTATTGAATTATTCACTTAAATTTTGTACACAGTTCAAATACGTAGTGTCAGAATTCTGGCTCACCAAATTGTGTTTAATTATTATTATTCTCCCACTCAGTTCATGCCCGAAAGCTCATTCGAATCAACCGAATTTGGGCTATTCAATTGGTGCATCTCTGATAGCTTACCATACAATAGAATTTACTTTATCGCAATTACCTGGATAGTCTTGACTATGAGCCCCTCTCATGATCTTTAAAGTTTGATGCCAACTTTCTATCGTCTCTGGAATTGTGGGTGGTTCGCATTAGATTTGGTTTTATTTACTCCAAAAGTCCGCATAACCTCCTTGAATGAATTTGATGTATCTGTGGATCCTAGATCAGATCGGTGTGTCATCCATGTGTCGTAAAATTTTCAGTAAATCTTCTACAATCCATTTAGCTGTGATGTTACATAATGGAATGTTCTCTGGAAAGTTGGTGAGCACATCATTATTGTTTTAAAAATTACTGAATCCCACTTTTTGTTTTCGGTAGGTGACCAACACAATCATTTAAGGCTCATGTTAAAGGTTCCACGAATGCATGAATATGGATTAAACGTGCGGGTTTTATTACTCACTGTGGTTTTGAATGACCAAATATGTATGAAATATCTGGCAAAATTCAACAACATTTGCATGCAGTCCAGTCACAAAAAAAAATATATTTAAGCTTGCGTTTTTCTTACCTCTAAATAAACTATTGGTAGCTCATTTGTTACATGCAAGACCTCTTTTCTGTAAAACATTTATTTTCTGGCTTGATCAACTTCTGCCTATTTCTCACCTGTCTGAATATGTGATGGTCTCCATTTTTACATTAAATCAACGCTTTCTCGGATAGTCGCATATAAGTACACACGTAGATTCTACTTCTGTGAATTGTTTAATGCAATTGCTTCTTTTTCATATTTCTGCGGTAGCTCAGTTAATTTCTCTGAACTAATGAAACCTATGTTGAACTCCGACGGTTCCTTATTTGTTTCAATAATTTATGAAATGTGGTCTCTCACAATTCTAATTTACCTTCTCTGTGTTGCTTGATTTCTTCTGCTATTTCAACTGTTGATTTTGGGATCTCATTACCACACAGTCACAAAATATTCCAGGATATGATTTCTTTAATGCCTCGGTCCCTAATTGTCTCCTGGCTTTTCAATCACAGTGAGTAGCACTCGTTACTGTGAATCAGTTATATCATTACCAATGGCCAAATTGCATTCACTAATCAAGAGATCTACCGGTAACTGTACCACCACGTCCCCACTTTTCTCTAGACACTCTCACCGAACGCTACATAATTGAACACTTGTTTTCTTCGCGTGAATTTCACGGGATAGCAGTTGTCTTTCTGACAAAAGTCTTTCTGAGTCAAACATCTCCTGTTTTCTCAACAAGAAAGATCATCATGGTCGTATATCTCTTAATACTCTTAACTCTTCATCTTCTGCCTCTAGCTTATGCGAGTAAGCCTTACCCTCATACTGAAATGGTTTTAGAACATATGACACTTCCTCCACAACCAACCTCCGACCAGATTGTACATTTTGATGCATATTTATAGCTTCCACGTTAATTTTCTTTACCACTCCAACAACGTTCACTGGCTTATATTGTTTTCCTAAATTTTCTCTTCCAAATGTTTTTCCTGACACAGCAAAACTGTGATTTCATGTCACCTATTTTATTGCTGAAATAACGCTGGAGCATTTGAACATTTCTTTCCCATTCGTGGCTTTCCTATGCAAATTGTGTTGTTACCATTATAATCGAATATAGAACATAGAACATTACAGCGCAAGACAGATACCTCGGCCCTCGATGCTGCACCCACTTGTGGAATCAATCTGAAGCCCAACTAAACTACACTATCACATTCTTGTCCGTATGACTACCCAATGACCATTTAAGTAGTCTTAAAATTGCCGTGGCTACTACTGTTACAGGCAGTGCATTCCACGTCCTGACTACTCTCTTAGTGAAGAAACTACTTCTGACAACTATCCTACAACTATCACTCCTCACTTTAAAGCCATTGCCATCCAAGGAAAAAGGCTCTCGCTGTCCAATCTACCTGACCCTATGATTATCTTATATGTCTCAACTAAGTCACCTTTCAACCTTCTTCTAACTTTCGAAAACAGGCTCGTGTCCCTCGGCATTTCCTCATAAGACCATACCTGCACACCAGGCAAATCCTAGTAAATCTCCTCTGAACCTTTTCCAAATAATGTTCATCCTTCCTATAATACAGTTACTAGAAGCATATGCAATGATGCAAATGTGGCCGCATCAGAGTTTTATACAGCCGCAGCATAATCTCATGTTTCCGAAACTCAGTCCCTCTATAAATAAAAGCTAACACATTGTTTGCCTTCTTAACAAACCGATACATCTGGGCAGAAATTTTCAAGGATCTATGTGCATAGACAGCATGATATCTCTGTTCATCTACAGTATCATGAATCTTACCATTCATCCAGTATTCCACATTCTTCTTACTCCGTCGAAAGTGAATCACATCACACTTTTCATAATGAAAATCCATTTGCAACCTCTCAGCCCAGCTCTGCAGCTTCTCTTTATCTTTCTGCATCCAAGAAAATTATTCGTCACGATCCACAATTCCATCGAACTTTGTGTCTTCTGCAAATTTACTAACCCATCCTTTATGCTCTCATCCAGGGCATCTATAGAATTTGGAAACAACAGTGGTCACAGAACAGATGCTTGCGGTACCCACTAGTAACTGAATGCAGATTAAATATTTCCCATCAAATACTACCCTCTGTATTCTTTCAGTTCGCCACTTTCTGTTCCAAACAGCAAATCGCCCGCAACCCCATGTCTCCGTACTTTGTACAATACCCGAATGTGGAGAACCTTATCAAACGCTAGACTGACATCCATGAACAACACATCAACGCTTTACCCTCATCCACCTGTTTGGTCACCTTCTGAAAGAACTCGATAAGGTTTGTGAGGCACAGCCTAACCTTCACCATACCTTGTTGACTATCTCTCATCGACTTATTCCTTTCTCAATAGTTAAAACTCCTCTTCCATTTAGCCCTTTGCAACTCTTTACCCACAACTGAAGTAAGGCACAATGCTCTCTCATTTCCAGGATTGTCTCTTCTCCCCTTCTTGAAGAAGGGAACAATATTTGCTCTACCACAATCTTCTGGCACCTTTCCTATCGACAATGAGAACATAAAGATCAAAGCCAAAGGCTCGGCAATCGCTTCCCTGGCTTCTCTGGCATCCAAGGCTAAATCTCATCAGGCCTAAGGGACTTATCTGTTCTTACTCTTTCCAGAATTGCTAACACCTCCTCCTTGCGCACTTGCATCCCAACGAATTGAGTAGCCTTTACTTCAATATTCTGCTCGACAACGTTTTCGTTCTATTTTTTAGTGTGAATACTGACGAAAACAGTTATTTAACGCTTTCTATCTCCTCTGACTCAACGCAAAACTTCCAACAGCTATTCTTGACTGGCTCTATTACTGAATAGTGGTCACTATCATCAAAGTGCTCACCTAGCCCCAAATCCAACAGCTGACCTGTTTTGTTACAAAATGCCAGCCCTCATGTGGCCTCGGACCTTGTTGGTCTATGTACATACTATATCAGGAAAACCTATTTCACACATTGGACAAAAAAACCGGACCCATATAAAATACTTGAACTACAGTATTCCCTGTCAACATTTGGAAGGTTAAAGACACACAAAACAACTGCCCTGTCACTGTCGCTCCAATCAAGGGTCATCCTTGTTATCTTACGCTCTACATCTCTGGAACTATTTGGAAGCTGATAGAACTGTCTCAATACGTAGCCTCTCCTTTCCTGTTTCTAACCTCAGCCCATGCAACCTCAGTAGAAGAGTCCTCAAACGTCCTTTCTACAACTGTAATACAGTTCTTGACTAACAGTGGCATACTAATTCCTATTTTACCATTTTTTTCTGTTCTTGCTGAAACATTTAAATCCCAGAACCTGCAAGGACTATTCCTGGCCCTGCTGTAGCCATGTCTATGAAAAAGCCACAGCATCGAATCTCCAGGTGCCAACCCATGTTGCAAGTTCAGAAACCTTAGTCCAGATGCACCTGGCGTTGAATAGACACACTGCAAACCAATTTCGTTTTTGCCAATGCCTTCTTGCAATCAAGAAATCCTAGTTCTGACTTCATTATTCTCAACATCCCATACACTCGAACTACAGTTTCAGTTCCCACTCCCCTGGTCAATTAGCTTAAACCCACCCGAAAACTATTCCCAAATTTCTCCACCAAGCCCTCCAGGTTGTTGGTAGACCGCCAGTTCATCCTGTTTGTAGAAATCCCACCTCCCCCAATAAGACCCCAAATTTTCCAGAAATTCAAAACTCTCCATCCTGCATCAGCCCTATAGCCACGTGTTGAACTCCTCTATTTCCCTAATCGTCACTGGCGAGCATGAAGCACAGGCAACCAACCAATGATAACAGCGCTATTTGTTCGAGCTCTAAGTTACCATCCAAGCTCCCTGAATTTCTGCCTTAAACCCCCAACTTTCTTCCTAACAATGTCGTTGGTGCCGAAGTGGACCACAACTTGGTGATACTCCCTCTCCCCCCTTCCTTCCCTCTCAAAGATACCGAAAACACGATCAAAACACGAACCCTGGCACATGGGAGGCAACACACCAAATGTGAGTATCACTTGTTCTCACAGAACATGCGATCTTTCCCCGTAACTATGGAGTCCCCAACGATTAAGGCTCTGCTCCTAATCCCACTTTCCTTCTGAGCAACACGAACAGATTGTCTGCCAGAGACCTGTGCCCTGTTGCTTACCCCTGGGAAGCCATCCCCCCAACAGTATCCAAAACGGTATACTTATTGTTGAGAGGAACGGCCACAGGGGATCCCTGCACCACCTCTCTGTTCCCTTTCTGTCGCCTGATGGTCACCCATCTCCCTTCTTATTTTACCTGTGGAGTGACTTCCTCCATGTACGTCCTCTCGGTAACCCCCTCCGACTTCTGAATGATCCAAATTTCATTCAACTCCAACTCCAGTTCCCTCACGCAGTTTTCGAGGAGCTGGAATTGGATGCACTTCGCACAGATACAGTAAGCAGGGACACTGCTCGTGACCCTTAACTATCACAAACTGCAGAAGGAGAATTTCACGGCCCTAACCTTCATTTCCACTTTTCTAAATTCCGAACGAGACTACTGAAAAACGAAAAAAAAAGCTAGATACTGATATCTAGGTTTTCCCTTTTCACGTGAGGATTTCTCTTTTCCCCAATTTCTGTTCATCTTGGATTCAAATAGATGGTGGGAGCAAGCTTTGATTTATGAGAATCTCATGATTATCAACAATTTCAGTTGCTAAACTCGTCATGTTTACTCGCTGCTTTTCTAAATTAGTTCTCACCACATTAGGAAATGATTTTTTTGAAATCTTCCAAAATAATCTTTTCTTTAAGAGTGTCGTAGGTCTGATCTATTTTTAACAGTTTGCAATCTGTCAAAATTATTTTGTTTGACCTTTTCAAACTCAACGCATGTTTGACCAGCTGCCCTCTTTCAACTGCTGAAACGATTACTGTAGGTTTCTTGTACAATCTCATCGGAATGACTGTGGCTTTATTCACCATAACGTATTCACCAGACACCTCGCATGATAGCGATGCAAATACGTCACTCTCTGAATCTACAAGCTCAGTTTGGATCAACAAAACCTGTAAGGTTAATTGCCACGTAAGTTATTTAGCCAGCTTCTTAATTGCGATGAAAGTTGCGTTTACATCATTCTCAAGAAATTTAGGCAACACTTGTATTTATTTATGCAAACTCCCAGCAATCCTTTGACTATGATGGCTTTGCTCATCCACACTATCATTTTCACGAAGCTTAGCTTCTGCCTTCAACGTCATCCTTTCAAACCAACTTTCCTTGCTATATGCTAATTTGTGAAGTTCCTTTCTCCTCTCTTTTTTTTTTTGTTTTCCTAGAATTATTCTGTCCTTTCTGTTTGGTCTGATTTTAATCGGGATTCAAAATTTGCACTTGTTTTCCTCTTCTCTTTTCTTTTGTCTCTAACTGAAGCTGCTTTATTTTCAATTGAGTTGTAGCATTCAATTGTAGCATTTGAGAATGTGCCCCTCTCCCGATGCACTGTAACGAGAAGGAGTGGGGACATCGCGAGAATTCTGGAGCTTCAGCTGCAGCACAGAGCGATCAACTTTGTCCTTCTTTCCTTGGATTTGAATGAGAGCTGTGATGTACGTGACACAGCCCAGCTACTCATCTTCGTACGTGGGATAACTACGGACTTTGAAATCACGGACGAGCTGGCAGCCATGCAGTCAATTAAAGGAACAACAGCTGGCAATGATTTGTTCACGGAGGTAAATACGTGTTTGGACACGTTGGGACTAAAACGGGACAAGCTGGCGGGTGTGACAACGGATGGTTGTCCAAATCTAACGGGAAAAAATGTTGGACTCTTAAAGAGAATGCAGGATAACGTGACAGAAATTGACCCTGAAGAGAAATTGGTATTTTTGCATTGTATTATACATCAGGAAGGATGTAAGTTAGTGTTAAAAATTAACGATGTAGTTGATGTTTTAACTAAAATAGTTAACTTCATCAGGGCAAGAACTTTGAATCACAGGCAGTTTGTTGCACTTTTGGAGGAAAATGGGACTGAACATCGTGACATAGGCTACCACACAGCTGTCAGGTGGCTCATCCTGGGCAAAATGCTGAAAAGTGTGTGGGATCTGAGAGAAGAGATTCAAGATTTCTGTGTGAAACAAGGGAATGGTATTCCAAAGCTTTCAGATGCAGACCGGATTGCAGACCTTGTTTTTACTGTTGATGTGACTGCACTTATGAATGAACTAAATGTGAAACTGCAGTGCAAGGGCCTTTTTGTGCATGAAATATACAACTTGGTGAAGGCGTTTATGTGAAAGTTGCAGCTTCTCTCAATCCAAATGGAGGATAACATTCTCACCCATTTGCCAACTCTGAAGGAAGCCGTAACTTCAGCTGATCACCGCCACAGGTACTCATCTATGTTAGAAGCACTGCATGATGAATTTTCAAGGCGATGTCAAGACTTTAAAACGCTTGAGAATGAAATGCACATGTTTTTTTTTTCCCCACTTACGTGCAATGTCCAGAATGCACCTAGTGGTGTTCAGCTTGAAATCATTGACCTGCAGTCTGACACACGCCTGGCATAGTACTTTCGGTCAGTTTCACTGCTTGATTTTTACCCTTCCCTCAAAGAGGAGAACTTTCCACACATAAGGAGGCGTACTCAGAAGATTCTAGTCCTCCTTGGTTTTACCGATATATGTGAATAGATATTCTTAGTGATGAAGTTCAACAAATCCAAATACAGATCCTTTATCACTGATAATCGCCTCTCAGCTGTCTTTCACATATCCACCTCTGACATTCAACCAGATTTCAGTGCACTTGTTCAAGCCCAAAATGGACTGGATGTTTCTCACTAAACAAGTAAAATTAACTGCAAATCATCAAAATCACTTATTGCTTTTTGTCTCGAGTTGTTTGTTGTTTCTAATACTGAACAATAATGAAACAACTATTCATTATTGGTTTGTGAGACTAACATGTTAAAAATAAAATGAAATACTGAAATTATTGTTTTTACAGTTTATTTATTCTATATTTGACCTACTTCAAAATTTCATATCTTTATTGTAACGGAATATCCTTATTCTTTTGATTATAAGTTTCAGTGCAAAACTATATAATTTAGTACTTTTTACAATGAGAGAAAATTAAATTGAGCAGAATTATGTTCAACTTATTGTTGGTTTGGCACTCCAATACAATTCATATTTCTCATGTAGCCCCTTGGGAGAATTAATTGCCCACCCCTAGCTTAAACCAGTCGAATCAAACACCCAGAACAAAAGTCGACAACACTTCGTTGTCAGCGCCTTCGATTCCAACAAGCCAATTTCCAAATAGGAACAATGAAATAAATCCGGCTGGGAGCATGCAGTCTCTTATGGAACAGTGCAGACCTCTGCAGAACGCTTTAAACCTGGCTCAGTGGTTAGTGCTGCTCTTTCATATTGTCAAGATCCCGCGTTCGATGTCTGCCTCTGGTGACTGTATGCAGTTTACACATTCACTGCGAATGGTTCCTCCCACAGTCAAAGGATGTAAATGTTAAATAAATTGCCCAATGTGTTAGGTGCATTAGTCAGTGTTAAGTGTAAGGGTGAGGGAATGTCTCTGGGTGAGTTGCTGTTTCGGTCTGGATGGGCTGGGCCAATTGGCCTATTACCTTTCTATAGGGAATAGAACATAGGACATAGAACAATACAGCACAGAACAGGCCCTTCGGCCCACGATGTTGTGCCAAACATTTGTCCTAGCTTAAGCACCCATCCATGTACCTATCCAATTGCCGCTTAAAGGTCACCAAAGATTCTGACTCTACCACTCCCAGAGGCAGCGAATTCCATGCCCCCACCACTCTCTGGGTAAAGAACCCACCCCTGACATCTCCCCTATACCTTTCACCCTTCACCTTAAATTTATATCCCCTTGTAACAATCTGTTGCACCCGGGGAAAAAAGTTTCTGACTGTCTACTCTATCTATTCCTTTGATCATCTTATAAACCTCTATAAAGTCACCCCTCATCCTTCGCCGTTCCAACGAGAAAAGGCCTAGCACTCTCAACCTATCCTCGTACGACCTATTCTCCATTCCAGGCAACATCCTGGTAAATCTTCTCTGCACCCTCTCCAAAGCTTCCACATCTTTCCTAAAGTGAGGCGACCAGAACTGCACACAGAACTCCAAATGTGGCCTAACCAAAGTCCTGTACAGTTGCAACATCACTTCACGACTCTTGAATTCAATCCCTCTGCTAATGAACGCTAATACACCATAGGCCTTCATACAAGCTCTATCCACCTGAGTGGCAACTTTCAAAGATCTATGAACATAGATCCCAAGATCCCTCTGTTCCTCCACCTCACTAAGAACCCTACCGTTAACACTGTATTCCGCATTCTTATTTGTCTTTCCAAAATGGACAACCTCACACTTGGCAGGGTTGAACTCCATCTGCCACTCCTCAGCCCAGCTCTGCATCATATCTAAGTCTCTTTGCAGGGACAACAGCCCTCCTCACTATCCACAATTCCACCAATCTTCGTATCATCTGAAAATTTCCTGACCCATCCTTCGACTCCCTCATCCAAGCGATTAATAAAAATTACAAACAGCAGAGGACCCGGAACTGATCCCTACGGAACTCCACTTGTAACTGGGCTCCAGGCTGAGTATTTGCCATCTACCACCACTCTCTGTCTTCGACCAGTTAGCCAGTTTTCTATCCAATTGGCCAAATGTCCCTCTATCCCATGGCTCCTGACTTTCCGCATAAGCCTACCATGGGGAACATATTAAATGCATTACAAAAATCCATGTATACTACATCCACTGCTCTACCCTCATCCACATGCTTGGTCACCTCCTAAAAGAATTCAATAAGACTTGTAAGGCAAGACCTACCCTTCACAAATCCGTGCTGGCTGTCCCTAATCAAGCAGTGTCTTTCCAGATACTCATAAATCCTATCCTTCAGCACACTTTCCATTCCTTTGCCTACCGCTGAAGTAAGACTAACTGGCCTGTAATTCCCGGGGTTATCCCTATTCCCTTTTTTGAACAGATCTAATCAAAGAACGCAGACCAGACACTGACTTTATTAAATTTTAAGGCGGATTTATACTTGACATTCCAGGAGTGATGCACCTGGTCAAACTACTTGTCTTTAAGCAGAACAGAACTTACTTACAATGTAAGTCTGAAATGCAAACAAACTAAAGAAGAATTTAGAATAACCTGACTTAATTGAAAATTCAGTCGACTCTATCGCAACTTAACAAACATGTTGCAACTTTCACAGCATTCCACAAACGCCCCGCTTGGCAATTGAAAATTCAAACATAGTTTCATACAGGCAGGAGATGCTTCAGAGGGACAGATCAGGCAAACCACTGTTGAAGCATGAAACATCTTTTCAATGTAGGTACTTCTCTGCTACCAGTAACCTTTAACTCCCGAAGAAAACTAAACCAAATTAGATTTTAAAAACAAAACTGAACTGGCCAGTCCCCTTTCGTTGTGCAATTGTGTTTAAAAAACCCTAAAGGCCTCCTCTGAGTTTTCTCTTTGTCAGTGTCTTTTACTCATTTCTTAACCATTGTCTTTACAACCCATCTTGAATAAATACAAAAAAGGATAACATAAAGTTACTGAAGAAATAGCATTATCACAATACGAGCCTTTAAAGTAAGAAAAAAACGATTTGCCTGCATTCCTTTTTATTCCCGTGTCTCTGCTGGTGCATGTCAACATTGACGATGTTTTAGTCCTAGACAACGATTGCGTTATTTTTAAACATCTCATAACGTTGCCCACAAATCTATTCTGCAGTTCATCTCTATTATTTATAGCATGGATAGGACATTCCCAGAAATCTTTTATTTTTCTTTTTGAAGCATTATTTTTTGTATGAGGGACTTCCTCAATTGCCACTCCTACATTCCAATTTATTTGTTTCCCTGACGGTTGTTGCGACTATTCCTGATGTATTGCCTCGTTCGTTGTCTTGCCTGAATTTCTCACATACTGAAATAACTTTTTGTCAATTTTCCCTCACTCACCACGATCACTCCTTCCAAAAGTGACATGAAATATTCTGTTAAAATACGTGCCCTCGTCTCATCTATCTTGTTTCCCACATTCTGTGCATTAAGTAACATGCAACCTTGTCAATTTTCCATGTATCTTTACAGGCCTAAAGTTTCTAGGCCTTCCTGCTTCAATTGACAACCCTTCTAAGTTTAGTGATGCAACTGCCATTTTTGAATTGTTTTCAGGACCTCACGTAAGACAAGCTTTCTCGACGTAATTAAAATGCTATGCAATAACTTTTTATCATGTGTTGCAATATTGGTGCAGCAGATGAAAATTGAGATAATTGTTACAATCCTGCAATCAAAGATAGATTGATCTTACTCTCAGAGTTCACTGCAAATGGAGTGAGGTAACATCACGCATGATGCCTAATGTGGTATAGTATTGTGATTTACTAAAGTGTGATATCAAACATCAATGTTTGATATCACACCAGGAATAAAAGAATGACGAGGGTAGGAATAGGTCCAGTCAAGGATAGTAGTGGGAAGTTGCGTGTGGAGGCTGAAGAGATTGGGGCGACATTGAATGAATATTTTTCGTGAGTATTCAATCAGGAACAGGGCATTGTTGTCAATGTGAGCACTGAGTCACAATTAAGTAGAATGGATGGCTTTGAGGTATGTAGAGAAGAGGTGTTGGAAATTCTGGAAAGGGTGAAAATAGATAAAAAAGTAATCTAATCTAATCTAATCTAATCTAGATAAGTCCCCTGGGCCTGATGGCATTTATCCTAGGATTCTCTGGGAAGCAAGGGAGGAGATTGCAGAGCCATTGGCCTTGATTTTTATGTCCTCGTTGTCTACAGGAGCAGTGCCAGAAGACTGGAGGCTAGCAAATGTGGTTCCCTTGTTCAAGAAGGGGAGTAGGGATAACCCTAGTAACTATAGGCCGGTGAGTCTCACTTCTGTTGTGTGCAAAATCTTAGAGAGAATTGTAAGGGATAGGATTTATGAACATCTGGATAGGAATAATGTGATAAAGGATAGTCAGCATGGTTTTGTGAAGGGCAGGTCGTACCTCACAAACCTTATTGAATTCTTTGAGAAGGTGACTAAGGAGGTGGACGAGGGGAAAGCGGTAGATGTGGTGTATATGGATTTTAGTAAGGCGTTTGATAAGGTTCCCCATGGTAGACTACTGCAAAAAATACGGAGGTATGGCATTGAGGGTGAGTTGGAGGTTTGGATTCGGAGTTGGCTGGCTGGAAGAAGACAGACGGTAGTTGTTGATGGCAAAGGTTCATCTTGGAGTGCCGTCACTAGCGGTGTTCCGCAAGGATCTGTTTTGGGACCATTGCTGTTTGTCATTTTTATAAATGACCTGGAGGAGGGGTTAGAAGGTTGGGTGAGCAAATTTGTGGATGATACGAAAGTTGGTGGAGTTGTAGACAGTGAGGAAGGATGTGGCAGGTTACAGCGGGATATAGATAAGCTGCAGAGCTGGGCAGAAAGGTGGCAAATGGAGGTCAATGTAGCTAAGTGTGAGGTGATTCACTTTGGTAAGAGTAATAAAAAGATGGGGTACTGGGCTAATTGATGGATACTTGGTAGTGTGGATGAGCAGAGGGATCTTGGTGTCCATGTACACAGATCTTTGAAAGTTGCCACCCAGGTAAATAGCGCGGTGAAGAAGGCATATGGCATACTGGCTTTTATTGGTAGAGGAATTGAGTTCCGGAGTACTGAGGTCATGTTGCAGTTGCATAAGACTCTGGTGCGGCCGCATCTGGAGTATTGTGTGCAGTTTTGGTCGCCATACTATAGGAAGGATGTGGAGGCACTGGAACGGGTGCAGAGGAGGTTTACCAGGATGTTGCCTGGTATGGTGGACAGATCGTATAAGGAAAGGCTGAGGCACTTGGGGTTGTGTTCATTGGAGAAAAGAAGGTTTAGGGGTGACTTGATAGAGGTGTACAAGATGATTAGGGGTTTAGATAGGGTCGACAGTGAGAATTTTTTCCACGTATGGAGTCAGCTTTTACAAGGGGGCATAGCTTTAAATTAAGTGGGGGTAGGTATAGGACAGATGTTCGGGGTAGGTTCTTTACTCAGCGAGTCGTGAGTTCATGGAATGCCCTGCCAGTAGCAGTGGTGGACTCTCCCTCATTATGGGCATTTAAGCGGGCATTGGATAGGCATATGGAGGATAGTGGGCTAATGTAGGTTAGGTGGGCTTGGATCGACGCAACATCGAGGGCCGAAGGGCCTGTACTGCGCTGTATTCTTTTTTAAAAAAAATGTTCTGTGCCTTGATACTCATTGATTCGCTCAGTCTCAGGAAGATACTATTGGGACATGCCTCGAGACTGACCATGAAGTTAACTTCATTCAAATGTGCAACAATCACATGAGTATGTGTTTTTGGATATCCATGTGACTGTGTGTAAGTAAGAGAAAAAGGAAAGCAGAGAGAGTTGAAAGAAAGACATGTATAGATAATAAATAGGCTAGTTGTTAAGGAGCTCTGAAGCGAATGTGGAAGATTGGAGATTGAACAAAGCAATGGAAATACGGAAAGTCACAGACAAGAACAAACAGTGAAGCATTTAAAAAGCGAGAGACTAAAAGAGAAAGATATAATGCTGTCGATAAACAGAGAGATGGATATACCATGAAGGTAACATGGCAAGGTATGTCACAGAAAATTACTAATTGTCTTGTGAGAGAATATAACGCGAGAGAAAGATGTGTAGAGGGAAGGCCTGAGAGAAAGAAGGTGAAAGACGGCGAATGTTATGGATATGATCACATATTGTCAGTCAGAAGGTGACTGTCGATTGCAGACAATCAATATGAGCTACACTTATAACAACAATACTGATTTATGTAAAATTATTCAGTTTCGAAATCATGGCGACCAGCAGCATGATAAAATAAAACATGGAATTGTGATTTGCTGAATCGTTTGACCCTTATTATTTGATTACTAAACATACAATCATAGATTTGCGACATTTATCACATCATAACCTGAATATTCTGCATTTGTAATGCTGAAATATCTCGCTATTGAACATATAATGTGCTTTTTGCCACTGGTTTATGCATTCTCCTACATTATAAGAGAATTTCAAACGTGATTGCCATCCTACTTAGTAGGTCCGTACTACGTTCTAAATTGCATAACTGCCATTTACACCATGTCTCTTAGACATTTCGATGTTCTCAGCAAATTTAGATCTGCTTGCACTATCCAAATTATTGACATAATTTCAAATGCGAAATTTGTGGTGTATGTACTAATTTGTGTGATAATGTTCTTGTTACATTTCCTCAGTGAAATAATCAGCTGTTATACTTAATTTGTTTTCTGGCCAGTTCGTTACCTATTCGACAAAATTTATATGCTATGTAGTGGGTTTACATTATCACAATATTGCTTTCGGATATTTCAAGTTATGTCTGAAAATAAAACGAAAACATATTCTAAAAAACATTCTCAATAAAGAACGCTGGTGTGCATTAGGTTAAACAGATCTTGGAAAACTTTGAAAGAAAATTCCAAATTCTGAGACGAAGCAGGCTATGTTTATAAAGACAATATATCATTTATTGCAATGTTAATTATACAAAATTCAGGCATACTTGGTATTCAACTTGAAAGGCCATCCAGGGCCAAAACAATGATGCGACTATTGAAGGTTCTTTTTTTCGCCGGTCAAGAATTAGAAGTATCCTGTGGATCAGACAAGTGAATACGTATCAGTCATTCTCACAATAGAATTATAAACGAGATAAGAGAAAATCTGTTCATTTAGATCTGAAGGTGCCGATGTTGAACTGGGGTGTAGAAAGTTAATAATCACAGACGATAGGTTCTAGTCCAACAGGGTTATTTGGAATCATTAGCTCTCCGAGCGCTGCTCCTTAGTCAGGTGATTGTCGAACATCAGAATGCCTTATTACCTTATATATACTCTCCAACCAACTAATGAAGGAGCAGTCCTTCAAAAGCTACTGATTGAAAATAAATCTGTTGGACTACTACATGATGATGTGTAATTTTTAAAAAAATATTGTTCATTTATATGCTATTTATGTTTCCATTGCCACACGGCTCCGATGAACATGTTTAAATAATGAATTATGATTACGAGCCAACCAACAGCCCGTCAACTGCTGGGATATCCTTTTAGTGTGAACATAAGAATTAGGGAAGTATTAAAATTTAAAACTACATGAAAATATATCAAATTTACTGTGCACTGATACTCATTTGAGGACCAAAGGTAGGATTTCACAGATCGGAACGGCACGGTGGTTCAGTGGTTAGCACTGCTCCCTCACAGCGCTAGGGTCCCGGTTTCAATTTCAGCTTTGGGCAACTGCCTGTGTGGAGGTTGCACTTTCTTCCCGTGTCTATGTGGGTTTCCTCGGGGTGCTCTGGTTTCCTATCACAGTCCAAAGATGTGCAGGTCAGGTGAATTGGCAATACTAAATTGCCCATGTGTTCATCAGAGGGTATGGGTGGGTTACTCTTCAGAGAGTCGATGTGGCCTGTTGGGCCGAAGGGCCTGTTTCCACACTTTAGGGAATCTGATGTAATTGCGAGATCATTTTATGTTTGTGAGCCATGTAAGGGATATCCCCGTATACTAAAATCGATTCATTGTTGGTGATTACATGATTTTCAGTGACAATTGTCACTTCACTGTTAAACGAGATTTTTTTAAATCATTGTGTCAGTCCAATAGGTTCTCAGGGATATATATGTACTTTGTATTGCTTTTTGTTTGCCAAAACAACACTTCATTTAAGTAAGCAGACTAAAAACGAAAATGCTTCCCTATTTCCTCAATTGAATGTCTTGTGCTCTTGCAGCTACGTTTTTGATTTAATGTCAAATATTTCCTTGTAAACGTCCGGTGAACTACATGGAAACATCCTCAATTATAACTTAACGTAGAATAAGTTGCATTTTTCTGCGAATTTTGCCTTATTATCACAAGAGGACAAAATTAAATGAACAAGTGATCAGAAGTAAAAATTCTTCAGACATTTGGATCTCCAACGATACAACATTTGTTTTTGCTTCGAAGAGGGAGTTACCTCTTCAAAGATTATAACTTCCGAATTGATTTTAAGAATTCGTTTTGTGATATTTTCTGTTTTAAAACTATCAACAGGCGTACGAAGTCTACTTCATTTCGGCATATTTGGGCACTTTTGATTGAGGAGATTTGTCGTGATAATTCGTGTGACATTAGCTATGTTCATTCTTGACATTACTGAAAGTTATATTTGTGTTTTCAGCCATTGGGTTGTTTTAGATGTCAACCAGGAATGCAAATGAACCCGAAGACGTAACCTGTTTCACTTCTGCATTTACAGATCTGGTAAAGTGCAAAGGAGGTAATACATAAAATAATTGTTCTGTAATTTCATCCTTTACTTTGAATATTACAAACAATATATATTGCATGTTTTGGCTTGAGCTTTCCGAACTAGGATTGAAGTGATAACAATGGAAAATACGAAGGAATCATGTGCTATACGGAACGAAAGATGAAAGTTAATAAAAGAGTGGGAGAGCTAGAATGATAAAAATGGAGAATCAAAAGCGAAGTGACATAGAAATGATTTTAAGCAAAGCTAATAAATTCAAGGAACTTGATAAGCAAAGGCAATAAGTCTGTAGTATGAAAGAAAATGTGAGCATGTAGTTGAATAATATTCTTTCATTATACATAGCTTGAAATTTAAATCATGATGCATGGATAAATGCCAGTACTGACCTCTGAGTCACGAATAACCATCTATTATTACTGCCCTTGTAAAAGTGAGCTTTGACAGAATACTGTTTTGAATTTCGGTGCATAATGACATTGACAGGTTTATTTGTATTTGGTGTTATTCAATTTGTATTTTGCAGTTATGCTTCTTTTCTGAAAGTGTTCGAATCGGATCTAAATGCTGCAGTCACAAGACATTTTCGCACGGTTATTTATTGTCTTTCAGCCGCGAATGTGGGTGTGGGAGGGGTTGGGTAGTTAGTCACATAGATGAAATGCAATTGCGAAAGGAAATGTGGTAAGAACAAGTGGCTTTATTTATATTACACTGGTTCTTTTAAATTGTCTATGCATTTCAATTATCCAAGGTATTCTTAAATCTTGATAGACATTCGGTTGTAATGGATCTATTCTTAATCACAGGGTATTCATTGAACAACCAGGAGACACAGACAAAGCGTTAGAGTATTTAATAAAGGAGCCTTGCCGATTGAAGTATCCGAGGGTTAGGCAATTAATAGATAACATTAATCTGAATACACTACTTACGAAGAGGTGAGAGATCAAGGCTTGCTTTGACAATATTGATGGGAAAAAAACTGATGCAACATATGCTCCTCATCAGAAAAGAGACTAACATAAATTAATAAATGTGTGAGCATGGTTCCACTTGACCGTAAACTTACAACTTCCAATGAAAAAAAATGGATAATCAGTCTTTGCATTGAGTGATTAAAAATGATGCTCAGGATAAACATTGAACACACTGAAAACATGAAGCGATGATCAGCTTACCCAGTATCAATTTCCTCATGCAAGGTACCATATGTGTGACATGGAAAAGCGACAGCGAAGATATCCTAGTTGGTGAAAGGATACATTATCAATGCTACCACATCTTCTTTTATTAATTGGATAACATGTTATCTTCCAAAAAATTCATGGACAAAAGAATGAATAATGTGGAGCATATTTAACTAATCTCAGTGATTAAAAGAAATTGACATCTTTATTATACCTTCAGCTAGGTACAGCTGGGTCACATGACCTAATATGTAACCCAGTCATTGAAATTAATATTACGTAATTGGTTCTGGTGGAAAGAATACCTTATTCCACTTAGAACAGTTGTTGGGAAGGGGACATCTTGTTGCCAAATTCAGTGAAGAATTTCATATGGTGTCTTTTCCTTTAAGCAGATGACATTCTTGGTGAGAGTAGTAAAAACTAAATAATCAAGTGCTTACAACAGTAACTGTGTTTAATTTCTGAAAGAGATCTGATGCTTCCTGGCAATGCTCATATATTAATATAAATTAGCTTGTTAATACTTCTGAACAAGATCCAAAATTCTCTTTCTAAGAAAGCCCCTTTCCGTGCACTCGTTTTGAATAAAAGACATCGCCACATCTATGGAGACAAATAAATTCATTTTCGTCAAACATTCAAATTACTAACTTCATTCCAGACTACGATATTTCTGATTTCATCACACTGGTTGAGACTTGTTTAACGAATTTCCAGTCTCTCCGTTGTATCTTCAACGTTACAATACGTTGAAATATGGGAATTTGTTCCCTTCTCCTATGTTTGTGCAATCTTCCCCGAACTTACTCCGTTCAGACGACAGAAAACACGTGGTGGAATATTTCCTGTCGACAAAGCCATAAAATGGAGTTCATCATTTTATGTCCAGAGGAACTAACATTCTGGAAAGCTAATTGATCGTCTGTTCTTCAACAAATTTCAACATGGCTCCAAGCATATCATTATAACTGCTTCTCTGAACGTCCTAGAAATTTCTTCCTCTGAACTTGATGCAACCCCATCTCTCTAGTATAACAGCAATTTTGTTTCCAGGTGCTGGAAATGTGTAGAAACGTTGTGTTACATGCTGTTATCTACTGTAGGTTTTGAACGTAGAATTCCACATTTCTGCTTATCACACGCAGCAATATTATGCCATGAATCAATGTGGTGCTACGATTTTACGACTGTTCTCCTTTGTCAGATTAATGACACATAGTCCACCAAAATGGGTGGCCTCCTCCTAGGAAGCAGATTTGGAAACTTCACTGCCCCTCCTTCTTGCTCCTCGGCTCCCATTTCAAAAACACCTTAAATCCACAATTTTCAGCCCCTTTAAGTTCTAAAGAAGAGATATATCAAACAGAAAATGGATGGAACTTGGAAGAGGAACATATTTGTTTCGCACATTTATGGTTTTCCTGTTGTTTCCACACAGATCTGTCAACGAAAATAGCAGGTAATTCAATGATTAGTTTGTTTTTTTTCTTCTCCAGGTCTGTTTGCAACTTCACAAATTCAGGCATTTCAAATACTGTGGGATCCCCCCCCCCCCCATCCCCCCCCCCCCCCATCCCCCCCCCCCCCCCCCCCCCCCCACCCACAAGACCTAAAGGGAAGCATAACTTTATTCTCAATACTCCATTCCATTTCCGGTGCATCTGATCAGTGAACCAACATTCAACAGAAGGAATACGATCACAGTAATGCTAATGCTGAATACATTTTTCAGATTTGCATGTCTGTCTTTTGGTGTGCTAATATTCCTTTGTGCTTTGATATTGCATTGCATGGAGAAAGGACAGTTTTTTACAAAATTTTAAAAAAAGAATTCAGAGTTCGAGTGCCAGGCAGGAGGTGAATAAGAAGACTACAGTAAAATCGTCGTGTGATATTTAAACAGCCAGGTCATTAAAATACACACAGACTAGTATGCACACTCACATACTCACGCAAGGACACACATATATTTGCTCACACAATTTTATACTTAAATGCAAATACTTACAATTTGTTGCTTCGATGAAAAAGAAGTGAAAGGGTACAATAAAAAAAATTCCTCAAATATTTGTTTTACAGACCAAGTCAACATCAATGGCAGGAAAATAAAGAAAGATACCAATTTTCCTATTTGATAATTAAATTATAATGACATTAAGATATTTTGTAATTGACTCTGTAACACAAAGCCTAGTGTTTGGCACAAAACAACGTTATCCCATAATAATTTCCTGTCTTACTAATGTCACCAAAATTTTGATAAAATGCAAACAAAAAATTAGAGTGCATCTTGTCTAAAATTAAACTCTAGTTATTAATGAGAAGTTGAAGATTACGAAAAATGCGAGAACGATTAGACTTGAGGTCCATGGATCTCCGAAGCCTGGCCCAGCCAGAAAATAAGATGTATTTTATTTTCACATGATTTCATGAGCTGTGTTTATGGTATTCATCACACGAGGATATTATCGCGAGATTCAATCTCTCGACATGGATAGCTTTAACTAGTGTTACACAATATCTGTACTGGAGATCTTTCACATGCCTGCATGGACTGCTTGTGGTCCAAGCATCGTCACAGAAAATATAATAATGGGTATTCTGAAACGTTTCTTCAGTAACTCCGTTTTCCGTTCACTTTCATGATGCTTGCCAGTCAGACCAAAGACTTTGGTTTGAAATTTGATATTTTGAAATGTACTGCTTCTGTCTTGAAGTCCACCGTCTATTGGTTCTTGTCTTAAAAATACGTACAGCCATAACGAGACTTGTGGTTCTGCTATTTTTGACAGAAACCTTTAATGCAAAGCACGGTAAGTCTTTTTTCCACACATTTTACGGTGTTATTTAATGCTTATTGAAAATTGCAGAAGAATTAACTGGCTCAGCTTTAGTCTCTTGCGTTTCTCAGCAACATCTGTAATCATTGTGAAATGTTCTTTTGTTTTGTAAAGATTCAGAATTTCATATTAAGGAGATTTAAATCTGAACTTGTTTGGAATATTCAGTTTTTATATGTTACTTGAAGATCGACATTTTAAAATTTTCTTTTCAATCTCTTTAACTGTGCTGGTACCAGTATAGAAAAGGCACTAGATAAAAAAAAAAGATGAAAAGACTGGAAGGAGTGCTTCTTCTTCTTCTTCTTCTTCTTCTTCTTCTTCTTCTTCTTCTTATTATTATTATTATTATTATTATTATTATTATTATTAATTATATTTTATTATTAATTAATATTATCATCATGTATGTACTCGACATTGCTACCTATGCCAGAATGTATCACGCAAGCCCATATATCTTCGAAGGCACCTCAAACGACAAACCAAATTGTGTGGTTCTGAGTCACATGTCAGGAAGATGAGGAACGATTGAAGCTTTCAGCCAACATTAGTGGACAATCTTTATTTTGGTGATAATTGACAATTGTTCCATGTATTTAAAAAAGCCAGTTTCGTTTTTGTTTCAATTTTTTGTTGAATTTAAGTTTCGCAATCTACTGTGGTGAATTTGAATAAATACTGCCGCTGACTGGAGGTCATGAACTAGTGGTAGTATTGCTAAAAACTTATTCCATTTTCAATAATACCCTAGAAGGAAGAAAACACGACATGCTGACTCCATGTGGACTACAGGCAAATCCTAATTCATATCAATATATTTTCCCTTCAACTGTCCTCCGTAATGATCTATAACTCATTACAGGTGTGCAAATAATCTTGCGATCTCAAGAGAGAAAAAAAACGTACACCTGCAAAGAAATTCCGCTGCATTGATTTTCGTTTCCAGAAGAAAATGTCTGAAACAGCCCTGTAGACCTGCAATATTTCATTTAATAACATTGATGGACTGGTGCAAAATTTTGAAGGCTGTCTCTCAGACTATTTAAGAAACAGCCATTTTACTCAAAATTGTATAATCACACTTGACAGACAATGCTGCAAAAAAAAAATCATCAGCAATCCTGGATGTGTGTGATCTTACCTGCAGGACTGACGCAGCAGAAGTGAGGGAATATTGCATTCTATCGAGAGTGATTTGCCATGGGAAACGTTACCATTGATTCTAGACACATTAAATGCCGCTGCCTTCTGCTTAAACATTGGTAAGAAAGTCTCAAGCTAAATATAATGCACCGTCCTCTCCCAGCTCATCGTTCAGTAAATGTTTATGGTGAAGAACACTTGCCAAAAGCACTGAGAATGGAAAGGCTACAAAATGTACACTGCGTGTGGTATTTCAAAGTTCATGACAACGAGTGGCTTGGCAGAAGCGCTACTGATCAAGCTGCCAGCTCCTGGAGTACAGAAGTGTTTGCAACTGTGATAAGTGTTGAGTGAACCAAGATGGGGAATGAAATAACTGCATACTAATCAGTCAATGACAACATCTATTAATACGATTCCGAACCCTGTCCACGAGGAGATTAAGTCCCAAAATCATTACTGAGATTGCAATCCACCTCCGTTTTTATGTTTTATCAGTATGATAATTGGGACATATATGAACAGATCTAGGAACTTAACATTGAAAACACATGAGGTGCTGTGGGCCATCATTATCAAAAACATTTTACTCTGAAATAAAATTAAAACTTATGACCTGGAATATTGACCACTCGACCACTAAAATCATGTCATTCGATCACATAGACAGCAGAGGTGCAGGTTAGTGGGAGGAACAGGCAGATATAAAAATAAAGTGTCAATTTGTTGATGCTACCAGCAGAACGATTGGTACGCCAAGCAGCATACGGAAGAAGTGATTCACAAAGCCAGTCGATCTCTCAATCGACTGATCAGGTCTAATCACTGCGGTCCTGTCACAAATCTATCCGCCAGCATGATGGGATGGCTGAACTCTTCAATAGGAAAGGTAAGGCTGACACATTCGTAGTTACTTTTGACCAGAAATGCTGAGTAGTTGAAGCTTCCTGGTGTCCTCCAATGGTCCCGAGCAACACAGCTAACAGTGTTTAGCCCATTAAATTGACTTCACTTAATATCATTAAAAACGTCCGGAAGCACCGAATACTGCAAAGGCCTTGGTCCCTGACGACATTTGACAATGGTCCTGAAGAGCTGAGTTCCTTTGCGCACTGTTCCCAAACCAAACGTTTCTAGTACTGCTGCATCACTGAGGCCTACCTAATAATGTACAATGTTATCCATATGTGAACCACAAAAAACAAAGGAGAAATAAACTTAAGCAATTACTGCCACACAGTCTATTCTCGATTATCACGAAAGGTGTATTGAAGGTTTTATCAGCCGTGCTGTGATATCAGCCAAAGCCGACTCTGCAATAACTGACTCAGTGAAGTTCAATTTTGAATTCACGTGAGCCACTCTGGTTCTAGCTTCATCATAGCCATGGTTCAACATCGACAAAATGTTTAAAATCCAGAAAATAGGTGAGAGTGACCTTAATGCAACATTTTACAGAGTATATCATGAGGAGGCTCTCGCAGAGCTGGAATTAATGCGGATCAGGATGCAAAATCTCCATTGGTTGGAGCTATATGTTGCACATGGAAGATGGTTTTGGTTATTGGGGGTTGGTGATTATAGTTACAAGACAAATTTGCAGGTATTTGTCGGATTGGGCAAAACATCTTCCACTACTTCATCAATTCTCTTCCTTCCATCATAATCTCAGAATTCAATATATTCCCCAATTATTGCAAATGTTCTACACGATTCGGGACTGATCAGATCCTAAACCAGTCCATGCGTAAATGCAACATGTTCTGGACAATATGCAGGCTTCGACTGAGAAGTTGCAAATAAAATTTACATAATACAATGTCCAGGCAATACCCATTTCCAATAAAGTTAGAGTGTCATAGGTCCTACTGCGTGGAGGCAGGCCCTTTAGCCCATCTGGTCTACGCCGACCAAAATGCCCGTCCACGCTAAGCCCATTTACCTACACTTGACCCATATAATTCTAATATTTCCTATCCATGTATTTGTCCAAAAGCCTTTTAAACGCTGTTAAGGTTGCTGTGTCAGTCACCTCTGCTGATTGGTCATTGCATATGCATATCACCCTCTGTGTAAAAAGTTTGCACTCCGGTTCCCTTTTATTCTTTCCTCTCTAACCGTAAACTGATGTCCCCAGTCCTCAAGCCTGGGAAAAAGACTGAGTGCATTCACTTGATCCATGCTTCTCATGAGCACATAAACTTCTATAAAGTTCCGCCGCAGTCTACTTTGCTCGAAAGAAAACAAGTCCGAGCTTTGTCAACTTATATTTGTATCGCAGACCATTGACTACATTAACAACATTTCAAATTTCTTCGGCACTCATTCCAGTTTAATAACATTTTTCTATAACAAGTTGGCAAAAGTGAACACAATACACCAAGGGTGTCTTCGCCAACGTCCGGTATAACCGCAACATAACTTCCCAACACCTTCACTCAGTGCCCCAACTGATGGAGGCCAAATTGCCAATGGCCTTCTTCTCTGCTCTGTCTAATTGTCACTCCATTTCCAGAGAACTGTGAACTTGAACTCCATGATCCCTCTTTCATGATGAAACTGCTATCTTGATTTGACTTATCAAAATAGAAAACCTTGCCCAAATCCGTAATAAAATCCATTTGGCACTCGTTCGCTCATTCCCACCGCTTATGAAGTTCCTCCTGCAATTTCTGTTAACCTTCCCCATTGTCCACAATTCCGCCCATTTGAGTGCCATTAGGAAGCTTACTAATCAAGCCTTGTACATTCTCATCCAAATCATTGATATAGTTAGCAAACAGTAAAGGGATCAGTACCAGATCCCAGGCATACCACTGGTCACAAACCTCCAGTCCGAAAAGCATTCTTCCACTATTGCCCTCTGCTTCCTACCATCAAGAATATTTTATATCCAATATGCGAGGACGCCGTACATTCCATGCAACCATGCAACATGCTGACCATGCTTCCCAAGCCATCAGTTACAATTACCAACATGTGCCCACATTAATCTAACACGTTCCCATGCATTTACCTACCCAAATTGATATTAAATATTACTATTGTACATGTCTCAACCACTTTCTCTGGCAACTGATTCCACATAACATCCCACTTTCTGAAGATGAGGATACCCCTCAGGTCGTTTTAAATTTTCCCCTGTCACTCATAACCGAAGCCCTCCAGTTTTCAATTCTCCACCCCTGTGGAAAAGACGATATCCTTTAATCCTGCCTCTGTCCATTATGATTGTATATACGTTAATAAGGTCAACCCTAATTCTCCCTTGTTCCAAGGAATAAAGCCATATCTTGGTCAAACTCTCCCTATAACTCCTGCCTTCGAATTTGGCAACATCCTCTTAAATCTTCATTGCACTCTTTCCAGTTTAACTATTTCTTTCCTGTAAAATTTTGATCAAAACATTAGAAAATACTCCAAGTGTAACCTCACCAATGAATTAGAAAACTGCACCATAACGGCAAAACACCTTTACTCAATGACTTTACCATTGAATTCCAGCCTGCTAAAGCCTTCATCACCACCTGTATCTATGTTACCCCACTTTCAACGAACTGTGTGCTTGTACTCCTCAGATCCTCTGTTCCACAGCACTCCTCAAGACCTTACCAATTATTGGATAAGTCCTACCTTATTTTAACTTTCAAAGTGCAACAAATCACAGTTACCTGTATTGAATTCCGCTATGGCACAGGGTAAACCCTCCTGCATAATTTAACAAGCAGCACAGAAATCTGAAAATGCGAGAAGTCAGGAGCCATTTAAAGTAAAAGTAACAACTTTTTTTCTTGAAGTATAACAGAAAATAAATAACTAACAACTATTTACAACTCATTCCTCTAACATATCATTTATCCTCCCTTCTATAATACGAGCCTGATAACACTCTTTGAATAAGATTTACCAAAACTTCAAGTTTTCAAAAGCAGACAGCTGTCAAGTTTTCTACTTGGAACTTCCTGTGTGTTCTTTACTTCTTCTTAGGGATTTCTGTTTCACTGGTATGGATAGATTACAGTACATTTAAGAGACCTACTTTACGGGCATGTTGGTGTCGACATGTTGGTGGCATGGCAGTTCTCCTGTGAAATGTTCAATTTTCCCCGTTCTAATACCCCCAAAGCATCGGATTGTGTCATTGGCTTTTAAGATTGTCACTACACTAAATTGAACCTCTTTTGGAGTTTGGTAGTTTGGGAGGGTATAATTCAAACTGATTGGCCTAATTCGAATCTGTTTTTGTCTCCACCAACCAGATATCCCAGCTAATCCAGTAGCTAAACATTATGTTACATTGATATTTGTTCAGAACATTTGGTGCTGACATATCATTCTGCTCGCTTTTCACTCTCTCAAAATTACAGTCCACCTACATCTTCATAACATCTCCTTCTTAATAAAAAAGGGACCATCATATTGGAAAGATGGCTTCATTTTTTTTCTTTGTTGTTTTTTTTTGAACACATTACCCTAACATTCAAGCAACCTCAATGTCAGGTCACCTTACCTTCTTCCGATATACCTGTGTGTATATAACATGAAGCAACCACAAATCTCATCACTTCTTTATCACTTAAATCGGTGATAATGCACTTGTGAACCTCAAAATGTACGATTTTTGAAGTAGAGGTCTGCAATGTGAGGTCCCCAAAAATAAACTCTTCTTCTTCTCATTAAAAATTTCCAAGAATGCAAACTGATTTGATCCGATTACGCAACCGTCTCTGGCACATTGTCCGTGACAGAAACATTAAAATGTTGCAAGGCCAGTCGCAAACTCAATAGCTCTTCTTCAATCTTGGAGTATTTCCTCTGGTGGATGTTGAGCTTCGTCGAAAAGTAACCAACTGACAGATCAATCCGATCCTAATTTTCCTGCAGCAGCACAGCTCCAACTCCAATACCACTAGCATCGACAGCGACTCTAAAAGGTTTTGAAAAGTTTGGTGCAGCTAAAACGAGTTTGATGGTTAACATGGCTTTCAAATGATCGAATGCATCCTGGCGTTATTCTGTGCACTGAAACTTTATGTTTGTCTTCAACAGGATGTTTAATGGTGGCACTACACCGATGAAGTTTAGGATCAAACTTCCAATAGAAACAACTGAGAGCAAAGAATTGAAACATCTCATTATTCCACGTTGGCCGTGGAAATTCCTCGCTTAAACTTTATCTGTGCATTCCATGGTGTCAAACTTCCATAATCGATGTTATATACCAAGAACGTCTTCTGTGCTTTCGTGAATTCCGTTTTATTTACCATCACGTTTGCTTATCGTAGTCGTTCAAAGAGCTATGGCAATTGTACCATGTGATCGTCCTAGGACTTATTAAGGATCACTACTTCGTCCAAAAAGACTGCACAGTTTGTTAAACCAACTACAACTTTTTTTAAAGAATATTTGGAATTGAGTGGGTGCATTCTTCATTTCAAATGACATCAGTTTATACTGCTACAGCCTATTTGGGATTTCAAACTCAGATATTTCTTTTGCCATCTCTGATAATTGTACTGCCAGTAATCACGCAATAAGTCCAACTTGGTAATGTAACTGGCTTGTCCGATTCTCTCGATACGGTCCTTCAATCTATGAATTCCTAGATTTTGTAATGGCATTGACCTTCCGATAATCATTGAGTACAGTCCAGTTTGTGAACTAAGATGATTGGCAAACTCCATTTGCTCTGGCTTGGATCGGTTATGCGCACGTCGAACATGACCTCCACCTCCACCTGGATCTTTGAACACATTAAACCCATAGAGGTGCTATCTTATCAGAGAAGTATTCCTGACATCTATTTCATGTACAATCGCATTAGTCCTCCCCATTTGCTTCTTGCATGCGTCGTTATACTGTATTAAATATTTCACCTGCGTTCTATGCTCCTGAGACAAATAGCTTACTAACCTATTCCACTCCTCCAGAGCTTCTTCATTTTTAATCTCTTTGGGGCACATCAAAGTGCACATCATCTGGATTTGCTTCCCCACTCTGTCGAACAGTAACTAGCACCTGATTCTCTATTTCTTTCTCTCTAATATTTTATGGTTTCAACATTTTCATATGACACACTCGAAATATTTTTTCTATCTAGCATCTTTTCCATAGTTCACCTGACTCAACTTTTTCTCAATTTGATTGCGATCACTAAACCATGCTTTGAAGGGAACTCATATCATTAGTGTTAGTAGGAAAACAAGGATCGGTGCTGGGTCCTCTACTTTTTGTCATTTACATAAAAGACTTGGATGCGAGCATAAGATGTACAGTTAGTACGTTTGCAGATGACAACAAAATTGGAGGTGTAGTAGACAGTGAAGAGGATTATCTCAGATTACAACAAGATCTGCACCAGATGGGCAAATGGGCTGAGAAGTGGCAGTTGGAGTTTAAGTTAGATAAATGCGAGGTGCTGCATTTTGGGAAAGCAAATCTCAGCAGGACTTATACACTTAATGGTAAGTTCCTAGGGAGTGTTGCTGAACAAAGAGACCTTGGAGTGCAGGTTCATAGTTCCTTTAAAGTGGAGTTGCAGTTAGACAGGATAGTGAAGAAGGCGTTTGGTATGTTTTCCTTTATTGATCAGAGTATTGAGTACAGGATTTGGGAGGTCATGTTGCGGCTGTACAGGACATTGGTTAGGCCACTGTTGGCATATTGTGTTCAAATCTGATCTCCATCCTATCGAAAGATGTTATGAAACTTGAAAGGTTTCAGAAAAGATTGACAAGGATGTTGCCAAGGTTGGACGATTTGAGCTATAGGGAGAGTCTGAACAGGCTGGAGCTGTTTTCCCTGGAGCGACGGAGGCTGAGAGGTGACCTTATAGAGGTTTATAGAATCTTGAGGGGCATGGATTGGATAAATAGACAAAGTCTTTTCCCTGGGGTCGGTGAGTCCAGAACTAGAGGGCATAGGTTTAGTTTGAGAGGGAAAAGATATAAAAGAGACCTAAGGGGCAACTTTTTCACGCAGAGGGTGGTACGTGTATGGAATGAGCTGCCAGATGAAGTGGTGGAGGGCGGTATTATTGCATCATTTAAGAGTTATTTGGATGGGTATGTGAATAGGAAGTGTTTGGTGGGATATGGGCCGGATGCTGGCAGGTGGATCTAGATTGATTGGGATATCCGGTCGGCATGGACGAGTTGGACCAAAGGGTCTGTTTCCATGCTGTACATCTCTATTTCCATGTGGCTCTAAATCCCTCGGAAAACATCCGAGTCTGAAACCTTTATCTATGACCGATTTCATTCTATACTGTGCCCTCTTCAGGTGTGGTTTAGCTGACTCACCTACATGATTTAATCTCTCCCTTATCTCTGGTGCATAATCTAAATGTGACACATCTGCCTTTGGTCCTACCAATTTTTGTTTAATTAATTTCAAAGGATTTCTCACTTCATTACCGTATATTAAATCAAAGGGAGTGACTTGATTACAATTCATTTGAGGCATCTCTAATCGCAATCAGTACGAACAGCATACCTTTATCCCAATCATTCGGCTGGTCCTGACAGTATATTTTCCATATTGTCTTCAATACCTCATGCCACATTTCTAAAGGTCCCTGGGATTCAGGATGATATCTAAACTATCCATGACCTCCTTAAACAGCCGAACAGAAAGATTTGACCCTTGACCCGATTGAATCGTTCTTGGTAGCTAATACCGTATGAAGAAAGTTACTCACTCCTCTACTACCATTTTTTTTTGCCTTGATACTCCGAGTTGGAATTGCCTCCAGAAATCTGGTAGACACATGCATTATGGTAAACAAGTACAGGTTCCCACTTTTCGTTCATGGGAAGGGACCTACACAATTAATTACAACCCGCATGAAAGGTTCTTCAAAGGCAGGAATTGGCAACAAACGTGCGTGTTTTATTTCTGCCTGTGGGTTACCTATCATTTGGCATGTAGGACACATACGGCAAAACAAACCCACATCCTCGTGCATTCCAGACTAATAAAAATGTTGTTTGCACCTTAACCTGGGTCTTTCATACGTGTTGGTGACCTCCTGTATGTATTTCATGTGCTACCCATAACATCTCGTGTCTGTGTGCTAATGACCACACCATCTGGTGCACTTCGGCACATGGCTCCACTGCAATAACCTGATGAGGTACCCATTCTCATTGTAGGGTTCTATATTCCAGATAATATCCCTCCAGAATATTCTCTGCCTCCTTTTCAGAATACAAATTCACGTATATATGTTGCCTCATCTTGTCTTACTGTTGCAAGTCTCTTTGTCTTTTGGCAGTAAACAAGTCTGTATGAAGCTCTGCCTGTTCAGGTTTCTCCTGCACCATTAGGTCAGACAGGGTGTCCACTAAGTGAACCTCAACTCCTTGATCTTTCTCTTTACTTTTCGCTTTGTTCCGTGACTTATGATAGTGGTATCAGGTTACCACACAGCCTGGGAAAATACCAAGGTAGTTCTGTTTTACCTCCTTAGTTATTTGGTCTTTCTTGGGCTTCTCAACAACAGGGGTTATCTTGGACACTGCCAAGTCATTCCTAAGAACAAACTGAATTCCTGAAACTGATACCCTGTCAATCACTCCCACTGTAACTTCCCCATGCTTAAGTTGACACTCCAATCTGATCAGGCTGAGGGGAATGTGAAATATATGTCCTTCTACCCGACAACTTTCCACATTCCGGGTATAGTATGAGAAAGCTCACTCTCACAGCGGAGCTGTTTGGCAGTGGCTGTTTGAAGGGTCGGTGACGTTTTTTTAACGGTTTAAATTTGAAAGTTTTTTTTTAAATGCGCGGAGCGGACCCGGAAGCTGGTGTAGCGCAAGCTTACCTGGGTAAGTTTTTGTTCCTATAAAAGCGCACAGGAGAGGAACCCGAGGCACTACAGAGGTAGTGCCTCCCATCCGCCCTCCTCCTCTAACCTAAGAATAAGACCCGTTGTGGTAAGTAGGTAAGTGCTGCATTTTGCTTGTTCTATTCTTTAGACCTAGTTTTTTTTTAAAAGAAGGTTACTTTTAGAGGGATGTCAGTGAAGGCAGTGCAATGTTCCTCTTGCAACATGTTTGAGGTGAGGGATGCTATGGTCGTCCCTGCTGATTACACTTGCAGGAAGTGCACCCATCTCCTGCTCCTCCAAGACCGTGTTCGGGAACTGGAGCTGGAGTTGGATGAACTTAGGATCATTCGGGAGGCAGAGGGGGTCATATATCAGAGCTTAAGGGAAGGAGGAACTCCAAAGATTGCAAACAGATGGGTGACAGTGAGGGGAACTGGGAGGAAGCAGCTAGTGCAGAGAACCCCTGCGGCCGTTCCCCTCAAGAACTAGTATACCATTTTGGATACTTGTGGGGGGGACGACTTACCAGGGGTAAGCAATGTGGTTCAGGCCTCTGGCACGGAGCCTGTCCCCGTTGCTCAGAAGGGAAGGGTGGAAAAGAGCAGAGCGATAGTTATTGGGGACTCGATATTTCGGGACACAGATAGGCGGTTTTGTGGGGGCGAGAGAGACTCACGTTTGGTATGTTGCCCCCCAGGTGCAAGGGTACGTGACGTCTCTGATCGTGTTTTCCGGGTCCTTAAGGGGGAGGGGGAGCAGCCCGTGGTCGTGGTCCACATTGGCACCAACGACATTGGTAGGAAGAGGGCTGAGGATGTTAGGCAGGCTTTCAGGGAGTTAGGTTGGAAGCTCAGAGTTAGAACAAACAGAGTTGTTGTCTCTGGTTTTTTACGCGTGCCACGTGATTGAGAGTCGAGGAATAGGGAGAGAGAACAGTTAAATGCGTGGCTACAGGAATGGATGCAGGAGGGAGGGGTTCCGGTATCTGGATAACTGGGGTTCTTTCTGGGGAAGGTGGGACCTCTATCAACAGGATGGTCTACACCTGAACCTGAGGGGCACCAGTATCCTTGGGGGGAGATTTGCTAGTGCTCTTGGGGGAGGGTGTTTAAACTAACTCTGCAGGGGCATGGGAACCTAGACTGTAGCTTTCGGGTGCAGGACCTGGTGTGTAGGGAGGTTAGGAACATGGCATCAATGTCAAAGGAGTGTGCCTGTAAACAGGAAAGTGGCTTGAAGAGTGTATACTTCAATGCAAGATGTATATGAAATAAGGTAGTTGAACTTGCCACGTGGGTTGGTACCTGGGATTTCGATGTTGTGGCTATTACGGAGACATAGGTAGAACAGGGACAGGACTGGCTGTTGCTGGTTCCAGGGTTTAAATGTTTTAGTAGTGTCAGAGGTGGGGGTAAAAGAGGGGGAGGTATGGCATTGCTTGTCAAAGATAGTATTACAGCGGTGGAAAGGACGATGGATGAAGACTCGCCATATGAGGTAGTTTGGGTTGAGGTTAGGAATAGGAAAGGTGAGGTCACCCTGTTAGGAGTTTTCTACAGGCCTCCTAATAGTCCTAGAGACGTAGAAGAAAGGATTGCGAGGATGATTCAGGAGAAAAGTGAAATTAATAGGGTGGTTGTTATGGGGGACTTTAACTTTCCAGATATTGACTGGGAAAGCTATAGCTCGAGTTCGTTAGATGGGTCTGTGTGTGTCCAATGTGTGCAGGAGGGTTTCCTGACACAATATGTAGACAGGGCAACATGAGGTGAGGCCATACTGGATTTGGTTCTGAGTAACGAACCAGGCCAGGTGTTAGAATTGGAGGTAGGTAAGCACTTTGGTGACAGTGACCACAATTCGGTGACTTTTACTCTAGTGATAGAGAGGGATGAGTGTGCACTGCAGGGCAAGAGTTATAGCTGGGGGCAGGGAAACTATGATGCGGTGAGGCACGACTTAGGATGCGTGGCTTGGAAAATTAGGCTTCAAGGCAAGGGCACAATTGATATGTGGAGCTTGTTCAAGGAGCAACTATTGAGTGTCCTTGATAAGTATGTACCTGTCAGGCAGGGAGGAAAGGTGCGTGTGAGGGAGCCGTCATTTAATAAGGAATTGGAATCCCTTGTTAAAGGGAATAGGGCGGCCTATGTAAAGATGAGGCGTGAAGGTTCAATTGAGGCGATTGAGAGTTATAAGGTAGCCAGCAAGGATCTGAAGAGAGAGCTAAGAGCAGCAAAGAGGGCTCATCAAAAGTCCTTAGTTGGTAGGAACAGGGAAAACCCAAAGGCTTTCTATAGGTATGTCAGGAATAAAAAAATGACTAGGGTAGGAATAGGACAGCAATTCAGGCAGCATCCGAGGACAGGCAAAATCGACGTTTCGAGGAGGGTGGGGGTGGGGAGAGAGTGGCATAGAGTACAATAGGTCAGTGGGGAAGGAGATGAAGGTGATAGGTCAGGGAGGAGAGGGTGGAGTGGATAGGTGGAAAAGGAACTGGGCAGGTCGGACAAGTCTGGACAGGTCAGGGGATCGAGTTTCTGGAGGTTAGAAGCTAGGATGAGGTGGGGGAAGGGGAAATGAGGAAACTGTTGAAATCCACATTGATGCCCTGGGGTTGAAGTGTTCCGAGGCGGAAGATGAGACGTTCTTCCTCCAGGCGTCTGGTGGTGAGGGAGCGGCGGTCAAGGATAGTAGTGGGAAGTTGCGTGTGGAGGCTGAAGAGAAGTTGGAGACACTGAATGATTATTTTTCGTCAGCATTCACTCAGGAACAGGACATTGTTGCCGATGTGAATACTGAGTCACAATTAATTAGACTGGATGGCTTTGAGGTATATAGGGAAGAGGTGTTGGAAATTCTGGAAAGGGTGAAAATAGATAAGTCCCCTGGACCTGATGGCATTTATCCTAGGATTCTCTGGGAAGCAAGGGAGGAGATTGCAGAGCCATTGGCCTTGATGTTTATGTCCTCGTTTTCTACAGGAATAGTTCCAGAAGCCTGGAGGATAGCAAATGTGGTTCCCTTGTTTAAGAAGGGGAGTAGGGATAACTCTAGTAACTATAGGCCGGTGAGTCTCACTTCTGTTGTGGGCAAAGTCTTATTGAGAATTGTAAGGGATAGGATTTATGCACATCTGGATAGGAATAATGTGATAAAGGATAGTCAGCATGGTTTTGTGAAGGGCAGGTCGTGCCTCACAAACCTTATTGAATTCTTTGAGAAGGTGACTAAGGAGGTGGACGAGGGTAAAGCAGTAGGTGTGATGTATATGGATTTTAGTAAGGCATTTGAGAAGGTTCCCCATGGTAGGCTACTCCAAGAAATACGGAGGTATGGCATTGAGGGTGAGTTGGAGGTTTGGATTAGGAATTGGCTGGTTGGAAGAAGACAGAGGGTAGTAGATGATGGTAAAGGTTCATCTTGTAGTGCAGTTACTAGCGGTGTTCCGCAAGGATCTGTTTTGGGACCATTGCTGTTTGTCATTTTTATAAATGACCTGGACGAGGGCTAGAAGATTGGGTGAACAAGTTTGCGGATGATACGAAAGTCGGTGGAGTTGTTGACAGTGAGGAAGGATGTGTCAGGTTACAGCGGGATATAGATAAGCTGTAGAGCTGGGCAGAAAGGTGGCAAATGGAGTTCAATGTAGCTAGGTGTGAGGTGATTCACTTTGGTAAGAGTAACAAAAAGATGGGATACTGGGCTAATGGTCGGATACTTGGTAGTGTGGATGAGCAGAGGGATCTTGGTGTCCATGTACACAGATCTCTGAAAGTTGCCACCCAGATAAATAGTGCGGTGAAGAAGGCATATGGCATACTGGCTTTTATTGGTAGAGGAATTGAGTTCCGGAGTCCTGAGGTCATGTTGCAGTTGTATAAGACTCTGGTGCGGCCTCATCTGGAGTATTGTGTGCAGTTTTGGTCGCCATACTATAGGAAGGAAGTGGAGGCACTGGAACGGGTGCAGAGGAGGTTTAGCAGGATGTTGCCTGGTATGGTAGACAGATCGTATGAGGAAAGGCTGAGGCACTTGGGGCTGTTTTCATTGGAAAAAAGAAGGTTTAGGGTTGACTTAACAGAGGTGTACAAGATGATTAGGAGTTTAGATCGGGTTGACCATGAGAAACTTTTTCCTCGTATGGAGTCAGCTATTACGAGGGGGCATAGCATTGAATTAAGGGGTGGTAGGTATAGGAAAGATGTTAGGGGTAGGTTCTTTACTCAGCGAGTCGTGACTTCATTGGATGCCCTGCCAGTAGCAGTGGTGGACTCTCCCTCTTTATGGGCATTTAAGCGGGCATTGGATAGGCATATGGAGGATAGTGGGCTAGTGTAGGTTAGGTGGACTTGGATCGGCGCAACATCGAGGACCAAAGGGCCTGTACTGCGCTGTATTTTTCTTCTATTCTAAAGCGTGCATATTCGCCCATCCCTTTTATCAGCAACTGGTTGAATTCTGACCTCTGAAAACTTCATGTCCTTCTCCCTCGTCCTTTCTGATAAACGTTACCCCCAGAGGCGCATTCTTTTTAGAGATCATGTACTCACTACATATCCAGCACCTTCCTTGGCTGTGCAATCTCCTGCTGTTCCTCAGCTCTTCTTTGGGTCCCTTTCAACCTTCTTTACTAATGCCACTGGCTAATCTTCTTTCCCCACATCTTTTCCCACAGCGTCTTTCTTTTACGACCAGCACTGTTTCTTCACGTGTCCCACCTTTTGGCAGAGAAAACAACTTCTCTCAGCGTTCTTCTGAAACCATCGCCTCTGTAATTTCCTATGCCACACTCCATTTCAGTGAAAACAACTGTGGCATTTCACCTACTGTACACCCTCTTCGTCTTTTTTTAATCCAGTGGTAATATCTTACGAATGCTCTCTACAGTTGCTTTTGAAGTGTTGGATTCCCCCTTTCCCAATTTCTATCCTTCACAGGCAAAACTCTGGCCGGAAGCTTGGCTTATGCAGCAACATGTATTAATTTACTAACTCTGCTGCCTTTCCACTTCCAGAAATTTCTGTTCTTTCACATAAATTCGTACAATCTCCGGACGTATGTTTTTAAATTCCAACAGCAGTAAAAAATCTCCCTTAGAGCCTCAAAGGTCCTACCCATTTTCAAAGCACGCACCCATCGATGAAACTGACCATATTTAATTCTTTAGCACTCACCATGATTCAGACATAGTTCGTTTTTTCGGCTCCTGAATCGCTGTCCATATGATTCTGGTACCAATTCATAAGCAATTAAAATACCCTGTTTAAACCTCATAATAATCTCTTGACACCTCATCTGACATTGCGGCACATAGGTCACTCGTTCTGCCTCCCAGTTTAGTCTGAACTAGGATTAACCATAAATCATCAGATCACTCCATCTGCCTGGCCAATTTTTCAAATGAGGTAAAGAAGTTTTTCACATTTTTCTCATTAAAATGTTGCAGAGTTTTGTCATGTATGTATGTGTTGTTACCTTCTCTTTTAATCTCCACCCTGTTAACTTGACTTTGTTGACTAAGTCACAACTTCTCAAGTTTAAATTCTCATCCTTTTTGCAAACATAATAACCTTCTATTGCTTTCTTTTTCCTCTTTCTTTCTTTCGTCTTCTCTCTTTGCGAGCCAAGAAACTTTTCTCTCTCTTTTTTCTCTCTCTCCCCTCACTCTTTCTTTTATTCCCTCTCATTGTTTATCTTCTAATTCCATTTTCCTCAATTGTAATTTAAGTTTTTCTACCACGACTGAACTTGTCTATTTCTCTGCCACACCTTAATGTTTGAGTTATTCTTTTACACTTTCACCTTTACGTTTGTCGTGGCTAAACGCAAATCTAACTTACTACTAATTCTAAAATTAATGTTCTTTTCTTTCCTTCTAAACTTGTTTGGCAAATTCGAGAATCGTCTTCAAATCCCAGTACCTCTTTAGCAATTTTAAGAGCCATTTCTCTCACACTTAATTTAAATAACCACGAGTCAGTGAAATTAAACAAATTCCCTCACATCCGTGAGGGACACGAACTGGCAAGTGTTTAAATCTGCTAGGATTTTGCATACCCTTAAATCTATTCAAATCTCTCTAAACCAGTTCAAATCCCAAATCCAAGACGCAAAATCGGGGACAAAAGCCCCCACCCCTCCACCCAACAACCGTTACAGCGCCGAGCCCCCAAACAGTTTCAACATGAAGCTGTCCCTTCTGCTCAATTTAAACCAGCATCACAGAAAAGATTTACCCCTTCCAGTAATCTGTAAAAAGTCGAGAGGCCAAGAACTATTTAAAGAAACAGGAACTACATTATTTCATAAAGTATAACAGAGAATATTTAAATAAAAATTATATCTGACTCTTTCCTCTAACCTATCTTTAATTTTCCCTTGTATAATTCTGTAACTGCAAAATCTCTCGATTGAGATTTCCCAACAATTCAAGTTTACAACACCAGTCAGTTGTTGCATCTTCGATTCGGATCACTTCTGTCTTCGTTTCTTCTTCTTTGGGATTTTTTTTACAGCTTACAGATAGATAACGACACCTTTACAAGAGTTATTTATCGGGCAGTCCCTATATACTAGTGGCGTGGCAGTTCTTCTCCCAACTGCTCGGTTTTCACCAGTCTTATTATCCCAAAACATCATAGTGTGTCATTGGCTTTTGAGATTGCCAGTATATCAAAATCAACACGGATTTCCGTTTGTTTTTTGGGGGGAGTTGTATAATTTAAACTGATTCGCCTAATTTCAATCTGTTGTTTTCTCCAAGCAACCCGCTACACTAGCTACCCCAGTCGCTGGACCACCTGTTACGTTGTATCTTATTCAGAACACTTGGTGCTGTCAGATCAAACTGCTAGCTTTCCTCTCTCTTAAATTTACACTACACTCACATCTTCATTTCAACTGCATTTCTCAATCATCAGGCCACTTGCCCAGTTAATCAAGATTCCTCACTTTTTTAAATGAATTGCTTTGCTATAATCAATACCTCCAAACTTTGTACATCTGCAATATTACTAGTCGTGACTTGTACATTCTCATCCGGATAAATAGTATCAATAAATGATAACTAAGATGCCACCACCGACCTCTTTGACACGCCATCAGTTACAGGCTTCCGTCCAATGCAAAAAAGCATTCAATCACCACCCTCTGTTTTCTCCCATCTAATTAGTCAACTCTCCCTGGATCCCATGACACCCAACACTCATGGCAAACCTGCATGTGGGACCTTGTCAAAGGCCTTACTAAAGTTTTTGTAGGCAAATCCAATGTCCATCCCTCAACCTTGGTTTTGTTTACGTGTTCAAAACGTCTAAACGTTTAGTCAGACATGACTTGCCACAAACAAATCCATGTCGGGTATTCCTATTCAGACCTTGACTATCCAAATGTTGATTGATCCTGTTCCTCAGTATCCTCTCCAACAGCCTGCCTCCCACTGATGTCAGGCTTAGTGGTCTGTAGTTCGCTGAATTATTTTTGCCACCTTTGTTAAAAAAAAATTATTATCGAACCTCAAGTCTTCTGGAACTTCACCAGTGGCTGCAGATGAAGCAGAAATCTGTCCAAAAGCCTCTGTCCTTTCTCCCCTCACAACGTCTGACGATGGACTTGATCAGTCGCAGCGGATCCCTCCAGTTAACTCACTTTAAAGCTGCAAAAACCTCCTCTATGTTAGTATGTATGTGAACCAGAACATACCAACTTGTTTCCTTTATTTCCTCAACATCGCTGATACTCAACTCAGTAAACATCGAGGGGTAATATTCACGAAATATCTCCCCAGCTACTGTGAGTATGGAGAGTATAGACGGCCATGCTGATCTTTAAGAGGCTCTATTCTCTCCCTGCACGCACTTGTACTCTTAATAAATCTGTAGAGCCTCTTGGCATTTTCTTTTAACTTATCAGTCAGATCCATCGCATAACCACTTTTGCTCTGTTGATTTCCCTCTTAAATTGGTCCCTACATTTCTTATTTATACCTATGTTAAAACTAAGGCTTATCATTACTCGACCAAAAGTTCTCCCTGACTGACACTTCCGTCTCCCGACTGACTGCATTTCCTAAGAAGTTGGTTATATCCTCCCGAATAGGCTCCTCGACATACTTATTTAGGCAAGATTCTTCAACACATTCGCCACATTCCACATGACCCGGCCTTTTCACTCTCTGGATGACCCAGTCAACACCGTGAAAAATAAAATCTCCTACCAAAACGACCTCATTACTCGTATAATTATCCGCAGTCTCTCTACACATCTGCTCCTGTCGCAACCGCTTGTAATTTTGGGATGTACCATACAGGTCCAACAAAGTACTATCCCATCTTGTTGCTCGCTTTTAAACAGATGGCCTCACTTGATGCTTCCTTAAGATTGTTCTGATAACTACTGTTATCATACACTCCCTGACCAAAATTACAAAAGTCACTCCTCGTTTCCTCGTACTTCTGTCACGCCAGTAACAACTGTATCCTGGAGCTCAGACCTGCCAGTCAAAGCTTACATTTGACCTTTTTCGTTCTGGCTATAATATCACAGTCCCCACATGCAAATCATGTTCTGACCTTGACTGCCTTACCAGTCAGGGCTCTTGCATTGTAATAGATGCCCTTTAAACCAATCGACTTTTTCCTCTCGTTTCCTGTCGCCTTGGCTATCCTGAATAGCAAACTTGCTCACTGTGCCTCATGTATTTTACCGACTTCTCGAATGTTACTCTCTTCGTCAGAATTGCACAACAAACTATTTTAAACACTCTTGGGCAACGCTGAAAAAAAAACTCACCACAAGTATATTGGTCCCCTTCTGGTTCAAACGCAAGTCGCCCCTTTTGTACTGTTCATCTGTATCCCAGAAAATAACACAATGATCAAATAACTGAAAACCCTGCCAGCTGCACCAGCCTGACATCGACGCATTCATCTGACCTATTTTTTTCTGTTTCTATCCTCACTGACGTGTGGCAATTTGAATAATCCAGAGGTCATTGCACTTTCGGTCCTGCTTTTTACTTTTTTACTGTACTCCCCATACTCAGTTTGAAGGACCCCCGCCATTTGTCTACCTATGCCACTCGTATCGATGTGAACAATGACCTGTGTCAGTTCACCTTGCCCCTTCAGGAATGTCTGCAAATACTCACCAATATCCTTGACCCTAGCACCAGGGAAGCAACCCACCTTCATGGTTTATCTTCTCCAGCCACAGAATCAACTGTCTGTCTCTCTCACAATTAAGTTTCCTCCCAATATCATTCTGTCTGACTGCACCCTTTCCCTCTGAACGTGTGAGCCCGACAAAGTGCTGTTACCCGCCCCTGATACTTCATTTCCCGAACAGTATTCAAGATTATATACATATTATTGAAGGGAATGGGCACAGGGGAACGTGAACTATCTGATTTCCTCCTTACGTTATCTGCTGGTCGCCAGCTACCTTTCGGCTGCACTTTAGGGTGACCACTTCACTTTCGCTCTTATCAATGAAGTTATTTGCATCCCTGATATTTCAGAATCCATCCAGCTAGAACTCCAGTTCCATAGCGTTAGAGTTTACAGACGTGCCATTTAGTATAACAAATCCACCAAGCATATTTCAAAGACTATGCAATAAAGTCATTTTGCAAATAACAATTATTAGATGTACATCTACAACTTGATAAGTATTAGTCACACATGGGAGGAATATTTGGAAAATTTACATTGAGACATGGACTTAGTGATAAATCTGGATTTTCAAAAGATGAAGTCACGTTCCTCTGTCATGTTATTAGCCACAGACAGCCTGCCACACAGGATATGCAAACAAAGTCTGCTGGAGAGGTTTATGATTTTGTGATTCCTATGACTGAATTTGTTTTGTCTCAGCATTTATTAACGGTTTTGAACTTTGTGGTTTCCTCATTAAGTGACTTGTTAGAAAAGTGCAGTGAATATCAGTGGGTGAACAAATTTCAAAAGACATTTGACAGTCCGAAAGCTGTACTAACCTCTACCTCGGTGTTATCCAAAACTAGTCAGGAAAGGTCATTAAAGTTGGCTATCGATGCATTGAATGTATGTGTCAAGGCAATAGTCTTGCAAGAAGATGAGTGAGAAGGTACAAAGGCCCGTGGGAAGTTTTTCACAATGTTGAATAATAACCAAAATAAGTATTCCACCGTTGAGAAGAAGAACTTGAACTTCGCATTGGCCTTGCAACATTTCAGCATTTATGTTGCGAGTGGGATGTCTCAGACAGTCGTATATATTGACCATGAGCCTTTAAAATCATTGGAGCAAAAAACGGGATACAAAAATTAGAGTGCTTAGATGGGGATTATTATTGCAGGCATTCAACTAAGACTCGTGATATGATGAGACAACATAATTGCTAATGCGGTGTCATGACTGTGTGGAAGGAAGATGGGGGCATTCACTGACAAGAAAAGTTACAATGTTGCAGTAAATGTTTGCATGCTCAAAGTAAATATAATGCAAGTGCACAGTGGACTGCTGTTATGACGAGACGGTGAATCCTTCGATTAAATGATTCGAAAATATATGATAAATGGCTTATGCCCGAAACATCGATTCTCGTGCTCCTTGGATGTTGCCTGACCTGCTGTGTTGTTCCAGTGTGACGATCTCGAATTTGAAAAGCACACCACTCCTCACGATCTTTTGAAATATCAGTGAAGGAAAATTCCTAAATTCCACTATTTATAGAAAATAATAGCAATTATTATGATAGCAAATGTCCTTAATTCTAAACGTGAATATGAAACAGCAACTGTTCTCATATTAAAGCTCCATCTTTCTCTTAATTGCTCATTATCTGCCTCCAGCTCTATATAAAAGAAAAACACATACTGCACTGATTTTAAAAGAACAGTTATCATGATTGTTTCAACTGAATTTCAAAACGATAAAGCGGCTGTCATTGGTGCCTCTCTTATCCCAGTTAATGATCTCCATGGGTTGTCTTCTTTCTTTTATATGATTTATATTTATGTGAAAACGTATCTTTGACATAGGGTGTTGGAGTCTGTCTCGATGGCAGTTACCCTCGATGGCAGTAATTCTGTTGATGGCAGCTATTCTTTCAATGGCAGTTTCTCTGTCTGACTTTCAAAATGTCTGTTTCCTTGAAAAAACAAAACCAAAATTGGATTGTCTCATTGGACCGATGCTTACAAGACAATAAATTCAAACTCGATTGGGCATAATTTAAACGGATTAGTTAAATTCGAATTGTCGTCAAAACAGCAACTAAGTCAGGTATCTATTTCACAGCCAAATGTGACATATTTCAATTTTTCAGGACACACTGTGACTGCTAGTTAGTCATATGACAGGTGCATATAGTCTATCCGTGCAAAGGATCATTCACTCTTTCTTAAAGGTACAGTACACGCCTTCAACATCAGAACACTATTAATAATGTAAAACAAAAACATTTTAAGTATGAAACCATGTCTGCACATTGATGGTTAATTTCAAAAGGCTGGTGATTTGACAAGCCTATGGCTTAAAGAGGCACATTTCTCTATGTATATTTCTAAAAGAATGGTTAGAACGATAGTAGCATTCTGAATTGGTATTGCAAGCTCCCATGGAACCAAGATTTTTAAGTTTAATTTTCGATAGAAGCTGCTAAGGTTCCTTTCTAAGTGGGTGATGTGATGATGCGATCATGACACAAAGAAGGTGTATTTTGTTTTCGTTTCCTTTCAGGAAGAAAGGTTGAGATGAAGTTCCCGAGCAGTCTTCTAAAGCCAATAAAGGAAAGCAGATTGTGATGTCTTGGAAACCTTCTTCTTAAATTTGTAACAATGGAAACAGCTCCCACAGATCCCAGACTTAGCTTATTGCTGTTGCTGATGTCTTAATGCTGGTGTGTTAGCCTTCACTTCTCCCTCTGTTCCAGGTAATCGCTGTAGTTGTCTTCCTGCTGCTGTATGTAATTTCAATCGGACTATTGATGGAGTTACAGTTCAACCAATCTTTATCCTGTGCTTATAATTTATCTCTAACTGTACATACTGCTTAATGCTTGACTAAGTGAATTGCATCTAGAAAGCAACGCCTGACACTTACCTTTAAAATCTGAAAACGTTTACATCTCGACTATCTTGTGAAAGAATTTTAGGATGGATTGTTCTAAACCATTCCGTTTCAGCACCAATTTTCGAATGCAGTGAGTCCTTCTCTTCTGAGTGTAGCAATTCTGCTTGAAGGATATGTATAAATTCCTTCTCCACAGAAATTCGCGACAGACGTCCTCAGACATAAACACTTCAACACCATCCAGAAACAGGAGTGGCAAGGCGTCACTTGCATCATACTGGAATGATCCAGAACATTGTATAAAGGAGGTAATTGTCGCTTGTACTTAATCACATTGTATCTGTTTTTCACTTGCATGTATCAGTGCGAATTGGGGATTTAGTTTTGACCTTTGGTTCATAAGTCTGTTGTCCTTCATCTGGACTCGAGAAAACCTTTCTTAAATTATCATGCTGGAAGATGATCATTTCAAATCGGGACTTTTGCATATTTTACAGCATCAGTGGTTCGAACTGTTCTTGATTACTTTAGAGGCAGTTCTATTGTTGACATCCGGGTTACTTACAATATGCAAAATGATGATTTGCATGGATTCATAAAGTCAAAATGACCCAAGCAGTGTTTGACTTCGGTGTTTGCTGCGTTTAGAAGAATAGATATATATCAGAAATAGTTATTATCATAAACCTTGAAGTATTCGATCGTGTGGAACTAAGGAAATATAAATATAATTTTGAAAACTAAATGCTTAATTTGTTTGCAACTCCTTCATCTCTTTAACAAAGCATTGCAGCTTTCTTTTTTTTTAAAATCTAAGTCGAATTCAGAAACATACTCTAATGGTAGAAATACTCTATTTGATTAGGTAAATGTACAGTGTGTCCATTTATTTTTAATGCAAAAACATTGAGCTGATATTGGACAATTATATTGTTTGGTAAAGCTACAGTGAAAAAAAGTAAATACAAAAAGAATGATGCTGGATAAAGCAGAGCATGCCAGGTGGCAACAGAGGAGCAGGGCAGTCAAGATTTTGTGCTACAACTCTTCATCGAGAATTCATGATGCTCGAAACGTCGACTCTCCTCCTCCTCCGTGCTGTCTGACCTGCAGTGCTGTTCCTATGCAACATGGTATCACCCTTGTTTGCAGCATCTGCAGTGCTCACTTGCTCCAAGTTTTATCTTCTATTTGCACTTTGTTTCACTGCATTTTGTTACTTGGATATTCTTATAGTGGAATGGACATAAAGTGTGCACTCCCCCTTTTGTATCTGTGCAGATCTGACAGCTTGCCAATTAGGTAAGACGGTATATGGACTTTTGTCGTGTTTTGTGCAAACTCTCACGCTTCTCTATGTTTGCTAAGTTAGAAAACTGCAGGATCTTCTAATTTATCTTAAAGAAACATCAACCAAAAAATAACAAGAACCATTGTATTCCCATTGTTGTAATTTTCTTTACATCTTTGAAAATTCTTGACAGCTTTCAACGTTTGCAGAATGCAAGTTAAAATATCTGTTGTGTGTTTGTTTTGTGTCTGTCTGCATAATATGCTTTAAGAAAGCCGATTTTTTTCCTGGGGAAGGACCGACACGGAAATAATGATCAGCTATGAAAAGAAAGATAGCATTTGGAAACAATAGAGACGAGATGAAAAGAAAATATGTCTGACTGTATCACCTCTTGAAGAGAAACAGAATGACAGACAAGCATTTGCATCAATACCTGTAGTGGCGAAGGGACAAGGAACGCTGCAAGAAATGTATGTGTGAGTGCATGTGAGTCTGTGTGTGTGTCTGTGTGTGTGTGTGTGAAAATTCACCGTCTTACTCTTAATTGAGAAAGTCATGCTCAATTGGATTTCTTCATAACAGCAAGAGCAGTGGGTCAATTTTCTCTAATTCCTTAAGGCTGTGCGATAGTTAAGTTAGAAACAAAAGCTTTGGTTCGTCAGTGAAACGATTATTTCAAATTGGTGCATTGCGTTAATACATAATGAACAGAAACTTGCAGTATAAAGGGTATTTACACTCTTGTGCATGACACACAGAAAGATGCTGGTGCAGTTCTTAATCTGGGATGCAAACAGACCGCTAGACATTATTTCACGGGGTCTTGAGTATAAGTGCAGGGAAGTCTTACAACAAACGGAAAAGAAATTATTGAGTCACCATTTGGTGTACAGTGAGCAGTTATGTCACCCTATTTAATGAAAAGTATCATTGCATTGGAGACATTTCAGTGAAATATCACTGGGCTGGTGCCTGACGTCCCGGGATTCACTTGCGGAAAAATACTGAGCAGGTTTGGAATCTCCTGGCTGGACTGGGGATGGGTAAGAGGTGATATCATTGAAACGTCTATGGTTCATTAAGTCTAAACAGTGTACATGAAGATAGGAGGTTTTGCCTCATGGGAGTTCATGGGACGAGAGTGCTTCGTCCCAGAGTGACAGGGGTCTAATGTATGGCTGAAATTTGGTCGATTCAACTTTCTGAGTGCTTGGAAACTTTGGAGATACTTGCTACACAGAACTTTATGGACAGCATACAAGTGGATATTTAAGACTAAGTTAGACAATTGTTTCATCAAATGGAAATTAAAATTTAAAAAGTTATTCTCAGTAAATTCGGCGTTAGGTAAGTAGAGAAATATTGAGATCCATGCCCAAAACTTCTTAAAAATGTAAACACGGATGGATAAGTTATTTCAAAGAAAGCATATTACATGAGATAGTAAGGAAAGCAGAAGATTGAAATCAGGTTTGATAAACAGTGCAACTGGATAAACAGCGCACGTCAGACAGCGTTGGAGGAACAGGAAGGTCGAGTTTCAGCTGAAGACCCTTCGTCATGACAGAAAAGAGGGAAATGAACAGAGGGATGGGTGAGTCCAGTGGAATAGTAGATATATTGACGAAAGCTGGGTGCATATTTGGCGGTTATTGTGATAGGTGGAGCAGATCAGCAAGAAGTAAGATTACGTAAATAAGGTTACATCAGGTTTAGGTGGCAGGAAGGACAGGAAGGGTTGTACATGGGTGAGTTTTTGGTTTGGAAAATCTTAATATATGTAAAATCCATGTTGAAGCCTTTTGGTTGTAAGCTGCCAAAGTAGAATATAACTTGTTATTCCTCCAGTTTTCATGTGACGAATTGTGATGAGGCCAGCCACATGTCACCAAAGGAGTAGGAGTATTAGTTGAACCATTTGGCAATGAGAAGGTGATGTTGACTGCAGTATTCAGAGCGCAGATGTTTAGCGAACCGGTCCCCGAGACTATGGTTAGTCTCCCTGATGTAGAGGAGACCATATGTGGAGCAACTGAGGCAAAAGAGCATGTTTGAAAAAGTGCAGCTGAGAACCTGATGGATTTGGAATGATTGTTTGCGACCTTAGACGGCGTTGAGTGAGGAGATGTAGGAATAGGCATTGCACGTCCTGTGACTACAGAGGAAGATGTCAGATGTGCAGAAGAGTTTGCTGAAGAGTTTGGAACTGATGAGGGAGTTGCAGATTTAATGCTACCTATGGAAACCAGTTTGAAATAAGGAAGGAAATATAATTTTGATGGTGAGGTCTGACTGTAGGTGGCGATAATTGTGAAGGATCACAGGTCGGATTTGAAGATTGTTGGAGTGTTATGTGAGCATGATAGAACTGTATCATTGTTGTGGTTGGGCAGAAGAGTTTTAATGGCAGAGTTGCAGGAAATGGAAGAGATATGTGTGAGAATATTTTTCATTGTGGCAGAACGGAAATTAGGCACGATTTCAGAACAAAAACTTAACGTCTTGATGCAATTGTTGGTGAGATCTCACCTCGCTTCATTTTCCGTCCTCTAATTAGATTATATTCTCTGCAATATGGAAACAGGCCCTTCGGCCCAACAAGTCCACACCGACCCTCCGAAGAGTAACCCACCCAGACCCATTCCCCCTAACTAATGCACCTAACTCTACAGGCAATTTAGCATGATCAATTCACCTGACCTGCACATCTTTGGATTGGGGTAGGAAACCGAAGAAAACCCACGCAAACACGGGGAGAATGTGCAAACTCCGCATAGACAGTCGCCTGAGGCTGGAATCGAAGCGCAGTTCGTGGTGCTGTGAGGCAGCAGTGCTAACCACTGAGCAACCGTGCCGCCCGCATCAGAAATAATGCTTGAGTATAGAGGCTGTGGGAGAAAATTTGCCAGACTTATGCTGGGAGAAATGATTGATTGTAAAAAGATAAAGTTCGTTTTGGACCTTATTCACTGGAGTTCAGAAGAATGAGGCGATCTCAGATTAATGCAAAAATATTCACGGAGAAAGTGAATTCACGCCGTCATTTCCGCCTGTACAGCGCATCATCCGCCGTCATTTCCGCCACCTCCAAACGGACCCCACCACCAAGGATATATTTCCCTCCCCTCCCCTATCAGCATTCCGTAAAGACCGCTCCCTCCGTGACTCCCTCGTCAGATCCACATCCCCCACCAACCCAACCTCCATTCCCGGCACCTTCCCCTGCAACCGCAGGAGGTGCAAGACTTGCGCCCACACCTCCCCCCTCACCTCCCTCCAAGGCCCCAAAGGAAACTTCCATATCCGCCACAGATTCACCTGCACCTCCACACACATCATCTATTGCATCCTGTGCACCCAATGTGGCCTCCTCTATATTGGGGAGACAGGCCGGCTACTTGCGGAGCGTTTCAGAGAACACCTCTGGGACACCCGGACCAACCAACCCAACCACCCTGTAGCTCAACATTTCAATTCCCCCTCCCACTCCACCAAGGATATGCAGATCTTTGGACTCCTCCATCGCCAGACCACAACAACACGACGGTTGGAGGAAGAGCGCCTCATCTTCCGCCGAGGAACCCTCCAACCACAAGGGATGAACTCGGATTTCACCAGTTTCCTCATTTCCCCTCCCCCCACCTTGTCTCAGTCAAATCCATCGAATTCAGCACCGCCTTCCTAATCTGCAATCTTCTTCCTGACCTCTCTGCCCCACACCAGCCTGACCTATCACCCTCACCTTGACATCTTTCCACCTATCACATTTCCGACGCCCCTCCCCCAAGTATCTCCTCCCTACCTTTTATCTTAGCCGGCTGGACAAACTTTCCTCATTCCTGAAGAAGGGCTTATGCCCGATACGTCGATTCTCCTGTTCCCTGTATGCTGCCTGACCTGCTGCGCTTTTCCAGCAACACATTTTCAGCAAAAATATTCACCCACGTTAAAGTGCAAATGAGAAACAAAATCCCGATTAGTAGAACTACACGGTAAGGCATCATAATCTATAGATATTAAAAAGTTCAGTTTTGACTGGGATGAGGAGAAATTCGTTGAAACTTTATTGCTGGAACAGCACAGCAGGTCAGGCAGCATCCAGGGAACAGGAGATTCGACGTTTCGGGCACAGGCCCTTCTTCAGGAATGAGCAGAGAGTGTTCAGCAGGAGAAGATAAAAGGTAGGGAGGAGGGACTTGGAGGAGGGGCGTTGGAAATGTGATAGGTGGAAAGAGGTCAAGGTGAGGGTGATAGGTCGGAGTAGGATGGAGGCGGAGAGGTCAAGAAGAAGACTGCAGGTCAGGAAGGCGGTGCCGGGCTGGAGGGATCCGGCTGAGACAAGGTGTGGGGAGGGGGGATGAAGAAACTGGTGAAGTCCAAGTTCATCCCCTGCGGTTGGAGGGTTCCCAGTCGGAAGATAAGACGCTCATCCTCCGACCGTCGGGTTGTTGTGGTTTGGCGGTGGATGAGTCCAATGACCTGCATATCCTCGGTGGAGCGGGAGGGGGAGTTGAAATGCTGTGCTACAGGTTGGTTGGGTTGGTTCGTCCGGGTGGCCCAGAGGTGCTCTCTGAATCGCTCCGCAAGTAGGCGGCCTGTCTCCCCAATATAGAGGAGGCCACACCGGCTGCAGCGGATGCAGTAGATGATGTGGGTGGAGGTGCAGGTGAATCTGTGGCGGATATGGAAGTTTCCTTTGGGGCCTTGGAGAGAAGTGAGGTGGGAGGTGTGGGCGCAAGTGTTGCACCTCCTGCGGTTGCAAGGGAAGGTGCCGGGAGTGGAGGTTGGGTCGGTGGGTGGTGTGGATCTGACAAGGGAGTCGCGGAGGGAGTGGTCTCTACGGAAAGCTGATAGGGGAGGGGAGGGAAATATATCCTTGGTGCTGGGGTCTGTTTGGAGGTGGCAGAAGTGACGGCGGATGATGCGCTGTACATGGAGATTGGTGGGGTGGTAGGTGAGGACCAGTGGGGTTCTGTCCTGGTGGTGGTTGGAGGGGCGGGGCTCAAGGGCGGAGGAGCGGGAAGTGGAGGAGATGCGGTGGAGGGCACCGTTGACACTCCCCTATCTCAGCTTTCCGTAGAGACCACTCCCTCCGCGACTACCATGTCAGATCCACACCACCCACCGACCCAACCTCCACTCCCGGCACCTTCCCTTGCAACCGCAGGAGGTGCAACACTTGCACCCACACCTCCCCCCTCACTTCTCTCCAAGGCCCCAAAGGAAACTTCCATATCCGCCACAGATTCACCTGCACCTCCACCCACATCATCTACTGCATCTGCTGCAGCCGGTGTGGCCTCCTCTATATTGGGGAGACAGGCCGCCTACTTGCGGAGCGATTCAGAGAGCACCTCTGGGCCACCCGGACGAACCAACCCAACCAACCTGTAGCACAGCATTTCAACTCCCCCTCCCACTCCACCGAGGATATGCAGGTCATTGGACTCATCCACCGCCAAACCACAACAACCCGACGGTCGGAGGAGGAGCGTCTTATCTTCCGACTGGGAACCCTCCAACCGCAGGGGATGAACTTGGACTTCACCAGTTTCTTCATCCCCCCTCCCCCCACCTTGTCTCAGCCGGATCCCTCCAGCCCGGCACCGCCTTCCTGACCTGCAGTCTTCTTCTTGACCTCTCCGCCTCCATCCTACTCCGACCTATCACCCTCACCTTGACCTCTTTCCACCTATCACATTTCCAACGCCCCTCCTCCAAGTCCCTCCTCCCTACCTTTTCTCTTCTCCTGCTGAACACTCTCTGCTCATTCCTGAAGAAGGGCCTGTGCCCGAAACGTCGAATCTCCTGTTCCCTGGATGCTGCCTGACCTGCTGTGCTGTTCCAGCAATAAAGTTTCAACTTTGATCTCCAGCATCTGCAGACCTCACTTTCTCCTCCGAGGAGAACTTCCTCAACCCAGAAAGTGCTCACACTCTCGAATTCAGTGCCATAGAAGTGGTTGTTGACACTGTGAGAAAGTGTAAAGACCTACTCAGGAGACAGTCATAGATTACGTTTTTCAGAATTTCCTGGGATACAAAAAAATTTACAATGATCTTTGCAGTCTCCAACGCATTATCCATGCGGATGACCATCTCGAAAATGACTTCACTGTGACTCCACTTCTCACCTTTAAACAACCACCAAATCTTAAACAGATAATTGTTCATAGCAAACTGCCCAGCCTTTAGGGCGACATGGAGCCCAACACCCTAAAAACCTGGCAGGGGAACCACTGCAAGATGTGTCAGAGTTTCGACACGGATACCACCACAACATGTCGAGACTCCACATATCATATACGTGAGAGGTACTCGTGTGGCACCGCTCACGTTTTCTGTCTCATATGCTGCAGGCAAATTTGCTCTGAGGCATGTTATATTGGCGAATTCAACCCGATGCTACAACAATCTAAGAATAGCACGACCAAACAACCACCAAGCAGGGGTTTTCCCGGGAAAACTTCAGCGGTCAGGGACTTTCAGTTTCGGATCTTCAGGTGATCATTCTCCAAGGGGGTCTTCAGGACAGGCTGCGACGCAAAGTGGTTGAGAAGAGGCTGATTGCCAAGTTCAGTACCCATGAGGATGGTCGCATTTCAACTATATTGTGCCAAACTTATTGTGTATTTTTAGTATAAGTAACGCCAAGGCTAGAGTTCATATCCCACCATAGTCCCTACATTTGGTTTGTAGCTTATGTGCAGAGTTTGAGAGCCAGGGATTGAGTTATTTGCAGCAGATTCTAAAACTGACGTGCAGATTTTCAGGTTAAAAAATTCGGTCGTTTTCTTTCATTCATTTTCTTTTTCAATAGTACGGTAAACTCTGCTGAAATTACAGTATTGATAGAAATGGAAAGGGTTACCAGCCGACAGATTTTGAACAGTGAGGAGCAAAAACAATACAGAAGAATCAAGGTAATGACATGGGATTAGTGTAAGAACCAGGGGGACAACTGGCTCAGGATAAGTAGTATAAACAAGTTCATTGAGTGACCAAAAGATTAGTGCAGGATCAGTAGTGTTTACTTCATGTGGCATTGCAACTCGTAATTGGGTCGAAAAGAGTCATTTTGAACAGACAGTATAGGAAGAAAAGGCTTTTTTATTTGGAAAGCGTGTGATGGGCTTAGACAGGACGATATCCAAACTTAGAAAGCAAGAAGGTTGGTAGGAATGCAGAGCAACGATTTTGATAATGTTAATTAGACTGGGACGTGAAGAGACTGCACAAGGGTCGGGAGATAGCGCACACTCCACACAGTCGGTCGGCGGAGGATGGAATCATACCTGAGTGCCTGGCACACTGAGGTAGCAATGCTGACCAGTGAGCCACCGTGCCGACCCTTGCACAACCTGTTCCGACGAGCTCCACAAAGTTGTAACATATCAAACTTACAAAGATTAAAGTACACCTTACTCGGCCCAGTTATTCACCAATCCAAGGTATATTTGTACTCTGAGAGTATCTTCTCACCTGTCCAATGCACAAAGAATTTTGATGTGAATCTGCAAACTTCCTGAACAATCTCCCATATTCACATTCAAATTATCATTATCAATAACGAAACGCAATGTATCCAGCAACGATCCATGTGAGACATTCCTTGTGACACAATGCCAACGTCCTCCACCACCAGATTCGGTCTCCAAGTTGTGCCAATTGTATGTCTCAAGAGCTAATTCTCCCATGTGATTTAAACTTGTTAGCCAAGTTGACATGTGGAGCCTCGTTGCAAGTCTTACTGAAGTCCATATAGACATCTCCACTCAGCCTTCATCATTTTTCTTTGTCACACTTAAGAAAAAAACTCAATTAAGTTAGCGAGACGCGATTTTCCCGTACAAAGCCAAGTTCACTATTCCGAATCCGTCATTTTCTTTTCAAATACGTGTAATTCCGATCCGTCAGAAAGCCATCCAACAAATCACACACCACTGATGTCAGCATCACCGGTCTATGGTTCCTTGGATTTTTCTGAAGACCCTTCTGAAACAATCTCAAACCATTAGCCAACCTCCAAGCTTCCTGCACCTTACAAATTTCTACGATGATGCAAAACTCTCAGCAGTGGTATTGCAATCACTTCCCCAGTATTTCCTAAATCCTAGCATGCCCTTGGTCCATTCTGGGTATTTCGTCACTTATTCTTTTGCATGTTATGACGTCCAATACATCCTTCTTTGTAATATGGACACAATATTGTAATAGTAATATATATATCCTCAAGTTCTCCAGCAGCCATATCCATCTCCACATTTTACACTAATGCAAAACGCTCATTTAGTATCTCTATCATCTCTTGCGATTCCACACTTAGACAGCTTGCTAATCTTATTATCTTCCGTTCTGCTCTTTAACCCCTCATGTATTCGTAGACACCCTTTGGATTCTCCTGAACCCCACTTGTCAAAACTATCTCATGACCTCTTTTTCCCTCCTGATATACTTCTACTACTCTGATACTCCTGTTAGTGTTTGCCCGGTTCCTGTTATATATATCCCACATATTGGTACCACAGTGTATCTCGTCATTCAGCATTGCCTCTATCTACCATCGTCGTTCTTCAACCTAACTGTCTCTGAAATCCTGTCGTGTTATGTCTGAAGGCTTACCATTTCCCAGGCCTGTCTGTACATCTGCAAAAATCTATCTCCAGTCAGAGACAGGAACACCATGCATTTGTAAAGACAAAGACTGATTAGGTATCGTTAGCATGCATTTGTATTTGAGTCCGAAATGATTTCTCAAACATTTGATGGAATCTTTTGAACAGATGCACATAATATGGTGGACGTAGTCCACAAGTAATTAAGCAAAAGTTCTGGTAATGTTCCGTGTGGTAGACTGTTTAATATGCTTGGGCAAATGGAAGTCAGAGAGAGCTAGACAATTAATAATACACACGGCTTGACGGCCAGAGACGGAGTTTTTGGGAAAGGGCGGTTTTTAAGATTACCAACCAGTGACCAGCACTGCGTCACAAAGATCAATGACAGTTCACTGTTGGTCATCATTTATATTTTGAATGGGAACACAGGAGATATGGTTAGTAGTTTTAAGAAACTCATCGAAACGGTTTGTATCGTGATGAATGAAGTTACCTATCTCAGTGCACAACGGGATCTTGTTTACCTGGGGCAGCAGTCTAAGGATCAGCAGAATGAGATGGATGCAGTTGTTGTGTTTTGGTAAGGTAAACTGCGGTATGACGTACAGAGGTAATGGTAAGGACATGGGAACTCTTGTCGAACAACAACACCTCAGGGTGCATGAGCATAGTTCCGTGAAATTGGCATCAAAGGTAACCGGGTAAATGAAGAAGGATTTTTCTGTGCTAGTAGGCGTTGTTCAGTTTTATATACAGGAGTTAGGATTTCGTGTTAAAGCTGTAATGGATATTGATAATCCTGGGTTTGCTGTACTACCACATCTCGTTGTGCTGATTTAGAAAGGTTGGTATTAAAATGGAAATGGTGGGAAAAAAAACTAGACGTGGAAGCATCTTGCCGAGACTGGACATTTTATGTAAAATGGAGAGGCTGCAAAATCTAGGATTTGTTTTCTCCCTGGAGTGCAGGAGGCTGAGGTGGATCTTATAGATTTTTATGAAATCAAGAGAAGTATACATAAGGTGAAAAACGGAGGTTACTTCCCGACGATAAGAGGTTTCAATAACAAGATGGCAAAGGATAGATTTGAGAGGGGAAACAATTCTGAGCGGCAACTGTTTTACACAGAGAATGGCAGACACATGGAATTATCTGCAGCAGACTTGGTGCAAATGCTCACATTTCCAAAATTGAAGACATTTCCACAGGTCCAATGTAAGCAACGCTTGGGAAGTATATGGGACCAAAATGCGAGTTGGATTAGTTCAGGTTGGAAACAGAGTCAGCATGATGAGTTGTGCCTGTTTCTGTGCTGGATGCTTTGATATGTCTCAGACACTGTGACAGAGTTTTCTTATCTTCTCCATGTACTTTCTATAATCTATGTCTGTTTTAGTTCATGTTTTTCTTTACAGTTATTGAGTTATGGGATAGGCTAGCGGATCCTGGACCCATTGAATTCCCTCTCAGAAACGATCAATTATGAAATATTTCCATTATGAAAATAATCTGAACAGGAATTACCTAACCCTTGAATTTGAAATAGCTACTTTTCCGAAACCTGATTTATCATAAATCACAAAGTGTTCCACGCACTTCATGCAAAGTATATGGAAGTACTCATAATGCAAATTTGCTACAATCAACTTGAAAGTTCTATTCTATTTCTGAGTAATGATTCAGTATAAACTTGTAAACTTTCTGACATTTCAAATTCTGCAAAAACAAAAAAAGATTTCATATCTCAAGATGTAAACTGAGAGTAAATGCTGTGGATTTAAGAGATGTGGTTTTTGTTGCTTTCTTTTAAAGAGAGATTGCATGAGAAGTAACGATCAGTCTGTGGTATTGGAAACAGTGAGTGAGGTCCTCTTCTGCTTAAAGTTGGAGAAATAGAAGCAACCTCGTTGGATGTGACAAGCTCTCGCAGACCAGAATTTCTAAGGTTTTTATCAGCTCTTAAATTCAGACTGAAGTTGTTGCAGTCTCTCAAAAGTAAAAGCTATTTGTCCACTCTCTCGCTTATTGTTAGACACTGCTGTTTCTGTTCTTTCTGACAGAATTGCATGTGAGAAAATAAGCTTTCTGATTTCGCACTTTTAGCAAGGGAGATGGCTATGTGATATTCCTTATTCGTTCTGTTATTTAGTCATAGTTATTGTATCTATATTTTTGTATTTTTTTCGATTGAATTGTTTAAAGTTTTTTTTGTTTAAAGTTGAATTTTAACGTTAGTGTATGAAACAAAATCCTTTGCTTAACACCGAACAATTTGTCCTGTTGAATTGTATTGAAGCATAGCAATCTTAAGAAAAATGGAAAATGGTCAGATTGAGGCCATGTGCTTCACATATTTAAGGGAGCATGTTCTGGATCATAACAAACAATGGATTCGTGTATGGATGAAAACTTATAATTCCAGGATGGTTTCAGGATTCTTGGATTTATAGGCAGTGAATAATAAGCATTAGCATCTTTTGATTTGAGTAGTGAATTCGGTTGGTTTAAACACGACGTGCTTTGTGTTGTCATCGACGTTTCAGTCACGATGATACTTTGGATTGGAAGGAGTAGTGTCGGGAGTTTTATAGAAAGTAACCTTTTTGAATTAGCCGACCAGCTGGAGTTTGGGTTCTTAATGTCCGTGTTAAATTACTGCAGCCATATCTCGAAATTTGCATATTCCAGAATCGCCATCAGAATCTTAAGAAAGTATTAAAATTCAGTTGCAAATGAAGCGGCTTTAGTTAGTGGCAAAGACAAAGGAAAGAATGCCCATGGCAGAAATAGAAAGGAGAAGGAGACGAGGGGCCAATCAGAAGAATGGAAGAAATAAAAAAGAAACAAGAACAGAAAGAGAGAGAGAGAAACTTTACACTTCAGAATTTGACGCTTCGAGGCGAAAGTCAAGTTAAACGTGCAGACATTAAAGTAGAAAAGCAATAGTAGTGAGCAAAAAGACCGTAGCTAAAAGCCAACCGGGCATATGTTTAAATAAATTCAGGTATTGCCGAAGTTCGACGAGAAGAACTTAGAAGCCTTTTCATTTCATTTGAAAAAAATCGCTCAACAAATTAAATAGCTCGAAACTGTTTCTGCATTGTCTATCCAAACATAATTGATAGATAGTGTTCGTGAAGTGTTTTCATAACTACCAGAACAGGTATCTTTGTCAGTATAATGAGGTTAAAAATGCCGTTGGATTGCAGATGGGCTAGTGCCAGAACCCTATATACAATGTTGCAGGAATGTGAAGTTGAACCTTCAAATGTACACTGGGATTGAAAGCATCAAACAAAGCATTTTTGATAGGTGGGTTAACACATTGGAAGGAAAACAAGCATACGACACTCTTAGAGTGAAGATTATTTCAGACGAGTTCAAATATTCGTTTCCTGAAGAAGTACGAATTCATGTGCAAGAAGAGCAACTTAAAGCTGCAAGATTAGCAGCAAGTACAATTGATGATTATGAATTGATTCATGGATCGAATTCTGTTTCCCGGCTTCAAATTCAATCTGTAAGCGATAGCAATTCGAGAAAAGAGAAATGATCAGGAGATCATGAAAAGGAGATCTCATTGAGGATTGCAACAACAGTTTTGCACAGGGTAAGTCAGTTTTTTTTTTGCGTCTATATGATAAAAGTCAGTTGAGGGAATCTAAACAGCTACAAAAGATTGTATATCTGGTCAGAGGTTGTTTGAGAAGGAAGTGCCATATCTCTTTAAACAAATCATTTGCTGGGATGATGTTTACTCATACATGTTAGAAGGTGCAGGTAAGGGATTTTACGAGGTAATGGATCTTGTCAATTTTTGATGGTGAGATAAGATAATTCATTCAGAAACAGCTTTACCAGAAAAGGAGTGGTAATACATTGTATTCCATTTTATAAATAAAGTTGGAGTCCTGTGAAAAGTGGAGATTTGGTGGTAAGAGTAGTTGAAGGTATACATTTTGTCTTTGGTAATGATATTACTTGATCACATTTAGGAGTGATGCTTACTGCATGTGAAAACCAGAGTAAAATCAGACAGCTGAGGTATGACATCGATTCTATCCTGGGATATTTCCTGACTGGTGACAATGTGATTATGTCACAGGTTGAAGCAAGAGGGGAAATCAAAGAATGAAGATAATGAAGTTGAAGCACAATTATTGACACGAAATTTCATCAAATTATTGAAGGAGAACATTAACAGTCGAGGACAAAATTAATGTTTTTAGTTTAAATACATTAATTGAATTTCAAAGGAAAAAATAAATAAAAAAACATAAGCAGCTGAATCAAAAGCGGACACAGAAGAAGAATCTCAGCGTATTCCAGAATATTATTTGTTTAAAAAGTGACGTCTTGATGAGGGAAAGCTTTAGCTATTAGTTATAGAAAATAGATGTTGCAGGTAATCCATGAATTCCAAGAAGATTTCAAAATTTAATGAGGAAAACTCAAGATAAAATGGGGAAACATTTTTATTGGTCTGAACTGCACACGGATGTATTTGAATTTGCCAGGCGTGTTACACGTCTCACGTCAATGGAAAATTTCAAGCAGTGAAAAAAACAGCACCCTTATTGTGCATTCCAGAATTTGAGGAAACTATTGCAAGGGTGTGTGCTGATTAGCAATCTAAAAGTAGAAATCAGTATTGCTGACCAAGATGGGTGTGTCTTACAGACTGAACACTTCCATTCCATTATGACATACCACAGTTAAACGGATTGTAGAGGAATTAGTAAATTCTCATGTATACACGGACTGCCTACAGAGGTAATGCTTGAAAAACATATTCGAAGAAATTTGGAACAGCGTGATAATGAAATAGCTCAAATCCAGAATGCATTATCCAGAATCGCGTGGAGCATTCAAAATGATTGCTTCAAAATTTGAAGATCAGATTAAGGACTTATAGTGACGTAAACCCAAAGCATGGGCATGAAGCAAATTGATATGTGCAGTTTACAATGAGTAATGCATTTGAAAAAGCTACCAAATTCTGTCCAGTTGACTTACTGTTTGAGCACGAGGTGGGAGGGACATTGAAATTCATCAAGATGAGTTAGAGTTCAGAGACAACATATTTGGCTGATGTCTTAACTCTTACGGAAAGATTAAATAGAGCTTGCGAGTGTAAAAGGAGCACAGAATCTGATGAATTAGGATGCAAGTAGTCAATCAAAATATTGCAATTTTACTCTGGGACATAAATTGTTACTAGTGCTTAAAGTGGATAGAGAAACGTTAAAATCAAGATTTAGTGGGACTTGTCAAATGGAAACGAAATTGAGTGGTGAATTATCTTATAATACACCAGATATTAATATGATTGACAGGTAATTGGAAATGGAAGGGAAACAAAAGAAAAAGAGATTGTGTTAATGGGGAGAACAACTTTGAGGTGGTTCTCAATTGACCGTTCGTCAAATTGAATTGCAAAAATATGAAAGATGGCTTTAATTGGAATAAATCGTTGGGTTACTTTCCAGGGGAAAATGGAAATGACCTAGAAGCGTTAACATAATCGTATGGGCAGAAATATGGTTACTTTCAAAACAACTAATCGAATTATGCGCCGTCTAGAGATAGGAACGCCTGTTCTATTTAAGCCAAATATTGACAAACTTAACCCTGTGAAGTTGGCATAGAATCAAAATGAGATTGAACAAATGTTCAACGACATTATATCTGAAGCGAGTTACAGTTGTTGGACGTCAACCATACTCATGGTGCCAAAGTCACACATTAATCAACAATTTTGTGTGGACCTTTGTAAGGTCATTACAGTTACAGGGTCTGATTAATATCATATCCTAGGTGTGGAAGACGGCATTGATAGGTGGAAGAAACAACGCATATTTGGAATTTAGAATTACACCAAACATATCAGCAGGCACCTTAATCAATAAGAGCGAAGACAAGTTTGGCTTTAATGTTACTGAATGCACCACTTTTCAGTCATGTCATCTGGTATTAAAAATGCACCAGTTACATTTGTAACACTAACCACCAAATTATTGTTGGATTATCAATTTTTGTGTTTTGCATCGACGACCTGAGGATTTTTAGTCACAGAGTGGAAGGGGTAGTTGCAGAATCTATGAAAAATTATCAAATAATTTCTGGGAGTAGGCTTGGAGACAAACAAAGCAAAAAGTGTCTATACGAAATTCCAAATCATGTTCCTGTGCGTGTTTTGGATGTGGACTGATGACAGCGTGGGACGTCAAAAAAAAAGATACTGGAAATTTTACATACAATCGATGAAGAATGCAGTCCTACGTTTCCTGAAATCAAGAGTTTTTTTGCCTGGAGATCTCTATTTTTTTAGCAGTTTAGTGTCATCATTGACTGACGTATAGAAGACGTTCAGAAATTATCAGTGAATGGCAGACTGTCAGAAAGCATTTGGAAGTGTGAACGTTCTGTTAACCATTCCCCAGTTATGCAAACTGCCCCTCGCTTAATTAGGAAAATACATTTAAGGTGAGTATCAAAGCGTATAATGTTGGTTTTGGTGCTGCATACTTAGAAAAAGGGAACAAGAAGATGGAATAGCTTGCCCGATTTTTTCTACCAGAAAGTTCAATGATCAACAAAAGCACTATTCCGCTATTGAAGGAAAACATATTTGTTTTCATTTTAGAATTCCATTGTTTATGTTGTCAGCAATGTCTCTGATTACATATACTAATTATAACCTTTAAGTATTTTGGAAATATTGAAAGTAAAAAAGAACATCAAACTGTGTCAATGAGCTTATTATTTCAGCTATTAAATTCAAATATTATTTACGCGGCAGGACAAGCGAACGTAATTGTTCACAAATTACCGCAACTTTGATGAAGAAAAATGAAGGTGGTCAGTGGAGGGAAGAAACAGACAAAAATAGCCTATCTTAATGAATATTTGGATGCTGAAAATCAAAGTAGTGAATATGTTTTGCTGTGTAGTACTAGCGTGAGAACAAGTCTTTTTATAACTAGTGTCATCTTTGTATATTGATGTTTTTTTCAGCGGAAGATGTGATGTTGGCTTGATTTAAAGCTGTTAATCGGTGCTGATTTCTTTAAACAGATATATTGAGCGAGGATGGAGGAACAGTCTGCAATAATGTCAACAGATTGTGAGGTCGTGGATTATTTTATGATTGCAACAATTAAATCAGTTTTGACTGGTGTGACCACCTGACACAGACCAGGCTTTTTCTGGGTTTTTTTGGCTGCTACAAGAAGGATGTTGGAGATTTGAAGAAGCAGAAGCTACATTTCCCTCTTACGGTAAAGGCTGGAAATATTAGTTTATATTTCTACTGCTGGAGTTCCATGTATCCAAATAGATTTCTAAATTTGGAATTTTGTCGAGGGGTGTGTTTATGGAATATTACTTGAATGTAAACAGTTCATTTGTAATAGCTACTGTACCTATTAATCTGCTGCATATCTTGTGTTATATTCTAATGTTTTGAGTTTGAATAAATTGTGTTTTAAATAATACGAAGTCGTTTGACTAGTCGAATTCCATCTGCAAAGCGAGGGTTTAGAGTTGACTTTCAAAGTTTAAAAAATTAGGATTTAGGCGCCCTTCTTATTGCATTTTGAGAGAGTCTGATCTGGTATGAGTACTTGTTTATGTATAACAATGTATTCCCTGCTTATCAATTTATTTCTCTTTGGGTTTTTCAGTGTCTCTTCAGTTCAATGGAGCATCGCAGAAAATAGTGGCCGTTTGTTTTAAGGAGATCTGCACAATGTTACTTGTGGTAGCTTGTCTAAGTAATCACTATTAGACAACTTAGGCCGCTCTGTTTAAAACCTCCACAAGATGTTTGCATTTCTTTTCAATCTCAGTGTAAATTTCAGACGACAAATGTGAAAAGCAGCATATCCACAGCATCTACTTGTCTTCCCACAGATCTGAAACATTTCAAGGAAGGTAAATCTCGAAATAAGTCTTCGGTGCTCAAGGCATTATGCGTCAAATGCAATCCACGATTTGAAAAACAAAATCCATACTGCAAATAAAATGTCAAAACAGTTTCAAAGGGAGAAAAGTACTGAAATGATAAAAATCCCCTATCCGTCGCTGCTGATTTCTGTGACATGTGTGCGTATGCTCCTGACCCAATGTGTGGTGCCGGTAATATGTATGAGCTCATGTGTTTGTCCAAGGGAATTTGCGAGACAGTGAAATTCAGAGGATTATATATAGAGGGCAGCATTTACTAGAGAAACAGTACGAATATGAATCATCGACAGTCCAAGAACCAAATAGTGAAAGTTCATTTTTTTTATGACACCCTGCAGAGGTACACACGCAAACATATCATTGACTGATTTGCGAAAGATACATGTACGTTGGTGGCTGGTATTATTGTTTTTCATGCAACACAGTTCACGAATGAAAGCATTGATATGTCATCCACTGTTTTTAATCTAGAACAAACTGGCAACATATGTACGTTCCATAGAATGAGGCATCATACTGCTCTTCTGTTTTGTGTTTTTTTTTCAAATTGATGGATCCACAATGAAGCATCGTAAAATGGCAAAGTAATTTAATTGCAAAGTATATTTCATGGTTGTAATATTCAACTAGGTCATTATACATCTGAAATTTTGTAAAATTGTTTGTGTTTATATTGCTCCTGACAGTTTCACAACTACTAGGAAACAGTAAGTGTGTCCAGAATATATTTTTACGTCTATTGGAGATTCGTGGGATATATTGATAATAGTGTGAATGGTCGTGATGCTTCGAAATCATTTTACTCCTTTGGAAAGTATTCAGAAGAACATGCGAATAAGTTGAAAATTTAAATGTAGTTGTACTGCTGAAAACATTTTTAAAAGTTGTAATAACTTTAAAACGTTTCGATATTGCTTTATATGCGCATTGTCCACATTTGCTGATTCTGGAATTCATATTTCCCATCTTCTTAAAAAAACTACCATTTAGTTGTAAAATCTACGTTCCAGCCGTGACCTGGAGGACAATGGGGCTGTGTTAAGCTGACACTCGCTAGACCTAAGAAAGAAAAAGAAAAATATTGTTGCTGCAGCCTGGCACGGCAGCATAATTGTGTTATTGAAGTGATTATTCTTGGTAATGAGTGAAACGAAACGAGGAATTGTAGTTTACTTTTGCTGAAGCAGAGTAATTATGAGACTTTGAAATTTTAACAATGACAATATTGGGAAGGCTTACGCGAATCATACAGACCAAGGTATCAAAAACTTATTAAGTGAAGAAATTGAGGGTTAGGTTAAGAAAAAGAAGGAAGCATACGTCAGATATAGACAGGATAGTTCGAGTGAATCCAGAGAAGAGTATAAAGGAAGTACGGGTATACAGAAGAGGGAAATTAGGAGGACAAAAAGGGGACATGAGATAGCTTTGGCAAATAGAATTCAGGAGAATCCGAAGGGTATTTTACAAATATATTAAGGATAGAAGAGTAATGAGGGAGAGAATTGGGCCCCTCAAAATAAGCAGAGCGGCCTTTGTGTGGAGCCACAAAAATGTGGGAGATAATAAAGGAATATTTTGCATCAATATTTACTGTAGAAAACGATATGGAAGATATAGTCCGTAGAGAAACAGATGGTGACATCTTGCAAAATGTCCATATTACAGAGGAGGAATTGCTAGATGTCTTGAAACGGTTAAAGTTGAATTAATCACCGGCACCTGATCAGGTGTATCCAAAAAGTCTGTGAGAAGGTCCAGTAGTGATTGTGGTGCCTCTTGCTGAGATATTTGTATCATCGATAGTCACAGGCGCTGTGCCGGAAGACTGTAGGTTGGCAAACGTGGTGCCACTGTTTAAGAAGGGCGGTAAAGACAAGCCAGGGAACTATAGACCAGAGAGCCTGACCTCAGTGGTGGGTAAATTGTTGGAGGGAATACTGAGGGACAGGATGTACATGTATTTGGAAAGGCAAGGACTTATCAGGGACTGTCAACATCGCTTTGTGCGTGTGAAATCATGTCTCCCAAACTTGAGTGAGTTTTTTGAAGAAGTAACAAAGACAATTGATGATGGCAGAGCGGGAGATGTGATTTATATGGACTTCAGTCAGGCGTTCGACAAGGTTCCCCATGGGAGACCGATTAGCATGGTTAGATCTCATGGAATGCAGGGAGAATGAGCCATTTGGATACAGGACACGCTCAAAGGTAGAAGACAGAGGGTGGTGTTGGAGTGTTGTTTTACATACTGGAGGCCTGTGACCAGTGGAGTGACACAAGGAGCGGTGCTGGTTCCTCTACTTTTTGTAATTTACAAAAATGACTTGAATGCAAGCGTAAGAGGTACAGTTAGTAAGTTTGCAGATGACAACAACATTGGAGGAGAAGTGCACAGCGAAGAAGGTTACCTCAGATTACAACAGGATCTGGACCAGTTGGGCCAATGGGCTGAGAAGTGGCAGGTGGATTTTATTTCAGATAAATGCGAGGTGCTGCATTTTGGGAAAGCAAATCTGAGCAGGACTAAAACATTTAATGGTAAGGTCCGAGGCAGTGTTGCTGAACAAAGTGGCCTTGGAGTGCAGGTTAATAGCTCCTTGAAAGGGGAGTCATAGTTAGATAGGATAGTGAAGAAGGCATTTGGTATGCTTTCCTTTATTGGTCAGAGTATTGAGTACAGGAGTTGGGAGGTCATGTTGCGGTTGTTAAGGAAATTGGTTAGGCCACTGTTGGAATTTTGCGTGCAAGTCTGATCTCCATCCTATCGTAAAGATGTTGTGAAACTTGAAAGGGTTCAGAAAAGATTTACAAGTGTGTTGCCAGGGTTGGAAGATTTGAGCTGTAGTGAAAGGCTGAACAGGCTGAGGCTGTTTTCCCTGGAGGGTCGGAGGTTGAGGGGTGACCTTATTGATGATTACAAAATTATGAGGTGTCATGTCTAGGATAAATCGGCAAATTATTTTCCCTGGGGTGAGTCCAAAACTAGAGGGCATAGTTTTAGGGTGAGAGGAGAAAGATATAAAAGAGACCTCAGAGGCAACTTTTTCTCGCAGAAGTTGGTACATGTATGGAATGAGCTCCAAGAGGAAGTGGTGGAGGCTGGTATAATTGCAATATATAAGAGGCATTTGGATGGGTATATGAATAGGAATGCTTTGGAGAGATATGGACCGGATGCTGGCAGGTGGGACTAGATTGGGTTGGGATATTAGTGGTGCTGGAACAGCACAGCAGTTCAGGCAGCATCTGAGGAGCAGTAACATCGACTTTTCGGGCAAAAGCTCTTCTGGTCAGCATGGACAGGTTGTAGCGAAGGGTCTGTTTCCATGCTGTACATCTCTATGACTCAATGACTCTAAATAGACTGACGAATTTTAATTGGACTTAGAGCCCGAACCCTTGGTCGGATGGTGGTCCTGGTTTCGTCTTCGGAAAAGAAATAGCTCAGTGATAAACGCAATACAATGAGAAGAATTTAATTTTAACATGATAAGCCGAACTGACTTAAGGTATGTAGGAAGGGAAATTCACAATGAAAAGCACATTTTGTACTGCTACTCTAGTCTTTCGACATGGACCAGTCGTGGATTTAAGAAGTACTCTCTAAGAAACTTCGTCGAATTTCACCACTGCATCTTCTCAATAGCACACAGTGTTACTACTTGAACGACCGTGTTAGACAGACTGAAAGTTGATCGATGCGATGCCAATCCACTGCACCACTTTGCTGTTGATTGGATGAAGACACTTTGACGTCTATAGAGCCGTATTCATCCAAGCAAATGTGCACTATTCCAGCACATTCATAACTTGAGCAATGCATGTAATGGACTTGCTTTGCCGATTCTCAATGTGAGCTATTGATTTCAATATTCCCACACTTCGATCGACTTTGCAGTTATTGCATTTATGCAGAAATTAAGTGTCAGTTTCTCGTCTCATTGATTCTGGTGAATTCAGTGATTGGCATGCCATTGGGTATCAAGGGACCATGGGTAGATTGTCTTCAATTTAGAATGATCATTGCTTGCAATCTGTGCGGCATGTTTGTTATTTACATATGTTACAATTTCCCATGACATCTGATGGCATTACTTGACACTTTTAAACCCAAGTCTTGATATTGTACATATATTATCGCATTTCAATATGGAATTATTGTGCAATCTGAGGAGTCTTAAATAGTGTTGAACATAATGCGATTATTGACAAGCATCGCTACTTCCGAACCTATAATGAAGGCCATCACATTAATTAAGTAGTTGAAGATAGTTGGACCGATGAAGTTTATTGTAGTGCACGAGCACAAGCATCCAAATTGGCCAGCTAGCAACGTCTGCACGACAAAAGCTTTCAAAGCACTTAACTACAATTGGAAATGATCATGTACCACGCACGGTTGTTTGCTCCTCTGATCATTATTGATTGCAATTGGAAATGATCTGGAAATTACTGTAAAGATTAAAATTGCTGAAAGAAACAAATTCATTATCTATGAGAAACGGTGTATAAACCAACTTTCTCACGTGTTTAAGGCCATCCATTTTGGCATCTTTCAACACACATTTCATTTTGAGTGTCGATATGGTCTTTAAAATCATAAACATATGGAAGCAATCCTTGGCTGTTTAATTTTTGTAACACTCTCATAACTGCAATTGCATTCTTGGATAGAATAAGCCTTGCGATTCTATACTGTTTGATAACTGACAAATTAGAACGTTCCGTAGCTGTTGGCGAGAGTGTGCATCAGAGAGAAATGTCCTCTGTGCTGTTTGTTGTTCAAATGAGATGCAAATTTTAAAAAAAGAGAAAAATATAAAAACCTTGCTTGAAAGCAATTTTACAATGCCAGATGTTTGTCACAACTGCAAAAAATTGAAACATGCACAAGCACTGTATAAAGCAAAAATATCTTTTCCCTGTTTTCCATTCCCACACCTTGGACTTTCCAATTGCTTCCTGTCAGTGTGTACGTATGTCCAACGTGATATTTAGATTAGATTTTTAATAGAACTTCCAGAGTTTGTGCTTGTTAATATTACCTTGAGTGTGCTGTCACCTGCGTGAGTATGATACAATAATTTTGATAAACAGTTATAAAGAGCGACAGACAAGATGGCAGAAAAGCAAGGGTGTAAGAGAGACATAGCCATGGAGAATGTGCAAGAAGGACAGATCTATTTTGAAACTCAGCAAACCATCAAGGTACACATCAAGAGTGATAGGCAAATTCATGAGGAACGAGCATGTTCCACTACACAAACAGATATATGTGTACTTTTCACAGTACATGCAGCTTCCACTGCTGGAAGGTTTGACTCAGACTGTGTATCTGGGTTCCTCAGTTTAAGTGAACAAGAAAAGCCAAGGCTATATTTTCCTTACACACATCTACAACGTTGACTTATTCCATTATTTGGAAATTAATGGCTCATTCTCAAACCCTTTGCCAATTGAAATCATTCGATGGAGTAAAATTCAAACCACACAATGAAATCGTTTTTATTCTTTTATGAAGCAGGCTGCGTTCTGATCATGGGGATTATAGTTCTACTTTGGTTTAGTTCATTCTTACAGATGAAGAATTTAGCTATGAAAATATTGTGGTGCATGAAAGTAAAAAGTGTCACCAGCACAGAGAGATGTGACACGAGAAATACTCACGGGTGCATCTGCATATTTGAAACCCAGTCCCAGAAATCATCGCACCAAACAGACATTTTCATTTCTCTCTTATCCTTTTGGTATTGATCTGCCTGCTGAACAACAGTGGGAAAATCATTTATGCATATGCCATTTTTTTCTGGATCTGCTGTTTCTTTCTTGGGAGGAGTGCCCAATGATAGTGCCTCATTTCTGTCTATAATCCTCGAAAGTTTTGTAAGGCGCCACAGACATTGGCAAGAATCGCACTACTTCTCCAGATGTCTCCGAGTTCGACTGGACTACCTTGGCTAGCATGTTTTTTTCTGGACACAAGCCATTGTTCATTAAAAGTCACGGGTGAAGGATTGTCCTGCTGCTGTTTAGGGAAATGTTTATACAGTATTCTCGCTTCCCTCGTTATGCTAGGAGGAGAAAGTGAGGTCTGCAGATGCTGGAGATCAGAGCTGAAAATGTGTTGCTGAAAAAGCGCAGCAGGTCAGGCAGCATTCGGGGAACAGGAGAATCGACCTTTCGTGCATAAGCCTGAAGAAGGGCCTATGCCCGAAACGTCGATTCTCCTGTTCCCTGGATGCTGCCTGACCTGCTGCGCTTTTCCAGCAACACATTTTCAGCTCCCTCGTTATGCTACCCTGATGATCACTAAAATGCAATTTACAATGGAAGTTAACCAAAAGATACGCTGAAGGCATGTTTATTTTTATTCACGGAATAAGCCTTCACAAGTTCTACTTCATCTGCTGACGTTTATCCAAAGGGATCTAATGAGACTTCCCTCTTTCTCAGCATTACATGTAAGGTTCAGTCCTATTTTCGTACTTATGCTGAGTTAAAGCCAACAGTTCTGAGCCTCAAAGATTTGAAAATCATTTTCATTTGGCGGTGTGATGGTATTTTCCAAAGACATATCCATGTCCATTTCTGGGGTACCTTAGAAAAACATTACACCAAACTTTAGCTAGCAGGAGTAATTGACATTTTATTAAAAATATTCAGATGTATTGACGTACCACAAGAATTCTATTTCCTCATCACTGATCAAAACGGGGCCGGACCATGTTTTGCCTGCCACTGCCCGAGGGTCTCACTCAACTGGTAGTTCATCTCGTGGCCGCAAATGGTGCAAAAAACATTCCTATCTGTAGCCTGATATCATCAATTATCTTGCCCTTATGCTCCTTACGTTCTAGCAGCATTATTGGATTCTGGATTGTTACACGTCCTTTGATTATCCATTGCACCTTACTGACGATACAGTTTAATTAAATCCAAGGAGTGATGAAATTTGCTGCATTAAAACATGCACAAATTAGTCAAATCAAGAGTATTAACTATGAACTCTGCTGCTCCATAAGATGTTGCCAGTCTTTCACCATATTGCTTTTATGCGGCCATGCTGACCGAGGTCTAAGATATTTTCAGGCACGTCTCAGATACATTGATGCTAATTTCATCTCAAATAAATCTTCGATGCTATAGAGAAAGTCTGTACTGCCAAATGACATATGAGGATCAACTGTGAGTTCAACTATATTGTCTTTATTTGCTACATAGAACAATTGCACCACCATGCAAAGGTTTGTATACATCATTGCAGCATCATATTAACAGTTCTCCCAGCAGTCGATCGGTGGGGTCATCGGATAAGGGTGAGAAGCTACGTGTACTAAATAATTGATTTCATCTGCAAAGGGAGAGGACTTCGCTCATCTTCAGCGCTTTTGGTGTATGTATGTATTGTGCTTCTACTTTCTTTGGGAGGGAAACAAAACACCATTTCGACTGGGAAAATACATCTATCCTGGGACAGGCTAAGCAAAGACATACCAGAGATTTCCTCGAGGCCTGGCACTACAACCACAACGCCATAAACAAACACATAGATCGAGATACCATATATCAAACCCTCAGAAAACGAACAGGAAATGACGTCACCACAAACCCCAGGAACCCCATCCAGGACAAACATATAAATAGAAAGCAGGAGACAACAGCTTCGCTTCACTTGGAGGTCGCCACTGATGATGTTACCGAGCCAGGTAATGAAACGTCTGGATATCAAACCTACAGCTCAACGAGCAAACCGACACAGACACACACCATCCATCTGTTTCAGTTGCGCCTATTGAAATCTCCTCCTATTCCAATGTAAGACTGGCCCATTTCAACAAATGTGTGTTGGGCAGATCAGGATGAATATCTTCATAATTCTTCTTTGGTTGCATCACAGTCTTGCAGCACGAAGCTTGTTGTGAGTACTCGCTCAGATAGTGGCTTCCATGTGTTTTTTTTTCTCGCTGGTTGGTATCTTCATGAACGTTCTGTAGCTCATGCCCACTGGAATAATGCTTGAGGTACAACTAATCAAATGAGGTTGCAAACGCATATTTTACTGTTGTCATGCTATACTCCTCCGCCCTGCCTGGAAGTTAATGTATCAGGACATCTCATGAGACTTTATATAAAAATATAATGCTGCATTGCAATTGGATACCCCAGAACTTTTTTTGAACTCATTGCGATTTATATACACTGTTTTCTGAAACGAATGTCTCCGTTGCCGTTTGATTTAGTTTACTGATTTGTGTCAATCAGATTTCTCCGTTTGTGGGTCGATTGAGAAGATCCAAATTTGGGTCGGTGGATGCTTCAAGACAACTACAAATGTTTGGGCAAGGATACCTGAGATTTGGTGTCTTGCGAGAACATTGCCAGACATATATACAGTAAATCTCTCTAATCATTTTCAGATATGTTTGAGGGTGAAGAATTGGCGAAGCAATTCATGTTTGATTATGGGGACCTTTTCAAAAAGCTAATATAAATCAACTTACTCGACAATACGAGGTGGAGGATGTTGAGTAAACGTCAAATTTATTTTGTGCACAGAAAGAGCAAAGGCACCAAATTCTGAAAATTACTTTATTTGGGCACTGTCTACTTCAAGGAGGTTTTTAATTTCTCAAAATTGGTCCCTGTCACTGGCAGACATGCACTTCTTCAAACTGATCTTTTGGCGGGAGTGCCGGAGCTACTAAAGGAAACAATGTTTCATACATTGACAAACACGATTAACAGAGTGTACCACGATGTTCAACAACTCTGATGTACACAATTTCATCAGGCGTTCTGATAGATTTGGATTTTTACTGAATTTCAAGATGCGGTTTGCATATGCCACCCAGATGAGGATAATGTCGGCTGACCTTCAGTGAAGAATAATAACAAAGAATAATGCTTAACGTGTTGCTTTCTTTGCTCCACTCGGAATGTTATTTGAAATAACGTTAAACAGAATGATTGGTCAAAAAAGGATGGATAGACAGAGAGAGAGAAAGACTGATAGATATGTAGACAGACAGATAGCTACGCTTAAAATGATCAGATCAAGTTCGTTTCCTCTGTCCTTTAATAACAAACTAATCATATGTACAGGAATAGACTATTAAATGATGACATAACTGGAGGCAGTGACATTTTAAAAACACGATAATTTAACAATGCATATAGGTTCCAATCTAGCCAACAATTTTATAGAACAACTGAATTGAGTACTTCAGTGTAACATTCATTGCGCTAACTGTTTGGAACAGATATCAAATAAAATTATTCAATTGTACATACTACTTGTGGACTGAATTAGGCAATTCAGATCTATGTGCCCGTTTATTGGCATAACTGTTCAATTCCTCGTAATGTTGATCAGTCTTGAAAAAAAAAGGCTTGATCTAACAACTTAAATTAGGATTCTCATCAGTATATATGCTTTCACGTCGGAAAATTCACCCTTATCCGGAAATGATTTTTAAAATATAAATAAATAAATCACGTTGTGCTGCAAATTGCAAACCTTACAATTCATTATATACATATAGGAAGCATCTGTGCAACTGATTTTATTATCAGCGAAGAATACTACTTTGGAAGTGGATTTCGAGTTTCGAAAGTGCAATCTTAAAAAAAATATAAATTGGCGTTTGGCAAAATTATAGAGATGAGGTGAATCATTTGAATTTTAAAGGAAACGACAGTGATAATGTGATAGTGATTATGTTTGAGTGTTTTAGAGGAAAACTGTTGCGAATGAGCAGTAGGAACGCTTTAATTAATTGCTGTCAGAGCACCAATAACATCAGTTTCAATTTACTATTAAAAATATTTGACATGATAATAATGAATTATATTATGGGGTGAAGAGATGGAAGGAGATCTCTGAAGGTAGTCTGTTCTTCTTGCTTGAAGTGGGGAGCAGGGAACATTTCCAGTGCCTGTGATCTGCATATGGACAAAAGCATTCGACAACTGCAGCACTTGAAAATCAATTTCGGAGTTGGAGTGGCCGTCTGGGAACACCTTAGAAGACTTACAAAGCAGAGAGAATCATGGATAGCATAAAGAGGTGGTCATAATGTGCACGTGGATGCACAGACTGGAAAGGAATGGCTGACCACTAGGCAGAGCAGGCAGATCAGAAATCTCCTGTGGCAACTCCCTAGCAAATTGATGTAATGGTTTTGATACTGTTAATTGGAATGAGCTCTCGGGGATAACAGCAGCAGACTGGAACCATGTTTGTCAATGCTGGAGAAGGGGAAATACGCATAAAACTGCTGTAGTTATCGGAGGGATTAAATCATAAAGAGAATAGCAAGGTGTTTCTGTGGTTGAAAACGTGAGTACAGGATGATGTGTTCCCTTCCTGATGCTGTGGCTCTAAAAGTCTCAGAGCAGTTGCAGGGCAGTCTGGATGGGGAAGGTGAACAGCTATTAGTCCTGGTACACGTGGTAGGAACGACGTAGGCAATGAAATTAATTACGTCCTACAAGCAGAATATGATCAACTATATCTAAGAAATTTGCACTGTAGTGCCATAAATGTAGTCAGCTCAGTATTCCCAACAGTGGAATGAGCTAGTCAGAGTAGAAACAGTCGAACGTGTATGATGAACACGTGGCTGAAATGTTTTTTTTTCGGACAGGAAGGGTTTCAGATTGTTAGGACATTGGGCCTGATCTTTGGCAGAGTGGCATCTGTAACAACTGAGCGTTACAAAAAGACCGGACGGTGACTGATATCTAGCAGTGGATGGAAGAGGGGACTTTCTGGAATGCTTGTAGAGGGAGTAAATTTATGTGGCTGGTGTTTGGGAATTAATGTGTGAGGGTGGTACATGCAGAAAATGAGGCGGATATGGAAACCAAGGCAGCATGAATAACAACGAGAACAGGCAGGTAAACTCTGCTGAAAAGGATAGGAGCTGTGAACTGAAATGCATGTGCTTCAATATGAGAAGTATTATAGCAAGGAAGATGAACTTAAAGCTTTTGCTCGTACTTGGAACTATGATTATTTAGATTATGGAGATTTTGTTTCAAAGTGAGAAAGGACTGACAGGTGAATGTAAACTGATTTAAAAGTTTGTGATATGATAGAAAGGAATGGAAAAGAGGTGGGGAGTTGCATTTATCGTAAATGAATATATCACCACTGCAGTCAGGGCGAATACAACACAGGACTCATGCAGAGTGGCAGTGTACGTAGAACTCAGGAAAAGCAAATGCGTTAATATGGTGCTGGGCTTAAGGTCAAGATTAAGGTGAGGGTTAGTGTTAGGCCTCCGAAGTACAGGTATCCAAACAGCCAGCAGTGGATAGAGGACTCACTATATAAAGAGATTTCGGAAACAGAGAAACCCGCAAGTTGTATTCGAGTGAGCGATTTTTGCTTTCCCTATATTGACTGGGACGCAAATCATGATTAGTGTTTGGGTGTGGCAGAATTTGTAAGGATCGTTCAGGACGATGCACAAAATGTAAACAACACAAATACGCAACGGGTTGTATTGTATCTGATACTGGGACATGAGCCCAGCCAGTTGAGAGAATTTTCCGTGGAGGGTTTGGAGTATTGGCGTATTTCTGAACGAGTGAACATAATAGAGTTATTTCTAAGAGACTCATGAATCAGGGTAATAGCAGTCCTGGGTGAAGGTGCTAAACTGGGGGAAGTCTAACTGCAACGTTCTTTAGCAGGACCTGAAATATATTGATTGGATGTGGCTGTTTGAATGGATATCCATATCGGTCATTTGGGAACACTTTAAATATCAACTGATAAGAGTCCAGTCGCAGCACGTCCTCGGAGAAAGAAGAATAGTTGCAGCAAGTACCTAGGATGACTAGGGTACGTAAAATTGAAAAGAATAAGGAAGCATACTAAGATCGAATGACGAAACCATTTTAGTAAACAGGAGAACCTAAACTATCCAAATGAGACAAGAAGGGAGTATTTTGTTCTCATAACTGACCATTCAGATAATCGGAAACAAGCAGTAATTTATGAGTGCCACCTATTGAATATTTCTCAGTTTTCCAGGAATGCATGCCATAATGCCACTGAAAGGATAACTGAATGCTTAGTTGCCTAATGCAATTTGTACTTGACCTTTAGATTGTGATCAGGAAATCCAAAATTCAGATAATTGATATTCAGATTATCGAGTTTCTACTCAATGAAGGTAGGAAGGAACGGAAACAAGGAATTAGATCTGAAACAAGCAATTAGAAGGATTAAAAGTGGTCATGAAACGTCAGTAGCAAGCAGGATTAAATCGAATCCCAAAGAATTTCACACAGGTACTAGAAGAAAGAGGGTATCCAGAGAAAGCGTTGGCCCTCTCAATGACAAAGGACAGTTTGGATGTATGGAGCCAGGCGGAAGTAAGGACTGCAGATGCTGGAAGTTAGAGTGGAGACTGTGGAGCCGAAAAAGCACAGCAGTCAGACAGACTTCGTGGAGCATGAAAATCCACGTTTCCAGCAAAAGCCTGTGATCAGGAATGAAGATGGGAGCCTCAGTGTTGGAGAGATAAATGGGAGTGGGGAGGAGTGGTAGAAGATAGCTGAGAGTGAAAAAGCTGGGTGGAGGTGGGGTTAATGGTGCTAAGTCAGAGGGGAGGTTGGAGTGGATAGGTGGGAAGGAAGATGGACAGGTAGGACAGGTCATGAGGATAGTCTTGAGCTGGAAGGTTGGAACTGAGGTAAAGTTGGGATGGGCAATAAGGAAACACTTGTAATCCAAATTGATGTCATGGGGTAGGGGTATCGAGGATGAAGATGAGGCTTTCTTCCTCCAGCCGATGGGTGTTAAAGGACTGACGATGGAGGAGGCCCAGGACCTGCACGTCATTGTCGGATTGGCAGAAGTAGTTGAACTCTTTCGCCACAGGGCGGTGAGTTACTTGGTGCATTTGTACAAGAGATGTTCTCTGCAGCTCCCTGCAAGTAGACGTCCTGTCTCCCCAATATAGAAGAGCCTGCATCCAGAGAAACAGATGCAATAAAAGACATGTGTGGAAATGCAGGTGAAACTTGTATGGATATCTAAGGCTCATTTGTGGCCTTGGACAGAGATGAGAGAGGATGTGTGATTGAAGGTTTTGCAATTCTTGCAGAGGCAGGGGAAGGTGCCTGCAGGGGAGGGTGGGATGCTGCACTTCCGTGGAACTGACAAGGTCGTCATGGTGGAAACAGTCTTTCTGGAAAGTGGATAGGGTTTTGGGGGGAAATATATCTCTGGTGGTGGGGACCATTTGTAAGTGGAGAAAATGGCAGGGTTTCATGGGGTAGAATGTGTGGACCAGGGTGGATCTGTCCTTGTTGTGAGGGCAGATGTGCGGTGAGTGGATTACATGCACTGGAGGGCATCATCGACTACTTGAGAGGGGAAATATCGATTTTAAAGTAGTTGGTCACTGCTGTATTCTGTGGTGGAACTGGCCCTCCTGGGAGCCGGTATCGCGGAGGCGAGGGAGTCGGGAATAAGTCTGAGTCGGACCAGGTGTAATCCAGTTAGATGTGGGAGTCGGTGGGTTTGCAGAAAATGTCAGTGCTGAATCGGACAGCATTGATGAAGGTCGAGAGGCTTGAGAGGGTTGGAGATGTATGAGATGGTTCAGTGAATTTGAGGTTCCGGTGGAATGTGCTGGTGAAGTTGATGAACTGTTCAATCACCGTTGGGATCATGAGGTGACGCCAATGCAGCCATCAACGTAGCAGAGCAAATAGTGGGGAGTGGTGGTCGTGTAACTTCAGGAAATAGACTGTTCGTCATAGATAGATTTTAGATTAGATTACTTACAGTGTGGAAACAGGCCCTTCGGCCCAAGAAGTCCACACTGACCCGCCGAAGCGCAACCCACCCATACCCCAACATTTACCCCCTTACCTAACACTACGGGGAATTTAGCATGGCCAATTCACCTGATCTGCACAGCTTTGGACTGTGGGAGGAAACCGGAGCACCCGAAGGAAACCCACGCAGACACGGGGAGAATTTGCAAACTCTACACAGTCAGTCGCCTGGGGCGGGAATTGAACCCGGGTCTCTGGCGCTGTGAGGCAGCAGTGCTAACCACTGTGCCACTGTGGCGCCCAACAAAGATGACAAAGAGCCGGGCATAGCTGGGGTCCAAGCGGGTGCCCATGGCGAAATAGAGTGTTCATAGAATGGGCACGTCGAGAGAGCAAGAAACGAACGGCTTGGAGGCCCTGGCCATTGTGGATGAAGTTATAAATGAACTGAATGTCCATGTTGAAGAAGAGACATTGGGGGCCAGGGAAACGAAAGCCCTGGAGGAGGTGAAGTGCGTTGGTGGTGTACGGAAGTTGGTCCTGAGGGTATAAGGCAGCATCGAGGAATGTGGAGATGAATTCGGTGAGTCAGAAGGACGCTGGGAGGTTGGGTCGCTGGCATAATCAGCCTTGTAGTTCCTGGGTAAGAGGTAGTACTGGATAGTGCGGGCGTTCCGAACTATGACGTTGGAAGCTGGGGTGGGAGATCCACTGAGGTGATCAGGTTTTGTACAGTGTGGGAGATGATGGTTTTGTGCTGGGAGGTGAGTTCATGGTCAAGGAGGCTGTAAGAGGAGGTGTCTTCAAGTTGGAGCCTGGCTTCAGCGTTGTGGAGTTCATTGTGCCAAACTACCACTGCCTCCTCCTTATCCATTGCTTTGAAGATGGTGTTGGTTTTTGAGCTGAGGGATTGGAGGGCGGCACATTTTGAGGATGAGATTGGAGTGTGTGAGGATTGGACATTTTGAGGCATTCAATGTCCCGTTAGCAGTTGTAAATAAAGAGGTCGAGGGCGGGAACGGAGTGCCGAGGACGGTGGGGTTATTGGGAATGGGCAAAGGGGACCTCGGAAGGCGGCTGGGAGTTTCGTTGGTAAAAAGTAATCCCGGAGGCAGATGTGGTGGAAGAAGTGTTCGATGTCACAAAACATGTTGAATTAACTGATCTAGGAGCAGAGGGAAATGAAGGTAAGGTCTTTGCTGAGTACCTTACGTTCGTCCTTATTGAGGGGGTGGTCGGGGGATGGTGAATATTTGGCAGGGCTGGCAGCTAGGACCTGGAGTAGGGCTGGAGCTGAGAGTGTGGGTGAAAAATATAACTGGAGAGGGCAAGCTGGTGGAAGGTTTATGTGGACGTCATCTACGTCGGGTGGCAGAGGTGGCGACTGTGGAATCCGGGGGGTGGTTTTCGGCAGTGTTCATTTGTATGGCATCAGTGCGGATGGAAGTGGTTGCAAAGACGGCAGCTATGGTGGCAGAAACGGCGGAACACAAAGCATAGGTGATTTCGTTGGGGGCAGAAGAGGCCACAGTGGCAGTAACAATGGGTGTGAAAGTGATGCTGTTGGGGTAGAAGTGGATGCAGCAGCGGCCATGACGGGTCGGAAGTCACAGAACACACGGCAGTGGTGATTCCAGAAGGGGCAGAAGTGGCTATGGTTGCGGCAACAGAGGGGGCGGAAGCATTGTTCTGTTGGGCCTTGCATTTTTCTCAGTGACATTGGATCTCAGAACAATCATGGTGGCTGTTGTCTGGCCGTTAGTTGTGGAGGCAGCATAATCAGCTATGGCTGTGGGTTGTTGAGTCGCTGGAACAGAAGTGTCGTCATCGTTCACTGCAGTGCTGATGGCTGACAGAGGCTGGTGGCTATTGGCAGCTGAACAGTTCTAGAGGCAGTGGGACGCCGCTGCAATGGTTGAGGCATGCCGATTATTCAAGTGGGTATATGAAAGTTTGTTGTCCTTACAGTTTTTGATGTACAATATGGTGTAGAACAAGCATTTGTTAAGTGCGTGAATTCTTCTGAGGATGTCATACAGCAGTGGTCCTTTTGAATTCTGAGAGAATGCGGCCTTCAGTAGATGCATGGCTGACTGTTTAGAGATTAGGTGGCGGTTCATGGCTTGAGTGTAGGGAGGAGCATCTGGAAGGAGGACAGTTTCTGGACGTTTTGGAATTGTATGCTGTACTGGTTGTCCTATTCGATCCAAATTGTGTTGTGGGTTTGAATGGAATCCGAAGGCAATGTGGGATCATTTGTTTTCTTAGGCAGGCACTGAGGAAGGAGATGTCGCCGTGATAACAAGTTTGTTTCGGCAAGTGGCTAAATCAATTCCAGGCAGAGTAGACAGCCTGTAGCTTGCAGTAAGAGAGAGACTCACCGAGATCTTTGGGAGAGAGGAGGAGATCTTCTACAAGGTAGGCATTCTTAGAAAAAGGATTCGCAGTAAGGATAAAATCAACTAGATGGAAGCTAAGACTGCAGATGTTAGAGTCTAGAGTGGAGAGTATGGTGTTGGAAAAACACAGCAGGTCAGGCAGCCTCAGAGGAGCAGGAAAATCAAAATTTCAGGCAAAAGCAATTCATCAGGAATGAATCTGGGAGCCTCCGGGGTGGAGAGATAAATGGAGAGTGGGGTGGTCCTGGGGGGAATGTAGCTGAGATTGTAATAGATGGGCTGAGGTGTGGTAATGATGAAATATCAGAAGGGGTGGGTGCGAATGATGAAACTGCTGAAATCCACACTGATGCCGTGGAGCTGGACGGAGCTGAGGTGGAAGATGAGGCATTCTTCATCCAGGCGACAGATGGAAATGGAATGTCAATGGCGGAGGCCCAGGTCCTGCATGTCCTCAGCCGAGTAGCAGGGCTATGGGGCACGGATATGTTCTCTGAAGCACTCCTGTCTCACACGTAGATGAGACTGCATCGGGAGCAACAGACACAGCAAATGGCATGTGTGGAAGGAAAGGTGAAATATTAATGGATTTGGAATGCACCTTTGGGACGTTGGATGGACGTGAGAGGGAAGGTGTGGGTGCAGAAATATATCTCTGGTGTTGGCGTCCATTTTTATATGGCGGAAATGGCGGTGGATGGTGTGATTTATACAGAGGTTGGTGTAGTAGAAAGTGACGACTGGGGTGAGGGGGTCTGTCATTTTTCCAGTTGGAGAGGTGGAATTCGAGGACAGAAGTGCGGAAATTTGATGAGATGCACTGACGGGCATCATCAGCTACATGGGAAGTGAATTTGCTGTCTTTAAATAAGGAGACCACGTGGTGTGTTCTGTGGTGAAACTGATCCTCCTGGGAGCAGATGCGGCGGAGGCGGTGGACTTGGGAATAAATGATCACATTTTCTCGGGGAGGAACGTCGGGAGAGGAGGAAACGGGCCAGATGAGGTTATTGAATACTATGAATCCATTCTGCTAGTATTCACGAAAGAGAAGTTATGAATAAGAATGATCATGAATTTCTAAGCCAAGTTGCTATTAAAAAGGAACAGGTGCTTTATGTCTTACAATCTTTTAAGTTAGATAAGTCCCCGGATCCGGTTGCCATCTATCCCGAATAATGAGGGAAATAAGAGTTCGAATTGCTGGAGAAGGGACAGACATGATTTTACAATCGTTGGCCAGAGGTGAGCTCCCAGACCACTGGAGAATAGCCAATGTTTTCCCATTGTTTAAAACTGGTAGAAGGAATAAGCCAGGAAATTAGTGACGTGTGAGCACAAGTCAGCGGTAAGGAAACTATTAGAATAAAAAATCTCAGGTACAAGTTCTATAAATATTCAGAAGAAAATGGGACGAATAGCGACACATTACTAGATTTTTTTGGAGGAGGCTGTGTCTCACTAACTTGATCGAGGTTTTCGAAGAGTTGATGAAAAATATTGATGACTGTGAAGTATTTGGTTTTGTTTACATCTCCCTCATGAACGATTGGTTCAAAAAGTGAAGTCACCTATCAGGGTAGCGCTGCCACGGTGGATACAGAGCTGTTTTAGTTATAGGAGACACAAGGCAACAGTGGAATGGATTGATGTGACTAATAGTGTTCTATAAGGATCAGTTCTGGAACCTCAGTTGTTTGTGGAATAAGTCGATGAACTGCAGAAAAACATCTAATCAGTCAGTTTGTGGACAATATGCAGACTTGTTGGGTTAGAGGTAGTGAGGAGAGTTGTGAGAGGATACAAAAGGACGTAAATTCTTTGGAGGCATGTTCATAAAAACAAAATGACATTTCGGGATCAATCTGGAGAAATGTTAAGTGATGTACCTTGGACTTGCAGGTGGAGATTAAACTGTTATGGATTGAACACTTCTGAGTTTTGATATACAGAGTGACCTGGTGGTGTATGTCCACAGATCAATGAAAGTGCCAGCGAAAGTACATAAGTCAGTTCAAAAAGGCATATGGCATGCTTGTCTTCATTGGATAGGATATTTCATTTAAGGATAAACAAATTATGCAACAGCTTTATGGAACTTCATTTTGGCGACACTTGGAATATTGCATAAGGCTCTGGTATCCACAAGATCAGAAGGAACTGAATGATTTGGAGGGGGTACCGAAAATATTCACCAAGATGGTGCCCGGAATGGGAAACTTCTCGCTATGAAGAATGTTTAGAGAGTCTAGGTTTGTTTTCAATAGAACGTAGGATGTAGAGGGGAAATCTGATTCAAGTTTAAAAGATTATGAATGGCCTGGATAGAGTGGAAAGTATGAAGCTTTTCCCCAAAGTGGTGTGGTCAATTGCTAAGGGACATAGGTTCAAGCTGCAGGTGTGGGAGCGGAGCGGAATGAACTTAAAAAACATGTCCAAAGCAAGTCTTTCACATAAAGGTTTGAGAGTACCTGAACGCGCTGCCAGAGGACTTTGTGGAAGCAGACATAATAGCAGCATTCAAAAAGCACATAGATATATGACTCAGGAAGGAAGAGAGGGGTCCAGGCCGTGAAAGTGAAGACAGTTTTAGTATGGAAGGGTAAAATGTGTCGGCGGAGGCTTGGACAGCTGAAGTTTTCATTCCTGTGCTATACTGAACATTATTCTCTTTGTTCTTTGTATGAAAAATAAATGCACCAGTGACACCAGAGAAGACACTTAATTCTAAATTCTGGATTAGTGGTGCTGGAAGAGCACAGCAGTTCGGCAGCATCCAAGGAGCTTCGACATCGACGTTTCGGCCAAAAGCCCTTCATCAGGAATAAAAGTGAAGTCACCTTGGATGCTGCCTGAACTGCTGTGCTCTTCCAGCACCACTAATCCAGAATCTGGTTTCCAGCATCTGCAGTCATTGTTTTTACCACTTAATTCTAAATACTGACTTTATTTATGGACCATTTGCAAGATGTCACAGATGTTGGAAAAAACTAAATGCTTTTGTGGGTGTGGCAATATTGGACCACAGAAAGTAATTTACTATTAGTTGTTGCCTCGAAGACGTTCCTTGTGAATTCACCATAGGTCAGTCAAATATGTATTCGCACTTTGAAGTAAAATTACTCAATGCACATAAAATCTACTCAATGAAATGCAAAACAGTTCAAAACGAAGGCATTTCCTATTTAATGTTCAATTAGCTGTTTTGCAAATTCGTTGGTTTATTGCATATTTTCAGCAAACCATAATTAATTTATTCACAAGACATTTTGAGATCACTGTATCTGAGCTGAAAATATCCTTACACCATCCCATAAATACTTAAGTGCATGCAAGTGAACAATTAACAATACTAACATTTTCTTTTGTTTAATATATCTGCAAGCAAATTCGCATGATTTATAAGGAAAAGTAAATCAACACTCACTTTGGAATGTATTTATTCCACAACGTACTGATCACGAATGAAATAAAAGGAATAGATTGTATAAGAGTCCCTACAGTGTAGAAATAGGCCCTTCGACCCAACAAGTCCACACCGACCCTAGGAAGAGCAACGCACCCAGATCATAGCTGAAGAGAATGTACCATCTCTACTCAAGGAAGCATTTTGCATTCCTGTGAATCTGAATTTATTATCCAGAAGTCACATTTTCCTCCAATTATGTTATCGGGAGCCACCCGATATCTTAACAGGTCTGTGCAAATTTTGAGTGAATCAACGAATGTCGAGCAAAAATATCATCAAGCGAGAAACTCAAATCATCAGTGTATTGTATCATGTGCTTTGTGGAACCTTGCAGACTTTACATGGTCTTTGGGATGATGACTGTATTTGTAATGATGTTACAAAATCATTGTTGAAAAGGATGGTGTGAAATCTAAAACAAATGACGTTCTTTGTGAAACTTTCATTCATTGCTCTCACAAAACCATTCAACAATATCTACTGAGGTAATCTCATATAATAGTTTTGAACATTTGTATGGAAATTGATGATATTCGTGACCATCTGTTATACTTGAATTATGATTTTGGAAAATCACGGAGGCACAACAGCAGAAATCCTCAAGTCCCGCTATGATTTTGACGATGGAAAAAATGTGCACTGCATGGTTGATTATTATGTGACCAATTGATCATCATTATCTTTACCAGAATTTATAAAAAATACCCACTGAGACTTTAAGTCATCGTGTGAATTGCTGCCATTCTAATTATAGTGATAGGTAATATGTTTAGGTCAAACAGTTTAGGACGAGGCGTGATTATCGTAATTTTTTTTGGTATAACATTTGATTTGGAGTTTAAATGAGTCGCATTTTAGTAGACGAGAGAGCATGATTTACGGTTAGCGAGGAACGTCTGATCAATACTACTTTTAATCAGTGTGTAGACGAGTATACATATGTTAGTTAGCAAATGTATATCAGCAGAACTGTCTGTTTGAAGTTTGTTCAGGTTGTTTTACAGAATGTAAAGGTTTGCTTGTTATAGTGTGGACTGCAATGTTTGACAGTTCTGTTGTTCAATTTGGAAGAAGAACCGTGCTATGGTGTGACGATGCTGGTTCTTTAACAAGATGATGTCGCAGTTAGTTTTTTTAAATGTAACCATAAACACAGAGGTTCCAAAATATCTGGAAATATCTGATTGTTAAGGCATTTAGGTCTTCCTTTTAAAACACTTGTACAATGAAAGGGGAATGGCCAGTTCTCCTATTCATTGTTTGGTTTGGTTTTAGCATACAGTCTGCTGAAGCTTCTGTTCAAGTTTCAGCTGGGGAGAGTGTCCCAGGAATAAACAGAGGTTTTCTGGCTGACGCACTCTCTCACACTCATCGTTCCTGTAAGAAGCTATGTTTGATTTTATACTTTATTTGGTCTGTGGAGTGTATATGGGGATTTTGCAAGCATTTGGATCAGCATTATTAAGATGTAATGCAGTCGATTGGGTATTCAGATATATTATTCTGTATTCTTTTATCTTTGTTTCATGCGTAAAAATAAATTTTGTTATGTTTGAAAGCAAATGGTCGAGCCAGCTGCATCATCCCTCTTAGGTCTACTTAAGACCTAATTTAAACCGTTCGAGATTTGAGGTTCTGGGTTGCCTTCTTGAAATGCTTTGAGAGGGTCTGAGCTCGTCAATAACAGATTGAGTGTTCTTTGCGTGATGTGTCCTACAGTGCTAATTTGGGGTTCGGATTGATTGACTCGAAGGCAGTGAGTGCAGCTGTTCCTGCCTTTTCTTCAGCCGATTGAATTAGCTGGGGTTAAACAGTTTTTGGTGGCTCCTTCAGTCACAAAGAGTTTCCTCGGGGAGGAAGATCTTATTTTTGGGGCTTTTGAACAAGGAGGAGCTGCCAGAATTAGCAGAAAAGCTGGAGTTGGAGCTGCCTCCTTCCTAGAGGAAAGGGAAATAGTTACAGCGATAGCTCAACGTTTAAGTTTGTTGGAAACGCCAGCAGAATTTTTGGAGATTACTAAATTTGAACTGTGAGTGAAGCAAATTCAAATAACGCCAAAAGAAAAACGAAGAGTAAAATAAATGAAACTGCATCGAAAATCCAGTGTATCCAACAACAACATTTAAGGGTAATAAAAATTGAAGCTTAAATACAAAAAGATTTTTACTGGCCTGGACTACCCAAGGACTTATTTGAATGTTGCTCGACATGCCAAACATGCCAGGTAATTGGAAAACCACATTGAGCAACGTTTTTCAGGAATTGTAATCGATAGAAGAGAACCGTTAAATAGAAGAGGACGTCGACTATAAAACATTTAAATGTATCACAGCATGCAATGAAACAGGAAGCAGACAACAAATCAAAAACTAGCAGTTTACTGTCGTAGATATTGTGTTAGTGTTACTTTCAGATATGGGTGACCTTTAAAGGTTAAAGTTTAGTTCACCCAGTCAGTCGAAAGAAGATTGAGCGAGGTGAATTATTTGTTAAGGACTCCAAACAAAAAGAAAGCTCAAGAATATACGAGGTGAATAGTCTCAAAATGGATTTAAACATGAAAAAAAAGCAAAAGGAGGCTGTGTTATTTTTTACAACACGGAGTGAAGAACTAATTTGAAAGGATCCAGAATTGGACTACCATCAAACCAGTTTGGAACAAAGAAAGAACAAAGAAAATTTAGAGCCCAGGAACAGGCCCTTCGGCCCTCCAAGCCTGAGCCGATCCAATTCTACTGTCTAAACCTGTCGGTCAATTCATAAGCATTTGTATTCCTCTGCTCCCCACCTACTCATGCATCTGTCCAGACGCATCTTAAATGAATCTGGCGTGCCCGCCTCTACTACCTCAGCTGGCCACCGCGTTCCAAACGCTCACCACCCTCTGTGTGAAGTTCTTGCGACGTGTATCCGCCTTAAACTTTCCACCTCTCACTTTGAAAGCATGACCTTTCGTTATTGAATCCTTCACGCTGGGAAAAAAAGCTTGTCTCTATCCACCCTGTCTATACACTCCATGATTGTGTAAACCTCAAACAGGTCCCCGCTCAATCTCCTTTTTTCTAATGAAAATAAACCTAACCTACTCAACCTCTCTTCATAGCTAGCACCTTCCACACTAGGCAACATCCTCATAAACCTTCTCTGCGCCCTCTCCAAAGAGTCCACATCCTTTTGGTAATGTGGCGACCAGAACTGTATACAGTACTCTAAATGTGGCCGAACCAATGTCTTCTACAATTTTAACATAACAAGCCAGCTCTTATACTAAATACTCTGTCCAATGAAAGCAAGCATACTATATGCCTTCTTGAACACTCTACCCAGCTGTGCAGCAAACATCAGGGTAAAATGGACCTGCACTCCCAGATTTATCTGCCCATCAACTTCCGTTAATTGTATAATTCGCGCTATAAATAGTCTTGCCTAAATGCATCATCTCACATTTGTCTGGATTGAAGACAATCTGCCACCTTTCCGCCCAACTCTCCAGTCTATCTATATCCCCCTGTATTCTCTGACAGTCCCTTATGCTTCCTGCTACTCTACCAATCTTCGTGTCATCTGCAAACTGCAGACGAACAGTGTCCTCTTCCAGATCATTTATATATATTACAAACAACAGTGGCCCTAACACTGACCCCTGTCGAACACCACTGATCACCATTCTCCCGTCAACTACTACTCTTTCTGTCCTGTTGCTCAACCAGTTCTTTAACCATCTAGGTAGAACACTCTGCAAACCATGCGAGTTCACTTTCTCCATTAGTATAGCATGGGAAATCTTGTCAAACACCTTACAAAAATCCATGCATATGACATCAACAGTCCTTCCTTCATCTATCAACTTGGCCACTTCCTCGAAGAACTCTGTTAAGCTGGTAAGGCACGCTCTCCCCCGTACAAAACCATGATGCCTAATACTGATATGGCCATTCTTTTCTAAATATAAATTGATCCTATTCCTCAGTATCGTCTCCAGTAACTTTCCCAATACTGCCGCCAGGCTCACTGGTCTGTCGTTACCCGAAATATCCCTCCTACCCTTCTTTTTACAGGGGGACAACATGAGCAATCCTCCAGTCGTATGGTGCTCCCCTGTATTTAAGGATGCCACAAATATATCTGTCGGGCCCTCAGCTATTTCCTCTCTCGCCTCCCTCAGCTACCTGGGATAGATCCCATTCGGTCCTGGGGATTTCTCCACCTTAATAACCTCTACCCGACCCAGCACATCTTCCCTACTTCTGTCAACGTGATCCAGATAATCAAACTTCTATCTCTACTCTCAACATTCATAATGTTCCTCTCCTCAGTGAACACGGATGCAAACTAAACATTCAGAATCTCACTCATTCGCTCAGGTTTGACATATAGTCTTCCTTCGTTATCCTTTTTTGGACCAATCCTTTCTCTAGTTACCCACTTGTTTCTTATATAAGAATAAAACACTTTGCGATTCTCCTTAATTCTGCTCGCTAAAGCTATTTTTGACCCCTTTAAGCTTGCTTGATTCCTCGTTTAAGTCTCGTCCTACTCTTCTGATATTCCTGCAGGGCTCGTTCTGTTCTTAGCTGCCTTGACCTTATGTATGCTTCCCTTTACCTCTTGACTATTCACACGATTTCTCCTGTCATCCATTGTTCACGAATCTTGCCCTTTGTATTCTTTGTCTTCAAAGGGACATGCCTATTTTTCACTATCTTTAATCTATCTTTGAAAGCCTCCCACATTTCAAATGTGGATTTCCCTTCAATTAGCTGTGTCCATTCCACATTTCCGAATTCCTGCGTAATTTTGATATTTTTAGATTTTTTAGATTTTTTTTAGATTACATTACCGTGTGGAACCAGGCCCTTCGACCCAACAAGTCCACACCGACCCGCCGAAGCGTAATCCACCCATACCCCTACATTTACCCCTTACCTAACACTACGGGAAATTTAGCATGGCCAATTCACCTGACCTGCACATCTTTGGACTGTGGGAGGAAACCGGAGCACCCGGAGGAAACCCACGCAGACACGGGGACGACGTGCAAACTCCACACAGTCAGTCACCTGAGGCAGGAATTGAACCCGGATATTATTCGCCTTGGCCCAGTTTTGAATTCTTCCCTTAGGACCACTCTCTTCTTTATCTACGAGTATTCGAAAACTTACAGAATTGTGGTTAATGTTCCCAAAGAAATCCCCCTCCACAACTTCTACCACCTGTCATGGCTCATTCCCCAGTACCAGGTTAAATATGGCCGCTTTCGTCGTTGGATTATGGACATACCGCTCTAGAAAACTCTCTGGGCCGCTTCTTACAAATTCTACCCCATGCAGACTTCTGATGCTAAGTGTATCCCAGTCAATGTTGGGAAAATTAAAATCTCCCATCACCACTGCCCCATTGGGAGGCATGTATTACGCCCACAACAATGTAACTGCACCCTTCTTATTTCTCAGCTCCACCTATGATGCCTCACTACCCAAGATCTCCATAGTGTGCTCCTTTAGCACAGCTGTGAAATCGTCCTTGACCAGCAGTGCAACTCCACACCCCACTATTACTTCCCACCCTGTCCTGTCGGAAGGGTTTATGTCCTATAACATTTAGTTGCCAATCATCATGCCCTCCCTTCAACGAAGTCTCTGTAATTGCAATAACGTCATACTTCCAGGCACTAATCCAAGCCCGAAGTTCATCTGCCTTACACACAGTACTCCTTGCATTAAAGTAGATACATTTCAGGCCACCAGTTGCTGAGCAATCATCTGCTCTCTGCCTACTCTTCCCTTTATTAATGCTATCTTCATAATTGTTACAGTCTCCACCTCTTGTTTTCTTTTCTTGTTTTCTATTCTGGTTGCCAGCCCCCTGCCACATTAGTTTAAAACCTCCCCGACATCAGTAGCAAAAACTCCAGCAAGGAAATTGGTTCCGGTCTGTTTCAGATGTGGACCGTCCATTTTGTAATAGTTCCACCTTCCCCAGAACCATTCCCAATGTCCAACAAATCTGACTCCCTCTCTCCCACAACATCACTCACACCACGTGTTCATCCTGCCTTTTTTTTTCATTTCTTCGCTGGCCAGCACTTGGCACTGTTCGTAATCACGAAATCACGACATTTGTGGTCCTCCACTTTAACTTCTCTGCTCGCCACTGCCCAAAGATAAATCAAGCCCTTACCTTCCCAGCAGCCCTCGCTTCACTCCTCCTTCTCTCCACGTTGCGCTGTAAAAATGGAGGCCCGACCCCGAGGTAAGTGTTTTTTTTCAGTGGGAAAACTTCCCCTTCGCGGCAGCCCCGCTTCATTCCTCTTCTCTCCTCGCCGCGCTGTAAATAAATGAGGCCTGAATGCCGAGATAAGTGCCTTTTTAATTACGAAAACTTACCTTTCCCGGCAGCCCTCTCTTAACTCCTCCTCCTCTCCTCACCGCGGTGTAAAAATGGACCATGAGGAATTTGCAGACGTTGTAATAAATTATTGGGTGACCTTCCAAACGAGAATCGAAAAGATCTCAAAGACTTATTGCTATCACACGGAGAGATAGGTGGATATAAGTTGGAAAGTAGTAACCTAATTATTTATGATATAGACAGAGGAAGTGTTGTTCCTTTTCAGTAACATTCCTATCAACATAACCCTCGAACGTTGGCACAGGTTCAACAGGAAGTTAAATGCACGTTCCAAGACAAAGTGATCAAAGTGAATTACAGTGACTGGAGTTCACTCGTTGCAATCGTGCTAAAATCAGCTGGTACCAAATGGTTACGTGTAGACTATTGAAAAGTCAATGCAGTTACAAAGCCTGATACATGCCCGCTTCCACTTTTTGAAAACTGTATTGAAAAGTTGGGACAAGCAGCCGATATTTCTCGAACGGACTCGTTCAGATGATACAGGCAGTGTCATTTGCCGAAACAGCAAAAACATTACTGGCTTTTGTACCATTGAATGAAGTGTATCAATTTAAAGTCATGTCATTTACTATGAAACATGTAATGGCCACATTTCAGAGACGAACCAAAAGGCTTTTTTTTCTGATTAACCAATTATGTAGTTGATACTGATTAACTGGTGATTTTTAGTCACACATAGAAGAAACATTTGCAACATTTATCAGAATGTTTTAATTAAATTCGGGAGGCCGGTTTACTCATGAACGATGCTAAAAGTGAAATTGCTAAAGGCCAAGTCACCTTCCTGGTCCATTTTATTGGACATGGACAATTGGCCACACAGAATACAAAAACAAACGTAAGTGGGGAGTTTCTCATCCTACCTATCAACAGAGCTGCACGAATATTCCTGGGTTTGAATGTATTTTGTCGGAAATTCGCAGTCAATTTTAACAGTCTCAATGCTTCACTCACTGAGTAAGTAAAGAAAGGCAAGAAGCTTCATTTGTCAGCAGACTGTCAGAAAGCATTTTACAACGTGAAAGCTTTTTTAACCACTTCTCCAGTGTTAGCCACACCTATTTATTCTGAGTCGTCAAAGTTGCAAATGATGCGAGCGATGTCCATGTTGTGGTCTTGCAGGAAGAAAACGAGAAGATAGAAGCACCTAATGGCTTATTCACGAGGAAATTGAACATTCCTCAGCAGAATTAGGCGACAGGTGTCAAGGAGAATTTGAACGTGGTGTTGGACTTACAATATTTCAACTTCTGTGTTACCAGTAATGTATCTGAGACTTTCATGCACGTTGATCATAACATATTCTTTTTTTTGGAGAAAAGTAAGAATTTTGTTTCGTACTGTTAAGCCGGAGCTTGTTGTTACAGCCATTCCGTTTGAAAATTGTACGTGTCACGGGACTTAATATCGTGATTGTTGATGCATTTTGGAAACTTATATGAGTAACCGCCATGTTTGGAGTAAATGGACTGAAACAGAATATAGAAGCGCATGTTTGCATGTTTACAGTCAATGTAATGTATGAGTGTTGTTGAGTATCAACAATTTATGATGAAGGAGTTTAAAATAAAACTATCTTTGAGCACTGATGATTGCTTTTAAGGGCGGAAGGTATGATGATATGTTATGCTGTCCTTTTTTTTGAAAAGGAGTCGTAAATGCAGATCTTTCGATGCATTTGGAAATACCTAAGAGAGAAGGTTTTTAAGTCTTTCTTTAAAACATTCGTACAAGAAGACGAGATTGTTCAGTACTCCCAATTCAGCATTTGGTTTGGTTTGATTTTAGCAACAGTCTGTTTGAAGCTGATTGTCAAGCTTAACCTGGCGAGAAAGATCCAGGAATTAACAGAGATTTTCTGGCTGACTCTTTGAGTGACACCTCCACTATAACAACCTTTGATTCAGTTTAAGATTTTCTTTTATTGAGGGGTTGTTTATGTGGATGTTACAAGTATTTCAAACAGCATCAAAAATTGCAAACGTGTCGATTGTTTTTTTTTAGATGAGTTATTTCATTCCATATTCTGAGTTTGTTCGTTCGATTTAAATAAATTCTGCTTTATTTAGAACCGAGTATTTGGCTACCTGCATCACTCTTGATGTATCCAACATACAGCTTGTTAAGACAAATCGAAAATTAGTTTCGGGGTTACCCACTTAAAATGGTGTGATGGGCTCTGTCCTAGCCCATTACAATGGCTAATCATGCTTTTGTCGGTTTCGAAACCATTTGGTGGTATCAATGAAGATAGAAAATGTCTGGGGTACTCCGAGTTCGGTTTTTTTTTATGTTTTGCAAAGTAATTCTGATATTTTGAGATTTCTGTCCATTCAAGTCATGTCTTGACGGTCTTGCAGATTACCTCAGCTATTAATTTGCATTGTTAATCAGAAGTACACCATCGACTCACATAGCTAAGGTTTTGTCCAAAATTAGATGAACTGAGTGAACAATTGTGCCAGATGTCATTTTGTTAAGTATGATTTGTGGCCAACTTCAATATTTTATCGACAGTAATATGCGTTCCTGTCTATGTGACACAAAGCTTTTTTTTTAAATTGACTGTTGAATTGTCAGGGAAGCACTCGCAGTATAATGGAACTTGCAGGGAGATGTCTAGATAATTGTGAATCATGGGATTCAAAAATAAATTGATCATATTCATTTTGATATGTTAAGTATCTATTTCTTATAATGATTGAATATTGAGCTTGGCTGTAATTGCGCAAAATTGGATGAAATACTCAATTATTTTCTGTCTTGCAGATCTTAGGAAGTGCCAAATGGGTAAGTGTAGACCTGTTTTTTCACACTATTGGGGAAAAGAAAAAGTGGTTGAAGAAATGTGTGAACATACAGTAATGTTGTCAGTATCATGCGATCTATCCGAAACAAAAAAAAAATAAAGAAAGCCGTTAAAAGAAAGATATGTTTCGCTAGCACCAATGTACTGACTCTAAATGATGGTGCTGTGTAAATTCAACTGTATATTAGAAATGATGCAAATGATTTATTTGGATGGAGACTCTTGTCACGGTATGTTGAGGTATTTCGAAGTAAAACATAATTCATTAGGTACTATATTTTCATCGAAAATTGCCTGAAAGCAGATGTTGAAAAATTGCAAGATTGCATACCTGACCAGAGGTCCCGAAAATAGATGCAAAAGTCTGTCGTAGGTCACAGTCAGAAAGCAGATATTATGAGAAATTTGACAGGAGAAGCAAAATGAATTCGAAATGCATTTCAGTGGAAAATCTGATTAGAAATTTTAAACGGTATGAAAAAATTGGCAAAGTCAAAAACTACAAAGAAAATATTGAAAGGCCAATGCAAATCTTTCAGTTGGAACGAGAATTTTTCTTTTTAAATGCAATCAACAGAAAGCAGGAAGCTTTCGATTTTTACTTGATGCAAATAGCTATTAATTTATGCACGATACAGCACAAAGATGATTCAATAGACTTACATGCAGTTGAACATCATATACAAAAATTAATAGTCAAACAACACATCGGGGAAATGAAGATTTTTAAATGTTGTAAGCACAACGCAATTTGCTTTTGGAAAAAAGGCAACCTTTCAATAAAAGCAAGTTGCCAATTTTAGATTATATATCATAAGGAAAATTCATGATACACAGGTCAAGTGTTTCGATATGTAAGCATTTGTCCATGAACTGTAGATTGGATTTGCAATATGCATGGATGTAATATCCCTGGCACAACTGACTCGACAATATACTGGTGCCAATTTTAAATGTCTAATTAGCAATCACATGCAATCTGTAACATTCCGAAGATTTCAAGTCGTTTCAAGTTCGAACTGTATGAGGTATGACCTCAATTTCTTTTGAGATTTTCAACTTGATTTCAAACAACCTTCGGTATAGTTCAGTATCTTTTGTCCCATAATCGATCAATGGACCATTGTTTGGAGCTCTTGTCAATTTCCCCTTTCTTTTCTCTTCATTTGTTTGGTTTATATTATTCATGATTTGACAATTGATGTGATGAAGTCAGGAAGCGAATTCAACTGACGGAAGGTAAACTAAGCAACTGTGACACGAAAGTAATTGAGAATGTGGCAACTATTGGCACTGTCAAAAACGTATCTCACTAGTTTTGAAATAACTGAGCATTAATGGACGTGGAGATAACTGACCTCTTTGGATCAGAAATTTTCGTAAATTGAAGTAACTTTTCTTCATCATTTTCTTAAACAAGCTGGTTGAATTCAATCCTCTGAAATGTGCTTAAACAATATTGCTAGTCAATCGTTCTTCTGGAGACAGTTTTATATATATATATATATATATATATATATATATATATATATATATATATATATATAACACACACACACATATAGTTGACGTCGCAAACATCTATTAGCGTTTAGAGTTTTCAGGTGATAAAGTGCAGAGTAAGGCAAGTTGATGCAAATTTCGTGTGGCAATGACTGTGACCATGGAAGAATGCTAAAGTGTATTGGCCACTGAAAGCATATGGTCATTTTTCAAACTGGTATTTTGAACTGAAATTTTAGGCCATGTCATTTGAGGAGATGAGGATAGTTTTCATAGAATCATATATTACAGAAAAAAACTCATTGGGGCCATTAATCTGGCCAGACGCAGCGATACGAAATCCACATGAAACATACCTTCAAACACAAATCCGATTACCTTGTCATTTTCGACATTTAAATTACCTCAACAATCGTTTGTGAGGTTTGTTAGTACATCTCAACTGCCATTCCAGGCCATGTATTGCAAGATACCGCTAACATCTGGGGTAAAGTGCTTTCTAAAATCCCGACAAAATATCTGTCTTGCATTGTTAAACTCTCGACACTTGTGACTGAACCTGCCACAAAGAGAAGCATATGCATCCTATTCAAAATATCTAACCACTCCCATCCCTCACAGTCTTGACCAACTTATGAGGACAACTGAAACTTCTGTCCTCCAAAGAAAGCAATCTGAAATTAGTAATCCTTGCTTTTTATCACTAAGTTCATCCAATCCAGATATAATTCTGCTGAATCATCTTTGCAGCCGTACAGTGCTATCAAATCCTTCACAAGGTGCTTAGAATAAACCTATCACAAATACTCCAGAGGTGCCCTTATCAAATTTCTGTAGAACTCCAACATAACCTCCCTACTCTTACACTCCATGCCTCGACTGTAAAAGGGAGATTACACTTACCAGTTTCTTAGCAATTCGCAACAACATTCCAACATTCCAAGGCAAGTCAGTGACATACTGTAGATGTTTTTGCTTCCATTAATCATTAGTTGTATCTTAGCACATGGCAGTTGCCATGCACGTGTAAATTTATGAATGGCTGTGAAGGTCTTGCATCATCCTTAGCCATATTTGAAGAAATGGAACACTGGAGGTCACGAAATATTGTGCCATTATTCATGAAGATCTGCAAAGAGAAGCCTAAAAGCATAGACCAGTAAGCCTAACACGTGTGTTGGTATGTTCCTTGAGTGATAAGATATACATGTGCTTGGAAAGACATGGGCAAATGGGAATACTCAGCATGGAATTGTGCATGGGAGATCATGCCTCAAAAATTTGTTCAAATGCTTTAATGAAGTGCCGAGGAATTTTGGCAAGGGTAAAGGGGAGAAGTAGTCTGTATGGATTTCAGTCAGGCCTTTGAAAAGTTTCAGCATAGTCTGCTGCTCTGGAAAATTAGATCGTATGGAATCCTTGACGAGGGGCAATGGTACATTGGATACACAATTGGCTTTTTGATAGAAAATAGATGGTAGTAATGGAAAAATGCTCATCAGACTGAAGGCCTGTATTTAGTGGAATGACAATGGGTCCTAGCTGGGCACATTGCTGTTTGCTATCTAAATCGATAATTGGATGAGAATGTACAAGGTATGATTAGCAAGTTTGTTGATGACAATAAAATAGGTGGTATCATGAACAGTGCGGAAGCTTATTAGAAGTCGCATCAGGGCCTTGTTCAGTTGGGGAAAAGGGCTGGGAAATGGTAAATGGAGTACAAGATAGCCAAGTGTGAGGTCTTGCATTTGGGAAAATCAAATCAAGTAAAGAATTTCATGATGAAATGCAGGGACTTAAGGAATGGAATGGAAAATAAGGACCTTGGATTTAAGTTGCAGAGATCGAGTCACAGGTAGACATTGCAGTGAAGAAGGCTCTTGGCACACTGGTCTTCATCTATCGCGGCATTGAATATAAAAGTTTGGAAGTAATTGTGTTCAGTTTGTTAACCTTTCTATAGGAAGGATGCCAATAAACTGTAAAAAGTGCAGAAGAAACTTTTAAGGATATTGCAAAGACACAATGGTCTGAGTAAAACAGAGAGCTTGGACATTTGTTCTCCAGAGCGTAGGAGACTAAGGAGCGGGGATACTGATGAGAAGCATGGAAACAGTGAACACACACACATTTTACCAGGGCTCGGGAACCGAGGACAAGTGCGTATCAGTTTAAGTTGAGAGGGTAAAGAATGAAAGGAAAACTGAGTGGTAACTATTTGCACACAAAGAAGTGAAAATATTTACTTCTGAATCCCAGTAATTGCAAGGTTTCAAGACTCCATGACGGCATTCTGGGTCAATGCGGATTTGATGGGAAGTGCCAACACTCTGAAATCTTATTTGCAATTCGTCTTCATTTTGGGTTGAAAATGGCTTGGTTGTGTGCTCAGGTCCTCAGAGTTCATAAATTAATTATCAGTGTGTGGGTTGAACCAGTAACCTTGCATCTTGTGACATACTCTGTAAAGGAGCAGAGATGTGACTTTTAGTCCCTAAGCAAAAGCGTTTTTACAGGAAATATGCATACATTGAAGGAATGCAGATGACAGTTGCAAATAGGGATTGGATTTTTAAATTTCACAGGGAAATCACCAATTTCAAAGTTTGCTAATCTGATTTGCATCGATTCTTCTTTTTGGTACACTGCAGATTTAAATGAATGCCAAAGGCAGTTAACATTAAAAGGTAAGCAAGTTATGCTGGCATTGATTGCAAGAAATTATGAAATATCACAGAAACCAAAACTACCAAAGTTAATCCGCATTTTAGAGAAGGGCAGAATGATAAGTCCAAAACCTTAATTTTCCTTCTTTGCCTCCAGTTACTTCTGGACCCATTGACTTTGTATTCGGTTTTCAAACTTATAGAATCCACACTGTATTTTTGATTTGGTTAAACAGTCATTCATTTTCTAAAGAGGAGAAATGAAGATCAATGAAAACAAATTTTTGAATACGGCTTTTAAGCATGTGTGGTAATTGACTTTTGAGAAGTTCGCTGTGTTTCTTGGGAAATCAGAAAATAATTTTTATGAGTGTCACTCTAACAAATAATATGATCAGACAAAACAGTTTAGTGAGTGACGTCATTTTAATTGTTGAAATGGCAGAAAGCATGAACTTGTGGGAGAAGAAAAGAATTACAGAGACTAATGGACCTGGTCACAGGCCTCCAGTCTGAAAAACAACCTTACACCACCACCCTTTGTCTTCTATCTTTGAGCCAGTTCTCTATTCAAATGGGTAGTTCACCCTGTATTCCGTGAAATCTAACCTTGCTCACCAGTCTCCCATGGGGACCCTTGTCGAAGGTCTTACTGAAGTCCATATAGATCACACCTACCACTCCGCAATCATAAATCCTTTTTGTTACTCCTTCAAAAAACTCAATCAAGTTTGTGAGGCATAATATCCCACACACAAAGCCATGTTAACTATCCCTAATTAGTCCTTACCTTTCCAAATACATGCCCATCTTGTCCCTCAGTATTCCCTCCAACAACTTGCCCACCACCGACGTCAGGTTCACTAGTTTATAGTTCCCTGGCTTGTACTAACCACTCTTCTTAAACAGTGGCACTCCATTAGCAAATCTCCACTCTTCCGGCACCTCACGTATGACTATCGATGATTTAAACATCTCAGCTAAAGGCCCAGCAATTACTTCGTTAGCTTTCCACAGAGTTTCAGGGTACACCTGATCATGTCCTGAGGATTTATCCACCTTTATGTTTTTCAAGACATCCAGCACTTCCTCCTTGGTAACACGGACATTTTTTCAAGTTGTCACCATTCTATATATTTCATGTCCTTTTCCACAGAAAATACTGATGGAAAATACTCGTTTAGCATCTCCCCCATTTTCTACGGCTCCGCACAAAGGCCGCCTTGCTAATCTTTGTGGGGTCCTATTCTCTCCCTTGTGACCCTTTTGTTGAAACCCTTTCGATTCTCTTTAACTCTATTTGCCAAAGCTATCTCATGTCCATGTTTGCCCTCCTGATTTCCTCTTAAGTGTACTCCTACTGCATTTATACTCCTCCAAGGATTCACTTGATCTCTCCTGTCTATATCTGACATGTACTTCCTTCTTTATTTTAATGAAACCCTCATTTTCCTTCATCATCCCGCATTCCCTATACCTACCATCCTTTCCTTTCACCCTAACAGGAATGTCATGTCTCTGGATTCTTGTTGTCCAGACAAATTCTTTTCCCTGATGTGGGTGAGTCCAGAAATAGAGGGTATAGGTTTAGGGTGAGAGGAGAAATATATAAAAGAAACCTAAGAGACAACTTTTTCACGGAGAGGGTGGTGCGTGTATGGAATGAGCTGTCAGCAGAAGTGGTGGAGGCTTGAAAAATTGCGACATTTTAACGTCTAGTCGATATAGACGGGTTGGATCGATGGGTTTTTTTTTCTGTGCTGTACATCTCTATGACTCTATGATTGCAAATTTTGCAGTTGGTAAGCAATCAGTAGCATGCTGTAGCTTTTCATTCAGAACATATCAGCATTGTATGTGGATCAGTATGTGCAGGTTTGAATATGTCAGAGCAAATTTCTGTGGCGAAAATCAATGTTTCAGTGATACCTTACCTCTACACAACATAAGAAAGAATACGATACATTGAGCCAAAATGTTTTACAGAGAATCAACAACAAAGCTGCTTTGCAAGTTGACAAAATGGCAATGCCAAATAATTTGATCAAACATTTGTAATCAATATTTTGTATCTGAACATTTTTAAATGGTTGTGGTGCCAAATATTTAAGATAATAATGAATGTATTTCCCTGGGAATTTGTAATAAAGTTTTTGTTAAAATTATGGAGGAGCTGAAAACAACAAACATTATTGTAAAACGAAAATATCACATGAAATAGCCATTGTGCATATTTTGGTCTTCTGCCTTTTTCGATCATGCAAACATGTTTGACACACAATAATTTTTAAAAATCATTTTCTTTCGTATAATGACTATTCAATCTCAAAACAAAAGAGGAAGGTACGTCTTAGCATTGTCAAGTTTCTTTATTCTCCTGTTCTGATAATGTATGTGACCATCCATTCATATTTTTTGATATGCATTTCTCTTAATCATCAGGTAAATGAAGAAGTTATAATAAAATTCCACCTGAAAAATGCAATTATGCAGTAATATTGACTAACTTGAAGTGAGCTGTATTTTATCATTGTGGAACTAATAATTTAATGTATCACAAGTATAATACAAAGGTATGATGTTAAAAAATAACCCAACTTGGAAGCCGAAATGCACATTTTAAAAATAAACTCTCAGACAAAATTTACAACGGTATGCCGCTGTAATTTGCACACCTAAGTGTCCAGACAGATAAATGTATCATGAGAACTGCTGAAAAAGCTAGCGTATCGTCATTGATAGAGTGATGCAATCTTGGGGTGGGCTAACCAGGTATGGCAAAGTGAACCAAGGATAAAATTGTGTTATTGAGTTCGAATTAATGACTTTTCATGATCCCATTCATAACCCAGTATTCAAACTTGAAATCTTTGCTGATGACCCACAAAAAAAAATCACAGTTTCTATTTTTATACTCCACTTTCTCTTCAGTCGACATAATGCAATGGTTCACAAACAATTCACTTCTCCATATCAAAATTGAAAAATGCATAATTTTGTACTATAATCATCAGAATTGGGTCTGTTGACAAGTATTCATGTTTAAGGAGGAATCAAAGCGTTTCTAAACTAAGTAGACAAGAAACGAAAAAAGAATCTACCTCTTATTCGACAAGAGAATACAGGAGTAATTAAACCAACGTTGTCTGTGGAACAAAAATGAAAAGAATTGCATCATTTACTGAGACAGACAAAGTCTGTGAGAGAAAGGGAAAAACAAAGACACAGATAGACAGGCAGAGAGAGATGCAGAGTCAGAAAGAAAAATAAGTTATCACACATTCGCCTTAAGCTGATGAAAGATGTGTGTATTGAAACTTAGATAAATAGAAAACAAAATGTATAGGGATATAACTGGAGACAAAAGTAAGAACACAAAATGTTAAAGTAAGGAACGTAATTTATGAGGCAAAGAATTAGCTAGAAAAGAAAGAGAGATGCCAATGTGAATGATCAGATCGACAGGAGTAATCCCAGAATTATACACGACGTGACCGTTATCACTTGATAATTTGGTTATCTGCAATTCTCGTCATAACCCTTGTTTTAAACGCCTCAATATTGTAAAATGTCAGTTTGCTATTGGAATTCTCATTCTCAGTGAAGAAATCTATCTTCCTCGTGTTAACGTCTTAAGGAAACTGAGCCCCGCCATCTTGCCTAGTTTGGCTTATGTTTATGTATTGCTTAATAAAGAAACAGCGCTAGTGAGTTATCACCTGATTTAATCGTAAGTATAAACTGTTTCTCAATGTATATATGAATTGTAAATATTAAACTTATGAATCTTACAATATGGCACATCTCTTGCCGTTTTCTACGTAGACTCTATCTCACTGAGATCCGACTTGAGTGTGTAACAGGTTTAATGTATACAATTCATATGTACATTGATAAATAATTTATACATATGATATTCTGCTTCCAATGATCTTTTTTAGCTTTGCCTTCATGGACATCGCCTTTGTATTATCTCCATTCTGCAAAAATGACATAGGTGCAGACTATCTGTAGGTGGAAAATCAATATCAAAGCTTTGACAAATGGTCAGTTAGATTTGAAACGTCAGCTCTTTTCTCTCCTTACAGATACTGCCAGACCTGCTGGGATTTTCCAGCTTTTTCTCCTTTGGTTTCAGATTTCAGCATCCACAGTAATTTGCTTTTATATAGATATCATCACATCTGTGTTCGAATTAAAGTGTGTACATGTTGATCAATTACAATCTACTGACAGTTTAATTTAAATACATTTCTGAACACGAAAGCCCGAACCCATTGTGAAAAGCTTCTATCAGAAAGCGGTGAGTTTTTCTTTTAATAAATTTCAGCAATCCGTTATAATGACAAATGAACTGTTTATTTGTTACGATGATAATCAGGATTCACAGAAAAATATTTCGTTGACAGCCTATCATTAAGCCATCTGACATTTTTTTTCTGTGCAGCCCAAATGCCACTTCAATTGAAGAAAAGAATAATTTTCCAAAAGCTCATCATGATTTTCAATAAATGGTTTCGTGGTCACTCTGAGAAGTGCAGACAACATGATTATTTTTCATTTTATGAGCATGAGTTGCAATTTTGTCATCAGACTTAAGAAAGTTGGAAAATATAATTTATTTTGTTTAATTTGATACGTAATAATTGTTGTGCCATTTATTTGATTCGCCCCATTGTAGAACCCATTAAAATGGTGAAATATTACGACATTGAATGACGAAATTCTTGGGGCCAAGTCTGAATCAGCACCGTGAAAGAATAATAATTTGCATCCCAAAGTTCTGGCTTGCTGTGCGCATCAAACGTTCTGTGCCAAAAGTGCGATGCAGCAAAGAGATAACGATAGTGCAACTCCTTCAATTAAATCTGCAACAAAATAAATGAATAAAATTGATAACTCGAAATGCGATTTTGGACATACAGGAAGTATTGAACAACTGAGTGAATATTTCTGGAAAATGCTGACATGAATCCAAGCTTTTATTTTAGTAGATATTATGCGGAGGCAATTTCAAACAACAACAAAAATGCAACTGCTCAATTTTAAGTGGTGCATGATGCATCTTTTTGAAATAAAGAACGATTTTCTGTAATTAGTTCGGTTTACTACAACAGTTCCGTTTAATGGTAGATCCAAGCGTTAGTTGCTCTATTACCTAGCATACCTGGACAAAAATGGATTTATTTGGTGAGTTGTGGCTTTACATAGAAAGACATTTGTGTGCAGGTAACAGGATGGAAGGTTTATAACAATCGAATATTTTCTCTTGATTTCAGATTACGCTTAGGTTATCCAATCACAGACTAGTGTGAACATACCAGTAGTTAAAATTTAATCTAAAGAAAGAAGCTTACCTTATCCCTTAAAGAGTGTATAGAGCAACATCATCACAAATATTAGTTAGCCTATCAGGCGTCACGTCGTTGATTATTAAAACTACTGGCATAATTTGATCCATTTCTGCTTGACGAATGTTTACTGGCATCTTAGAGAAATAGGAGTCACAATGGAATCCAATGAATAATGAAAAAAACTTGAGAAGATATGTTGTGACATCCATCATAGTTGGGTACCATCAGATTGGTTTACCATAATTGATCTGGACAGGGTAACCTTTAGACAACTTGTTGACATTCTGCAGAATTATGGAATGCAACACAATTCGAAAACTGGCGTGTAACAATAGAGAGAGAACATGATGCACAATCTACATTGTACAATGGAAGAAAAATGGAGTTATTGGAAGTTCAGATCGGCAATGGAAGAGGATGCAAAATATTCTGAAGTACTGAATAACTAAACAGACAATTCATAAAATTATTCACGAGTAAACATGAAGAGGCACCTTAATATTCAGAACTCGAGTGCAAAGCCAAATTATACGTTTATTTATTTGATTTCTTCTTCTTGGGTTTCTCCTTATCATAAAGTAAATCTTGAGTGTTAGCAATCCATTATTCTGAAATAATTCGTGGAAATGAAAAATTAATAATGATGACGTTTGATGTATTAAAGTATTAATTCGGTCGTTGATAACAACAAACACTGCAAATGAGAGAAATTCATTGCATTTTTTAATTTGTATAATATACAGACGCAGACCGATTGAAAGACATTATAAAATTAAAAGGTCAGCAATTCATGCATTTCTTCATCAATATTTCGAATAAGAGTTGGAGTTAAAATACATAGTATGTTCACTGCGAAGAAAGCAAGAATGCGTTTAAACATATGTTCTAATCTTCATTTTACGATCTAGTAAAATCTGTGCACTAGTTAATTATTCATAAGACAAAGGTTCTTCGGAGTATTTGTGCATGAAACGACAAATTCTCTATTTTACTTTTTACAATAATGTGCTTGGGATTAGCAAATACCTCTGAATATTAATGTTTTCATGATGAAGAAAGGTGATTCGGCTGCATGTGCATAATAGATTTCTGAAACTGATGGGCTGAAGGTTGTTACATTATTTTCTCGTGTTTTGTTTCCATATGATGATACTGCTGTTGAAAATAACAAGATTTTGGTAGGCAATTTTCCCTCTGGTATTTCTGATACATGTTATTCAAAGTCGTGTGTTTCATATTCACTGACGACAGCACAGACCTTGAAGATTCAACACTGCAGCAACTAACAACACTGATGTTTAAATACGGCATACTATGCATGTCCAGTTGGTGCACGAAATATAACCGCAAAAGAATTTATGTCACGTCCCATATTTATCAATGTTAAACTACTGTCAGTTCTTCATTATCTTAGCCTAGCAAACATCTTTCGCTTACTGGGAAATGTTATGTATTTGAAAGGTCTTAGATATGCACATTGTGTGCAATAACTATTACACTTTAATCTGTTATTGGGTGTGATCCTCATTTTATGCAAGATTAACTGCAATGGGATAAAAAAAATGAAGAGATTGATCCTGTTTTCTATCCTGTAGTTTTACTTTTATGACCACTCTGAGTATTCGTTATATCATTTCTCACAAGATCACTGCAGCTTTGAACTTTTGGATCTGTCTCTCTGTTGTGTCACACAATTAACATTGTTTCAGGTCTGTGGTGTTGTTCGTAATGTTCATCGCTATTGTCATCCAGAGATCAATATTTTAACTCCAGTACATTAAGTTCCACTTATGAGGTTTTATTATTGAAATGCATACTTCTGATATATTTATTCATAATATTCTGTTGTTCTTCTTGCTTAACGCTCACTGCTAAGCTCACGTCTATTTAATGGATTAACGATTTTAATCTCTGAATTGATGGTTACGATGTCCTATCTAATTTACTCGCCAATAAGAGGTTCAAGACATACCTTTCAGAGCAAATTAGGGATACACATTCAGTGTTGGCTTGAGGAATAGTCAACGCATTCCTTGAAGAATTCACAACAATATTAGTGTTTCTATCTTTTTACTTATTAGTGGGCACGTGCTGTTGTGATTACTGACACGAAGCAACTGTTGATTGAAAGTATATAGTATTCAATAGAAATGCATAAAATGCTCATTTCAGATTACAAGCAAATAATTTATCAAATTTTGTTGAATAAATCCCTTGTGATTTTGATAGAATGATCGGCAGCCAATTGACCACAATGCTGAAAAGGTTTGCCAGATCCTTACAATTAAAAGTGACTTACATTGGCATCGAGGGCCTGAACACTCAAGTTTTGCAGAACAAGAGGGAGGACAAGTTGAAAGGCAATCTGAGAACTGCGTTCATAACTCTTAAAACATAGTCCCAGAGGTCTAGAACACATGGAAAGGCCCTTGGCCCAAAGAATCCATGCCGATCAAAATTTCTGTCCACACTAACCTCATGTCTCTGCACATGGCCCATATCTTTCTAATACTTTCGTGTCTATGTATTTGTCCAAAAAAGCTCATTCCATCTGCTTACCCCACTCTCTGTAAAATGTTGCCCCTTAGATTCTCTTTTATTCTTTCCACTTTGTACTTATACTGATGCCGTCTATTCCAGGATTCCCAAACCGTGGGAAACACACGATGTGTATTCTCTCTTTGAATACGATCATCATCTTAAACATTTCTATAATCTCCCCCTCTCACTCTCCTACACGAAACAAGTCCTAGTTTGCCCACATTTTCCCTAATTCTCAGAACACTGAGTCCATGAAACAGCCATGTAAATTGTTTCTGCACTCTTTCCAAATTTAATAATATTCTTCCTATTACAAGGTGACCAAAACTGGTCACAATAATCCAAGTGCGGCCTTGACAACGTCATTTACAACATATAACATAACTTCACAAGTGCGAGACACAGTGCCCTGACTGATGAAGGCCAGTTTGCTAAAAACCTTCTTCACTGCCCTGTTTACTCATGCTTCACTTTCAGAGAGACGTGGACGTGAACTCCATGATTCTGCTGTTCCAATCCACTCCTTAAGATTTAACCATTCACCATGAAACTAACTTCTTCGAATTGACTTTCTAAAATCCAAGACCACACAATTATCAGTGTTAAATTCCATTTGCCATTTATAGGTCCATTTTCCCAGCTGATCAAGACTCTGGTGTGGATTCTGACGACCTTCCTCACCGTCCATGATACCATGTATTATACCGTCATCTAGCCACTTCACAACCATGCCTTCAACATTGAATAGGTTAGATTAGATTCCCTACAGTGTGGAAACAGGCCCTTCGACCCAACCAGTTCACACCGACCCTCCAAAGAGTAACCCACTGACTCATTTCCCCTCCGAATAATGCACCTAACACTATGGAAAACTTTGCATGACGAATTCACCTGACTTAGATGCTTTTGGACTGTGGGAGGAAATCGGAGCACCCGGAGCAAACCCACGCAGACACGGGGAGAATGTGGAAACTTCGTACAGACAGTCATCCGAGCCTGAATCGTCCTGGGACCCTGGTGCTGTGAGGCAGCAGTGCTAACCACTGAGTCACTGTTCCGCCCAATAGGCTAGAGTAGTTTTGCCTGGAGTATCGAAGGTTGAGGGATGAACTTATGGAGCTTTATGAAATCATAAGGGGCTTCGAAAGGATAAACAGAGAAAGTATTTTCCTTGGGTGGGAGTGGGGATTTCAAAACGAGAGGGCATAGGTTTAGTGTGAGAGTGGAAAGATATAAAACGGACGTAATGGGCAATTTTTTAAAGCAGAGGGTGGTATGTGTATGGAATGAGCTGCCAGAGGAAGTGGTGGAGACGAGTACAATTGTAACATTTAAAAGTCATCTCGTTGGGTGCATGAATCGGAAGGGTTTGGAGGGATATTACCCGAGTTCTAGGTGGGACTAGATTGGGTTGGGACACCTGGTCGGCATGGACAAGTTGGATTGATGGGTCCATTTCAGTGCTGTACGTCTCTTTGAATCTATTTTAGACTCTATGACTCATTGATATGGATAGCAAACAACAAAGGGCCCAGCACCGATCTCTGAGGCCTTCCTGTACTTGTAGTTCTCCAGTCAGATAAGCATTCTTCTACTTTTACTCTCTGTTTTACACCATCAAGTCAACTTTGCATCCATTTTGCCTGCTCGCCCAAGATTCCATATGAAGTCACCTTCCAGAGCAGCTGACCATGTGGAACCTTATGAAGGGCCTTACTAAAATCCATGTAGACTATGTCCAACTCTGCCCTTGTCAACCATCCTGGTCACTGATTGCGTCACCGAGTCACAGAGATGTGCAGCATGGAAACAAACCCTTCAGTCCAACTCATCTATCACGTGCAGATATCCCAAACGAATCTCGAACCAACTGGAAGCACCCGGCCCACGTCGTTCCAAAGCCTTCCTATCCATATACCCATCCAGATGCCTGTGAAATGTTGCATTTGCACGAACCTCCTCTACTTCCTCTGACAGTCCATTCCATACACATACCGTGCTCTGCGTGAAAAAAACTTGTTCTTAAAGTCTCTTTTTTGTCTTTCCCCTCTCAGCCGAAACCTAGGACGTCTTGTTCTGGTCTCCCTCAACCCCAGGGAAAAGAGTTTGTATATTTATCATATCCTACCGCTCGTGTTTTTTTATAACCCTCAGTCTCCGACTCTACTGGGAAAACAGAACATGGCTAATCAACCTCTCCCGATAGCTCAAATTCTCCAATCCTGGCAACATCATGATAAATCGTTTCTGAACTCTTTCAAGTTTCACAACATCCTTCTGAGATGAAGGAGATCAGAATGTTATGCAATATTCTAAAAAGTGACCTAACCAATATCTTGTATAGTCGTAACATGACCTCCCAACTCCTGTATTCAATACTCTGAGCAATAAAGGAAAGCTAACCAAACGCCTTCTTCACTATCCTCTCTACCTACGACTTCATTTTCAAGGAGATATGAACCTCCACTACAAGGGTTCTTTGTTCAGCAACACTCCCGAAGACCTTGCCATTAAGTGTAAAAGTCCCGCTAAGATTTGCCTCCCTAAATATGCAGCACGTCGCATTTTTCTAAATTGCAATTCATCAAAGAACCCGAAGGAATTTGTGAGGCACGATCTGTCACTCACGAAGCCATGCTGGCAACTCTTAATCAAATCCTGTCTTCAAACTTCGTGTTAATCACATCTCTCAGAGTATTCTTAAGCAGCTTACACGCCACAGATGTTAAATTTAGTGGTCCCAGGTTTTTTTTTCTTTGTAGTCATTGTTGAGTCATAGTAAGACTTTTGCTATCTTCCCATCTACCAGAACTTCACCCTTGGCTAACGATGACATAATAATATCAATCAGAGTCTCTTCAATTTCTTCTCTACCCTCTTGCAGTCTTCTTGGATATATTTAGTCAAGACCAGTCTCCCATAATAAATATTAATAAATATGCATTTACACTGTGCATTTAAGACATGTATTCCCCCATTACTGGCAAATTGTAAGGCTTGTCATCATGAACTGACTCTTTCTCTGAATGACACAGGGATCCAAGGAGCAGGGGTTGGACCGAAAGAGATACAACTATGTGAAGAAAGGATATAAAATTCACACACTCTTTGGATTAAACAATAATTGTGGAATAGATGTTGAATAAATTTAGAAAGAATAATTTTAGAGAACACTCATTTCTCTTAATGACGCTATCATTTTATGCATCGAATAGTCTTTGCAGTATTTGTGGGTTGAGGTCTTTTTGAGGCAATGAATTTTGGTTGACATTAAAATATTGGTCCAGTATTGGTACTTTGACCAACGCCATGGACATTATTTCCCTTCCTTAAACAGAGTTAAGAACAAAGCAAATGTTGGGATCATCATTGAGAAACCTAGTAAAACTTAATCAAGTAATGATTGCGTTTTTTGATTCACCACAATAATGGCATATCCACATCTCATTTTGCATATTAAAATAACTCACCTCGTTGATCTTCGAATTAAACATGAATATCTGCATCTTTCACTCGATCATGTGGCAATAATTTCCTGATTGTCTAAACAAAGAAATTGCGTACATTTGCTTCGTTATTTCTAATTCCCTAAGAGAAATTAAACGGATAGAGTAAGAGAGAGACAAAAAGAGCCTGTGCGTATGTGGGCATCAGAGGGGTTGGGGGGGGGGGGGGGGGGTGGGGGGGGGGATGGGGTTGTGCTGGGGTATGGTTGGTATGTGTGAGAGAGACAGACAGACAAACAGATGGAGACATAAAAAGTGAAACACAGACACTGAGGGATTGATCGAAGTAAAGCAGGCAGGCACAAGTTTGGGCCATTGGCATGGAAGCCAAACACCCTGCATGTGGAACTCTCGTTTGAAAACAAGGTATCTGTTGCATGCTATTTCTACATTGTTGTGAGATTTGTTATGGAGCTTGGATGTCACTCACTAATCTGATCTAATCTTCCATAAATATTTCTCTTGCTCATGCTATCATTTACATTTTATTAACCCTGACAGAAATTGCACAGTGCAGAAACGGTAGGTCTTAGCATTTTGTTTATTCTTCTGGTGATGTAAATATTACAATAAGCTACACAATACTCAATGGCAATGCACTATCTACCATTATATATATAAAAAGTGTTTCTTTCTCGGACAATGCAGATAATCAAAAACAGTAAACACTTGTCGTCCCTTACTCACTTCAACAAAGTGATTTTCTAAGCTTTGCTTTCAAGTCAACAATGTATCTTTGGATTGATGTGAATTAGGTTAAAAGCGAGTGGACATAGCATATTTCATTAGGGTCTCCACGATACTAATTCATTGACAGTTCTATACAGCTGCTCTTTTCCCATGACGAATAAATCAGCTTGTACTTTTCTGAGGTTATTAACTGGCATGTCTTCTTACGACATTGTACCCAGAATGAAAGCTGTGTGCCTGTGCCATTCAACGGTACTGTGGTCATTGGTTTAGCTCCAATTCATTTTATTTTTTTTAATCCGATAAGGTCATCTAGTTCAGATCGGTGGAAGCACAGTAGCATGTCAGGGGAAGGTGTTTTTCTAATGTAGGGACACTTTGCAATAATTTGAGATGGAGGTCTGGCATCTGCAAAGGAAGTTCCTTTTCAGTCAATGCTTAATGCTGAATGCAGAGCAAAAAAAGACCTGCAGCAATGAATTGTATTATTGTTTCATGCAGTGGGATAATAATGTGACAAACAGAAAAATAAGAGGGGAGTATGTGAAAACACAAAAGTGGTTTTGGCAGTGTTAGAAGTGCTGAGTGCCAAATTATTTCAAATGTTTCGAATTCGAAGTATTTGTCTTCCTTTCTTAGGCATGCTGAATTATCTTTTACGATCACAACAACATCAAAAAAAAAGTTTGCTTCTTTGTACGTAAGTGTGGGTTTAAAAAAAAATAAAGCTGTTCCTCTTCTTCCATCAGAATTGCAAGCTTACAGTGCTGGTAAGCATGTAACTGGTGTTTGTTGTTTAATAAATTTGGTAAATTTATTCAACGCCCATTTGTGTTATGTGTTTCAAATGCAGTGATTTTTTTGAAGTGATAAAATAGTGTGAAAAAAAGTATATTAGGATATCACTTGTTTGCTTGCAGAAGACAAATTTTTCAACTGTCATTCAATTCAGTCATATAACCAATACGAGTTTAAACTGTTCCCGCTCATAGCGCAAGAGCGAAACTGGGATGGGACACAATGAAAGCTAACGAGGGCCATAGTGGGAGAGAGAAGAAAAAAAGAAAATGTTAAAATTCACACAATAATAGTTGTTGTCCAACAGATTTAATTGGATGCACTAGCTTTTGAAGTACTGTTCATTCGTCAGGTGGTTGTGGCGTGCACAATTGGAAAACACAGAATTTATAGCAAGTGTTTACAATGTGATTTAACTGAAATTATACATTAAAAATACTTTGATTGTTTGTTAAGTCCTCTCATCTGTTAGAACGACCATGTTGGTTTCACTTCTTTCATATGTAAATCACAAAACTTTTTTTAAAGGTCCATTCTCAGATTATCTTTAATAATTGGTGTCAGCCCAGAAAATGTGTTGAAGATGTTAGCCCCCCGTGTGTTGCTGTCTGTGTCATACTAATTAGACTTATTCCAATTTTTAAAAAATGAATTTTAAAAATCTTACTTGGATTCATGTAGCTTTTGGTCAAAGTGCAATGTAAATCTGCAAGTACAAATTCACCCCACAAACGTATATGTGTACGTGTGCATGTGGGATTGTGCGGTGGGTTGTGCGAGTGTGAGAGAGTGTACAGGTGCGTGCATGAGTGGAAAGGAGTCGAAGCCTGATGCTTGTGTGAATGTGGGAGTGTGTTTGTCTGTGAGAGTATGTGTGAATGTCTGTGTATAGGACTGCTTGTGGGCGTGCGTACAGGAATACGTGTATGTGTGTGTGTGTAGGAGTGTGTGGGCGTTTATGGCGTGTGTGTCTGCGTTTTGCGTAGGAGTGCCTGTGTTTGTGTATAGTTCAATGGTAGTCACCTATAATGTTACAAAGTCCCAGTTGAGGCCCTCCCTCTGAGTACTGAACTTAGCTATCAGCCTCTGCTCGGCCACCTTTTGTTGCTGCCTGTCCCGAAGTCCACCCTGGTAGAAAGTCACCCGAAGGTCTGAAGCCGAATGTCCTGCACCGCTGAAGTGTTCTCCAAGTTGGAGGGCACACTTCTTCTGTTGATCGTTGCGTAGTCCTAATTGATCCAATGCCCTAGCTTCTGCTCGGTTTCACCAATGTACCATGCCTCTGAGCATCCGTGACGAAAGCGTATGAGATAGATAACGTTGGCTGAGTCGCATGAGAACCTGCCACGTGCATGGTGGGAGGTGTCCCCACGTTTAATGTTGTTATCTATTCCACACTCTGACCCGTCCTGCACACAGACACTCCTACACACACTCATACACACACACACACACACAAACCCACATTCCCATCTAAACATTATGGCACAGACAGCAGCACACAAGGGGCTAACACCTTCAACACACTATCTGGGCTGACTTCAATTGTTAAAGTTAACTAAGAATGTAACTTTAAAAGAAACGTTCTTTTTTTGATTTACATAAGAAAGAAGTGAAACTAACATTTTTTATTCTAACATTTGAGCGGTTTAACAAACAATCAAGGTATTTTTCAATATATAGTTTCAGTTACATTACACTGTAAACATTAGCTGTAAACGCTATGTCTTCCAATTGTGTACTCAACAACCACCTGCTGAAGGAGGAGCACTCCGAAAACTAGTGCTCCCAAATAAACGTATTACACTATAATCGGGTGTTGTGTGATTTTTAACTTTGTACACCCAAATCCAACACCGGCATCTCCAATCCAAGAAAAAGAGAGATTAAATCTTGTCAGCGAGCGTAGGCAGTTACTCCAGATGTCAAAATAAACATATTGACTTAACAGCTGACAACCAAAATTAAGTTTTAGTTCTTCTTTAATTCCCCTTTATGTAAAAAACTGCTCTGAAAATGGTGTACACATGGCCACCGAGAATTTTGCACGATTGCTCTAGATCACGTTAGCTTCAATCATATCTTTCTTAAGTCCATCGTTGACACAGCCTAAATACTTAATTTACGAAATGTGACTGCTTCATTGAGCAATAAGTCCAGGTAAAAATCCCTCTCCATGAAACGGCCCAACATCTGAAGCTCAGAGTCCAGCTATTCAACACTGACCTGATATTGATTGTGCTCCAATCTCTCCAGTCTACCTTGTTCAATGGTAGCTCACACATTACTTCAAAACAATAATATCCACATGGAAAGGACAAGTCAAAATGACTTATCACTTGTTCAGTGACTGTTGATGAAGACAAACGATTCCATTAAGTATTGCTACCACATTGAAACAGCCCAAACTAACTTTGCTTTCAATCATTGGGGATGGTTGAAGATCAGCAAGCTGATGATGTAATTTACAAACTTTTCAATTGTTTTGAATTCTCCTTCATGCGAATAAGCAAAAAAAGAAATCGATCAAATGAACTGGCTTATTGGGCAGAATATATGGCAATTTCCAGTTGTGCTGCAAGACAACTATTTTAAAAGCTTGATGCGAAATATGCAGAGCAATCTAAAAAGAAACACGTGCCGTCAGGCAAGAAAATAGAAATAAATATCTTCCATTGTTTATATTTGTGAATCAATGGCGGTACGGGAATCATATTTAATTGAATTTTAATAATCTCCAATCTGATCGATTGTGAAGGCAAAATTGGTAATTTGATGACGAAGGGACATAGATCGTCTGCTTCTCAACATGACCACAAAAAAAAAAATCAGGTTATTACTAGACTGAATATTGTTTGTCACGAGGGAACGATAAGGAGACGTGGTTGTACTCAAACACCGTGATTAGAAATTAAGAATGTCGTTCGTCATGCAGTGAAAAAGCAAATAGCATATTGTTCTTTGAAGTGGGAAGATTCTATTGAAGTGGAATGATGCCATTTTCACCTATAACGGGCACTGGACAAAGTTAACCTGTGCAAATGTGTGAAGAACCGCTCTTTCTATGTGAGCATGGATGCTCTGTATATCGAGGGAATGCAACGAGGTTACACCAGACGGATTCCTGAGATGACGGAGATTGCATCAGGTACACCTACATTCACCTGAATTTTTATCATTGAAACGGAACTCAGAGAAAACGACGTTTCGAACGCGAATAAAAAGGATATTCTGTTGACGTAAAGCCTAGAATCAAGGTGTCACAGATAATTGATGACGGCCAAGCCTTTTTTAATGCAGAAAGGAGGAGAAATTAAAACACGTAGAGAATGGTAAGTCTCTGAAACCATCTGCTATAGATTTCTTTTTGAGTTCAAAATATTGACTAATTTCTTGTAGGAGACAGACCTAAACGGATCAAAGGATGTGAGAGAATGCTGGAACAGGATACTGAGTGGGACTATTGATCATCTGCAACAGTGCTCCAATCCCGTGTAGCTCTATACTATGCTCCTTCTTGTGTAGTCAATATTTCTATGCTTCCGTCTCGACACTCTTTCACGTAGCAAATTGTGACATCCAAGTGTGCAAAGAGCAAAAATAAGGTAGCGGGGAAAAAGTAACTATGAATTGCAAAGCCTTAAATTTGGACACAGACGATTAATTTTAATTAAACATATAATTGAAAAATGCTTTATGTTTCAACGATGAAATAAGGCATGCTACCACATTCTGTTTATGCTTTTAAATTTTAAATCTCATCTTTGTTTTAGTGAGGGCTGCCAGACTAATATTAGTTTCGATAATGCCATAACAGTTTAGGATTCAGTTTAGTTTACGGTATCTTACTATTCAAAATAAATATGCAATCCATCTGAAAGTCTATTTTCATTTATATGTCTCTCCAGTTAAAACTTGTAGTTTTTTAAATCACAAAAAGTTCTGCATGCCGATTACTGCAAAATAATTTGCTTACCTGATTGTAATTTGTTTTGTCCCCTCCCTATACAAGAATCATTGAATATGTGATAGCAATATATATAATTGCAAATTAAAATTAGGAATTGCCATTTTGCGAAAGGTGAGAAATTCTGATCATTTCGATTCGAATCCGAAATTCTCAACGAGATTAATGACAGTTTAACATGCAACTACACGACTGGTGCCGTAGTACTCCACAATGAGATTAGCTGTCGGCTGCATATTGTATAAACTTGTGAATGTCAAGATTAATCCTTGAGTGTCTGCTCTGACAGGCACAGTGATAGTACAACCAAATATTATGAAATACTCCTGGTCATATGTCGTGAATATTATTTTGTGAACAAATTTGTCATATCATTGTTGAGGATATTTATTACAGGAATGATCAAATTAATTTATTTACATTAAACACTTCATTTGCGAAAACTTTTGAAAGTTGCATTATTCCAGAATAAAACAAATCATAGCATAATTACAATTTCTTCATTCGCTGTTCTCCTTCTTCTACATTGATCTCATTTTGTTTTTGTTTTCTTTCTGGAATGTGTGAGCATCAATAATAATCTTTGGAATAAATAACAATCTTGACGAATTGTCTTAAGTAAAACAAGCATACTGAATAATTTGGATTGAAAGTGTGGCTCCTCGAACTAATATGACAAAATTAGATTCGAGATTCTGTAAAGATAAAAATAATGGTTTTTGACCTATATTTGAGTTTCAGAATAAAGAATTGACTTTGGCATTTATGTTTATCGATTTCCTTCAATGAAATACAGAAGTAAGAAAAGTCCAAAATGGTAAGTCAGTAAAATAAACTATTTGCATTTTACAGTGAAATTTGTCATAGATTGGTAACCAGCATCGAACTGCAGTGATTTCCGCAAGACATCTTTGAAATAGATAGTACTGTGCAGATTCAAAGCAAGTGAGATTGCATCTTTTTGCCTCAGAATTAAGAATATTACCACTGTTGCACATGAAACATCACTTATGATTCAAATGTTTTAGTCCACTTGACCAGTCATTTTCTGATATATTTCTGAGCAAATAGAAATGACCACTTGGCATTTGATTCAGTGGTAAGGAGATAATCATTGTAACGGAGGAGCAATCTACACATCGATTATCAAAGAAAAACATATACAATTATTTAAAGCTCGCATTACATTGACTGCATTTTTTCGTAGTATTTTTGGTTGTTCCACATCATTTGTGTGTGGCCATGTATGCATACATAACTATGAATTTGACGGAGAAGGAACAGAATATAGAGACAGTAAACACTTAAAGCCTGGTCAAATCCGATAGGAGAACTGAAGCGATGCATTGACGACAAATGGGCAATCTGTTTGATTGAGGGTACGATTGCTTGGAACATAGTGTACTGCGTTTCCAGAAAATAGCTAAGCATATTGTTGTGTAAACTATTTAACTTGTTGTGGCCAGTTTTTAAATAATGCTTCAGTTTTCCATTAAAAGGAAATCTTTACTTATCGTTATGACATTGGATCTGTGAATATTATTCATTTTAGATCATCTTTATTTTTCCTGAGAGGCAGAGTGCAAAAATTAACAAAACACAGAAACAAAATGGTGTACTGGAAGTTTGCAAACATTCTATCCAGTACTATTGTAGATGCTGAGAGTAACAGTATCAATTGTTTGCAGAATATATAAGCAAGTAGATATAATTTAAGAATAAAATGGAATTTTGAGAGGCATTGTTATATATAGTAGACAGAGATAATACAGCATCAATTCAGCAGACCTGGCAGCAGTGAGGATGTTGTAGGATATGCAACAACATAAGTAGATATTATGGCAATGAACTTGGTGACTTCAATTGCTGGGAATGTTCGTAGTATTTCACATCAACGCGTTTCCCTCCATTTTATTTTTTTTTTATTTTAAAAGAAGAATAAGCAATATTTCCATTTAAATTGCCTTCATCGTCCTTAAAATTCTAAATGGCTTGTTGTAAAGTAATGAATGATAATCATCCTGCACAACATTGTACAAAAGTCTTCAAAGTAACACATCACTCAGAAAAGTTTGGTTCTCGCTTTGTTGTTGTCAAATGATTCAAAATGTACATGCTTGAAAATTCCTTATACGTAAATAAAAGGTCAAATCAAAAAAAGGAAGAAATTTATCATAAATGTCAAACTTATGTGCCGGTTATACTTTATGACTGTTAGATTCTTTTTCGTGCCGTTTTCAGTCTTTATTATTTTATGAATGATACCGTGCGTGAAATAATCAGTTTTCTGCATAATTTCGTTGCTCTGTTAATTTTCACACGAAATTATATTTCTGAATTACTCCTGATGTTGTATGATTCAATTCTTTCATAAATACTTTAGTTCATGTTTATTTGCTGACATAATGCTAAGCTAATTGAGCTAATGATTGTCATTTGAGTTCATAAATGACATTTGTCTGCCGTCCTACAGAATTGGCAAAGTGCCAAGATGGTAAGTAGGTTAAAATATGTTTTCAGCTGAACAATTGGCAGAAATGGTCAGTTTGTCTTTGGCTAATAAGTTGAAGAGATTTTTTAAAGAAGATGAATGAAGATTTATAATCAAAAGTTGAATATTGAAACAAGTAAAATGCATATCAATCTTGAAGTTACTAATTAGATCAACATGATTAAATACTGAACTTTGTTTTGATATATGGGCTACTCCGTGTGTGTGTGTGTGCATGTGCGTTTGCCTTCATATTTGTGAGAGTTTTTATGTGCATGGTGTCTCTGTGTTAATTCTGAATCTGATGACATACGTGTGTATGTTGCATATGCGTGATAGTGAGGAATTGCGTGTTATGAGTCCAACAGATACACAGAGACCAAAGTGTACATTGCCTGTTTCGAAATTTCTGTTCAGTATGCAAAGTTTGACAATTAAGATTTCCTGATGCATCATGATGTCAATGAAATCACAAAGCTTTTTGGACGTTTTACGGATTGATGTCCAATATTTAAATCAAATTTTGACACAATATTTCCCATGAGTATTATGCGGCAGGTCACGTCTTCCTATTTTCTTTGATATGTGCTAAATTCTACACGATCAATAAGTTACTGAAATAATTATTTTACTCCCTGTAGAACTGAAAAAGCGGAACGAACGTAAGGCCATGTCAAATTATTTTCATTTATTTATTTTGTGTGAAATTGGACGAAGTCAATCATGGATGCCACTTATTGATTTGCGTAAACTAGCTAAATAATACGCTCAAATTTCCACCCAAATGAGAAGCGTCACAATTAGTTCACCTCTGATATAAATATCCCCGCATTCGTGATGATCTTCTAAAAAATAAACATTGTTATTAAAACTGTACCATATTGTCTGAATGTGAAGAAACGTGTCAGTGAAAGGGAGAGAGAGAGATAAACATCAAGGCAGAGTGTGCTTCATGTGACATTAAATCATTGTCGTCACTGAATATCTATTAAATATTCCTGCATATATGCATCATGTCCATGTTCACACGTTCTTTTCATAGAGATCAAAATTTCAGTGGGTCACAAAATCTGACATTTTCTGTGAAAACCAGAATAATGAAAAATACAAATTGCTTCCTTACACAATTGTTATTCACTCAAGGCATGTGACTCTGTCTGCCTCAGGCGTCACATATGTAAATGATGTTCCCCATGGTTGTTTCAACGTAAAACACATAATGTTGTGGTTGGTTTCAAATGTAGGAATGACGAAATCTAGAAGACACATTTTCATTCATAATATTTATTGGGACGTGAGATTTTATCCACTCACTTATGCGTCTGTCTACTTACTTGCTTTTTTTTAATTGAATGCTTACTACATTGATCTCTGTACTTATTTTAACTAAGGAGTAATACTAAAGACATTTTCACACGGTCCATAGTGAGATTCGAAACACCAAATTTCAAAATTCCCTTGATTCACTGACTTGCTTATTGACGTTCCATCCCTCAGTGATTCTGATGTGTACAAGTATTACTATCAGTGACGTTTCATCTAGGTTTGAGCTGTTCATCCTGTATTTTTTGAAGTAAATATTAAGTCATTATACAAATATTTTGCTGATCCATGTAGCCATTGTCTTTGGATCCATAATGTTTAACACTTCCGGAGAAGAAAGTGACTTGAAGTATACTGCTACATTGGGAATGAATTTTCGTACAGGACACATGATTCAATATGAAGAACAAATGTGCATCCAATAAAAATACACAATTCAAGCACAGAATGTTTTTTTCAAATTTTAATGCATTGAAAGCCTGGAAAAAAAATGTTGGGTATTCAATGGTATTCAGTGGTCAACAATGTCTCAGCGACCAGAAATACTGGCAAAAGATTGTTAAACTTTCTTTGAATTAACTCAGTAACCAATAAGCTGCCAGATATATATATATATATATATATATATATATATATATATATATATATTTGATTATGATCGGTTCCATTATATTGGTGCCAGGATTACAAGGGATCACATTCTGTCACGCACTTCTCCTTTGTTCTGCACCGAACAGTGCACAGTATTATTTTACTTCTTTTCAAATGGCTGTCTAGTTATTTGTTGCACACGTTGGTTGCCCTGCATCGTTCAGACGGTCAGTTTTTACATTCCAGACCTTTACCACCCACAGACTGCAAAACCACTTCCTCAATTTGCTTTACTTTCTTTTGTTTATACACTCATGAGTGGGAACAGCTGCTTCAATAAACTCTATCCAGAGCGCGCCCGAATTTTAGTATTTCAATCATGTTTCCTGCAGCCATTCTTTTCTAATTCATGTAGCTCAAACTCAGCTTTACTCGCTTTCCTTATAATTGAGATGCCTCACCAAAAGATGAAATTCCACAAATGTTAAATTTGTTCACTGTAACCCATGCATAGTTCATTACTCTACGTCACGAAAATCCAATCAAACACTAATTGTCCACAGTTAAACGCACTACACAAACATCACCATTATTTACAATTCAGTATTAACAGTAATTTTAGTTATCCTGAGCATCAACCGAAATAACTCCAAACATTTTTTTGCTAAGTGTGATTTTTTTTTACACAAATCTATGGTTCACTTTCACTTACTCCGTGTAAGCAATACTATCAGCCTTCAAGATCTGGAGAACAAAGATGGGACGTAACATAGGTCTATAGAAGCTGGAGAACTTCGTGAAAATATCATAATATCTCAAAAAAGTCCATTTTAGACAGAAGGCGATGCTGGAAGTCATAAAACACTTGAACGTGAATTAACCCATAGGACGGGATCAGGTGTACCCGAGAAAATTGTAGGAAGCTGGAGAAACGATTGCTCGGATCGTTGCTGAAATGTAGGTGTCATCAGTAGCCATGGATGCGGTGCTGAAAGAGTACAATGCCAAAAGAAAAATACAATCACCTTATTGATAAATGTTGATATAAATTGGTACCTAGAGCACTGCAAACTTCTGAGGTCTGTATCTATTTTATTCACATGCTGTCTGTAAAACACCAGTTCATATATTTATATCAAAATGGATCGTTTGTTGACTTTTGTTTGAGAACGCATTTCAGGGGGTCTTTCCTTGTTTAGCTGATTCAAAAGGATCATTCTTTTGGCAAAACAGTATTAGTGATCAACATATTTTTCTTCCCTCAATATTGACAATGCTTTCATGGTCAGATTAGGTCTTAAAATACAGATTGTTTATGGAATTGAACAATGCCAATGAATGAAATTAAGCTACACAGGTATTATTAGCGCAACAGTTTTAATTTTTTTGCTTATGATTTGGCATTGACCTTATGTATGGAACAGTTTGTAAGTTGTATCTGAGAATCAATACGCTGGCATTCTTTCAGCAGCCTCTGAGCGACATGAAACGAAAAATCATCGAAAGCCTGGTGGATTGATTAAACTGACAATCACTCTCTCTCTCTCTCTCTCTCTCTTTCTCTCTCTCTCTCTCACACACACATTTGTCGTTCTGCTTTTTGGTTTGACTCATGAAATCTTTTTGGTTTTGCAGGCTTAAAGTGTTACCAAGATTTAAAGAAGATGGGTGAGAATGCATTTTTTGTTATGTAAGTTATCTTTGAATGCAAAGATAAATAGAAACGATATGCATTTTAATTGTAATCGTTGTGTACTGTTCCAAACTCCAGTTAACATCACAGACTAAAGTGAGCAGGTTCGGTATGCAATGTGAAACAAATGTCTTTAAATTGAATAAACACTTTGGCATTCTAAACTTTAGTCACTGGAAAAGCATAGCAGGTCGGACAACAACTGAGCAACAGGAGAGTCGACGTTTCGGGCATTAGCCCTTTATTCCTGACGAAGCGTTTATGCCTAAAATGTCGAGTCTCCTGCTCTTCGAATACTGCCTGACCTGTTGCGCTTTTCCAGCCCACACTTTTCAACTCCGACTCTCCAGCATCTGCACTCCTCACTTTTTCTGAAACATTTTTTCCAGCATTATTTGAAGTTCACTTGCTACTCCAGCACACAAAAAGTATGCCGAATTTGATGTGGAAAACATATTTCAATGGGCAAACACATTCTTTAACAAAAATTGAAGACATTTGAAAACGCAACGTTCTGCAGTATTAATTGTCCGTTGTCCTGCATTGAAAGCATTTCATGTCTAGCTGTATAAATATTTCACAATATTTTCCAAATAAATATTATTGCATCTCAAGACAGATTTGAAATTGTAAATCAAATTCGAATTTGACGAAATCAAGCAAAACTATCTTCTAATGCTAGCATGTGCGTAAAACATATATTTTCAGCAATTTGGGAACACACATAAAATCAATTGTCATGATTTATATTGTGTATGAACCGGAAGAATTTGCATGTGCACTATTGCACATTTCTTGCACTTGGCTTGATTGGAGAATATTTCACTGAACATCGGATTCACACATATGTTAAGCCAGATAGATATGACAGAGTATGGTGTTCATAAGTGAAATATAGTCCGATTTTTTAAATTTTGCTTTTTCTTAAACTGACAGAAGTACTTTTTTAAGAACATCAAATGTCATAAGTCCTCCTTTTAAAACTTGAATTTCCTCATCCAATGTATTAACAGTTAATCCCTGCATTGTTCATTCTGAAAAATCCTGAGCCAAAGTCTGAAGTGTTGAAAACTGTTTTAAAATGGACTTGCGGGTGGCAGTCAAACATCGTCAGCTTTGCTCAGCATCTTTCTATTTTGTTTAATAACATTCGATTAAACTGGATTTCACGTTGCAACGGCACTAGACACATCACAATTTCAATTGAACGTTAAATGTAAAAGGGTTTAAGACAGGAGCAGATCAAAAGATTCGCGGAGATTTATGAAGGAGGCACAACTAAAAAAGGGGCTATGTGAATCAGCTGAAGCGCAAAGATGCATAAATAAATGTCAATATAACTTCTGGATGTAAAACCTCACAATAACGTGATGTAACATCACACCTTCCTTAGCGTGCTGACTAAAACAAACATGGTTTGTCAGTAACCTTCATTTCAATGAGTAATCAGTTATTCACAAATTCACGCATGATGGCTTAAGATTCAGCAATATTTGAGGGTTCTTACACATTGAATTATTTGTGTTCGAATACAGCAAAAAGCGACTACGTTCCAGATAATGGCTGTTATGTGGCTCGGAGACCTCTTGCCACAAATAGAAGGTGCTCGACACGTGCTCTCTCTTCTCTGACGAATCCATCCATCACTGCATGACATTCTCATGGCTGAACTCCCAAATAAGAATCAACACACTGATTGCCATAAAACAAAATGTAAACTGTACAGACAGTAATACATATATGAAATAAACATGATGGATGAATATATATGTGCATATGCAGACACACACACACACACGCCACACACGCTCTCATCTGCAATTACAGATCACAGGATATGTTTATGATTCTCAACATTTAACGTAACTGTTCAAAATTTATCAAACTTTTTTCGTCACAAGTGAGTAATGTCCAATTTTCTTTTGATATAAATTCAAACAAAGTCATGGAAAGAATTACTATCCATGATAAAGCAGAACACTTGAATGGCACACATCATACGCATTTGACTTTTAATTCCTTTCCCTCCACCAGCGATGCAAAGTGGCAGAAGGATGTCTCATTTGCCAGGCAATGCGACAGCTCTCAAAGAGTACTTCAACGATGCATTCGAAACTTGTGATGTCTTTCAACTAAAAAGATGAACCCCAATAGGAACATAGTAAAATGAACAGAAAATATTTAGCCTTCCAGTGAAAAATTGAGCTATATTTATTCTCACTTTAGTGGCATAACATTAATGGAATTAAACCGCCCCTTACACCATGGACAATGGATTCAATGGATCAAAAAGACAACAAATAATCGACCATCATTTTAATAGTTTTAATCAAGGATATATGTCCATCTTCGACGTCATGCATAACGTGTTGAAAAGAGGAAGTTTAAAAAATCGAAAAAAAAACACTCTCCAGATTTTAGCTTCTGAATAATAAAGAGCCTGTGATACAGTAACCAATTGATACTTGTCTAAAATTCGTTCTGAAACATAGCATCAACACTCCACCCATTGTTAGAATAATTCAAACCCTTTATGAATGAAAACCACTATCACCAGCTTCAGGCACCAAATTGCTTGAAGCTTTTTCCCTTGTTTGTTCTTTTATTTTATTCATGGACATGTCAAAGTATAACACTGACTGTTGCTAATCTAGTTATGATTTCTTTTCTCCCACCTTAAGTTGCTGTGCCTGCCATTATTTAATCATTAATTACTGATGGCAATGTATTATAGCAATACACATTTTATGTGTGTTACTGGCGCTACCCGTTCAGGCCCCAATTTCCAGTAACATTTCTAATGCTGTATCAGACAAAACTGCAATCCTCCAACATATCTCTTTTAACGGACAAAAAAAGATAATGTATTAAAGTTGTTGCAGCTTCTGTAAAGCAATAGACGTATGGCAGAGATATGTTCCTTTGTGTTATGTGTTGCGGAGTTCCAAAATCGACATTTATTTTCCACTTCCACGTACATTTTCAATTTTCTTCTTTACTTCAGTTTTATCAAAGTTCATCGGTGCCCAAATATTTACAAACTGGTTGTATGACACTGTTGCACTTTACAGCAAGGTAATAATTTTCTCAAAAGCTCAAAATACTGTAGCAAAATGCAAGGCTAATTGTCACACATTTGAACACGAGTGCAATCGCACTTGCCACTACCAATGTCGACATAAGACTTCACTGTCTGTCAATATTAAATAAACGGTGAATTCAGCTAATTAGTTGAGATGTTAGAGATAATGCTGACCTTGACGTCTATTCTGAAAAGTTGTTTCCTTAAATTTCAATTTACAATTTCAGTTGTAAACTTGTATAGCATGTTGCCCTGTATTTCCAGATTTTTCCACGAAAATATTAGTCCAATCAATCCAATATGCTTCTCAAGGACTTTGTCTTCTCACCTTTCAGTTTTTTTTTCTCTATACAATTTGAATGGTTACTGAATTGTGCTTTTCTTTGAGTATAGGCATAGAACGTCAACTGAAGGCAGTAACCGTATATTGCTATGACTTGAAAGATTGTTTTAATGAGTAATTTGGCCAAATCTGGCCATATGCACCGGACACTCTCTGATATTTGTATTTACTGCCATCAATATTAATTAATATTTAAAGGGTGCAGTGTATGCAAATGCTGAGCCACTCTCAATTGTGTAAATATTGGAACATTTGGAAAGGGTGAATGAAACAGGATCCACTCTCATGTTTCTCCAACACATCTGAGTAAATATGGAACAGCAAAAAGAAAGATATGTTTCTGGAAAAAAAATTCTATTTGCATTTACGTTGCACAATGTGTCATGAGATTTGTCCGATATCTAGCATTTCTGATGACAGACCTCCACATCAACATTCATAATCTTCTCTCAGTCCTATGTCGAATGACATTTCCCTCTGGCAATTTCATGATAAAATCGATTTCTTCAATTTTCTCCAAATTTTGATGTTAACTTGACTCTTATACCACAACCTTCGTGGAATTTCAAAAAAACTCAATTAACTGTCACATCATTTTCACTTTCATACTAGATGCGTTTTTGGAAGAATTTCCCAATCTGTCTCTTCGCTGTGGAATTCTTCTTTAACTTTCTCTGTCTGATTGCAAATCTATGCCACCATAAGATATAGTTTCAGAATTAGGCTATTTTACCCATTCTGGCTGATTTACCATGTTTGAAATGTTTCTTAATTCCATTCCCCTTCTTCTCTTTGTCATCGTTGATCATATTATTAAACACGAAACTAGTAATCTCTGCCTGACATAAACTAAACGAATTAATCTCCGCAGCCATTTCAGGAGAGGAGTTTCAGTGATTCGTCAACTTCTGGTTTAGGAGACACCTCCTTTCCTCCGTTCTTCAGACTCGTACCTGCACTCTTGTTTCTATGTTCCTGAGTCCTTATCTCTACTTCAGTTGTAAAGGTTTTCTCGATCTCGGTCTCCCAATGTTGTGTAATATTCAATGACATCCTACTGTCATTCTTCTAAATTCATTGAAGTACAGACCCATTGTCTCCAACTGTTTGTCACATGACAAGCATTTGCTGTCGGTCGTCTTTGGTCTATTTCTGGCCTGAACCTTCCAAGAATGGATAATTCCCCGTTAGATATATTTCCTCGGACTTCTCACAGCGTTCTAAACATTTTAGTAACAGAGCCTTATCCCATTTCACCACAAACATCTGCAATTTTAAAATCTCCCTCATAAGATGAATGGTGACATTGTATTTGCCGTTCAGTCCGAGTTGACCATGCCAACAAATACCCAAAATTAATCCAGTTCCTTTTGGCTACAAGTTGACAATATCCATTTAAGCCCCTCATACTCACTTACACATGCATATTCCTTTGAAAGGATTTTACTATACCAGTCTCCCCAAATCTTCTGGCAGCTCATTCAACTTTTTCCCTGTTACTTTAAACCTCTTGTGTCTAGCTTTGGATCCCCCTACACTGCGAACACGAATTCGGCTATTCACCACATCCATGCCCCCTCATCATTTATAAATTTCTTTACCTGCATCGCTCAGCCTCTGATGCTTCCAGTTAAAAAAAAAACAATAACAACAGGTTGTTTAACCTAAGCCGAGACCTCAAACTCTCCAACGATCCTTTAACTCTTAACCGCACTCTTTCAAGTGCAATAATATATATATTTTTAGCAGCGAGATCAGAATTGAATGCAGTATTCCAATAGTGCCCTGAACGATTTCCTGTACCTCTGCAACATGACATCCCAACTCCTTTACTCAGTGCATTGGCTTATAAAGGCAAGTGTATCAAATGGCTTCTTCACTTCCGGTCTACTTGCCAAGCGACGTTATGAACCTGAACTCCAGCATCTCCTTGTTCAGCAAGACCTCGTGATAGACTACCATTAAGTATATTACACCTTCACTGATTCGCCTTACCAAAATGCAACATCTTATATTTATGTAAATTAACATACATCGGCCCATATGAGCTCGGCCCCGTTATACTCTGAGATATCTTTCTTCACTGACCACGACCTCACCAATTTTGATGTCATCTGCACACTTGCGAACCACTCCTCTCATATTCATATCTAAATCATTTATACAAATGACAAAAAAAGCTGTGGACCCACAGCTGGTCAATAGCCTCCACTTCGAAAACAACCCTCCACCACCATCCTCTGTCTCCTATTTTCAGGCAATTATCAATCCAAGTAGTTAGTTCTGTCCGTCCTCCTTTAGCTCTAATCTTGGTAAACTGTCTACCACGAGGAAATTTGTCAAATGCCTTTAAAGAATTTAAATACAGCACGTCCACTGCTCTGCCATCCATCAGTCTTCTTTGCCGAAATTCAAAAAACTCAGTTGTGTTAAGACATGATTTCGCACGGACAAAATTAAGTTGACTATCCACAATCAGTTTTAATTTTCTGAAATGAATATAATTCCTGGCCTTCAGAATTTCGTCCAACAACATACCTTCCATTGACTTTGGATAATCCGTACATAGTGCCCTACTTTTTCCCTACATTTTTCTTAAAATATGGCATAACATCAGTGATCCTCCAGTCTTCCAACACCTTACCTATGGCTATTGTTCTACAAATATTTCAGCAAATGGCTCAACAAACACTTTTCTAGCTTTCCACAACTATCTGCAATACACCTTACCAATACCTCGTATTTTGTCCACACCATCCGGTAACCCCAGTAACTCCTCAAGAAGCTCAAAATCACCAAAATCAATGAGGAAGAAATTATGTTTTCGCTTGATGTTGAATCATTGTTCACTCACATTGACTTATCACTAGAGAAAGAAGTACTTGCCGCAATGCAGGAAGAAACAGAAACGCTGACCCCAACAACACCATCGGCAGGTATAATAAGCTCAACCTACTAAACTTATACCTAACCACTCCGTTCATCTTTAACGACGAAATATACCAGCCAATCAATGGCACATCCATGTTATCATCCATCTCAGGATTCAAAGCGGAACCAGTCATGCAAAGAATGGAAGGGATGGAAAGCTTTGGATCTGCTAGGTGGACGATGCATTTGTCATCATTAAACACACAATGATCGAGGAAACACAACATCTCATAAAGAGTGTAATCACTGTTATCAATTTCACCAAAGACGAGCACAACAATCAACTCCCTTTCCAGGATATAATCGTTCAACTGGTGCTCATCTGTGAATTATTTAAAAAAGTTTATAGGAAGACAACTCATAGGATCAAATTCTTAATTAAAACAACAATCAACCCAAAATCCAGAAACAGAACAGTGTCACGACATTACTTAAATCTGCTATTACGTATTGCATAACACCAGAACTATTAAAAAAAAAGAGGAAGAACACGTGCAGACAATGGACACTTGAACAGCATCGTCCACTGAAGCGTATCGGACACTGTAAGTCATAATACACTGATCACCCTATCCTAATTTAAGAACATGCCATAAATGACACCAATACCTCTTCGACCACGAGGAATCATGGTAACACACCAACCAATAGCCATCCTTCGACAACTACTCATCAGGATGAAAGACCACAAATCCACAACATGAAAGAAAACATGTAATATATACAATCCCATGGAACCACAGCCATTAACACTAAATTAGACAGAAGGAAATGCGACGAGCAATCTCGGTAGATGAACAGGAACTAGCAGCAAAACGGCACGAGCAATGCTCCCTCATCTTAAGACATGCAGTCAAGGAGGACCATACATTGACTGGGACAAATTAACCAACCTTGGACAAGCCAACCAGAGATATGCATGGTAATTCCTAGAGGCCTGCTTTTCAACCAGAAGTACCATCAAAAATCATGTAGAATTTCTTATCATATACAAGCTATTGTAGACAATATCCGGAAATTTCACTACCCACCATAACAGAACAGGGAAAGCGAAGTGAAACAAAAACGCTTCATGGAAGTTGCACTGATGATTTGTCACATCTCTTTGGATTCCCTTTAACCTTATTTACCAAAGCTATCTCAAGAGTTCTTACTCCCCTCCTGATTTCTGCCTGGAGTATACTCCTATTGTCTTTATACTACTCAAGGGATTTACTTAATATCAATTGCCCATACCTGTTGATTGCCCCCTTCTTATTGCTGATCACAACCTTCATTTTTCCAGTCATCCAGCATAATTTACAACTACCAGCTTTCACACAAACAGAACATACTGTCACTTGACTAATGTTACCGTATTTTAAGTGCTCCTAATTTTCAAATGTACTGTTTCCTAAGAATTAAGTAAAATTCCAAATATCTTCGTAAAATTAACATTACATTCAATGCTGAGCTATGTCCCTTTTCTTCCAGAGCAATTATTATGAGTTACTTTAATTGTGTGTTAAAAATCACACACCACCAGGTTATAGACCAACAGTTTAGTTTGGAAGCACTAGCTTCCAGACCGCTGTTCCATCATCAGATCATTTTGGAGAATAAGATTGTAAGATACAGACTTTATAGCAAAAGTTTATAGTGTGATGTAATTGAAATTATGTATTGAAAAAGACAGATATTTTTTTCTTTTATATGTAAATCGCAAAACTATTTTTATAAAGTTACATTCTCAAGTTCACTTTAATAACTGGTGTCATGTCAGCCCAAATAAGGCATTGAAGGTGTTACCGGACTGTGAGGCTGTGTGTTCCATAATAAACAGACTGATTCTAATCTAAAAAAAAAAGATCCACAGAAACTTGTGATTAAATTTTGTGATTTTCATCGTTTCTTGAAAAAAAACAACGATTTCCTTTTTTTTGCATGTCATATTTTCTGTTTGAACAAAAACAGAGTCCGGTAAGTAAGTGAAATTGGTGTCTTTCTTTCATAAAGATGTCAAAAAGTTTTTTTAAAAACTCTTATTATCTATTGTGAAAGCATTGAGTCTCAAGCTATCAACTGCAAGATATAAAATCCAGTTCCAGATTCGGTAAAATTCGTAACTCAAAACAAATGAGTTGAACCATTAATGTCATCGCAGCAGTGACGAGATTATGAAGATTTAATGTACTTGTGGTAATAAGTATAAATCCTCCAAGTTACTGACAAGTAGGATTGTCAACTTGCTCGCTCAGCTTGTCCAGACTTTTCAACACTATTCAAGGTAACAACATCATTGCGCACCACCGGTGAAGCATTGGTGTTCTGCTCTGCTTACTACTTATGTCTCTGGGTCTGCTGGGATTTGCGGTGTCATTTCCAGTTTTCTTGCTGGTTCTGTTTCTTAGAGGTTAGTATATGGGGTCCAAATCTACATCTTTGTTAATGGAAGTCAGGCTCGAGTGCTTGGCCTCCAGGAATTCCCGTGTATGCCTCAGCTTGGTTTGTCCTAAACTGGATACGTTGTAACAGTCGAATTGGTGACATTTTTTGTGCATGTGTATGGATTGAAGTGAGAGCTCGTCATGTCTCTTTGAATCTGGTTGGTGTTCGTGTTCCCTGGTGGCTAATTTCCTTCCTGTTTGCCCAAGTGCAATTAGCAATCTTTACATGTTATTTTGTATGTAACTTTGATTCTGTTGGTCGTGTGTTTGAGATTCTTTGAACTTATCAGTAGTTATCATTGTGTGATAGTTGATTTGTACACTATAATGATACACAGGGATCGGAGTCGTCTGTGATAAGGTCTGATATGTCTTTTGTGCTTGGCAGTGTGGTCACTGTGTCTGGACGTTTCTTGTCTTCCTATTGTCGACTGTCATGTAGATAATGGCGGAATACACCTTTTAGCAACCCGTTGCTTCTGAAGACGTTGCGTAGATTTTTTTTTTGTCTGCTTTGTTCATCTCTGGGGTGATGCAATGTGTTGTGCCTCCTTGAACAATGTTCTGATACAGTTTCGAATTTGAGTATTGTAGTTGAATACTTGGCCTGTTTGGGTGGCCTTCCTGTAGACGTTGGTCTGGAGCTCCCCGTTCGCCATTTGGACCAAGAAGGGCATTCGTTTGTTGTTCTCTGCTTCCTTGGTGAAGTTTATGCCGATTAGGATGTTGTTTATGTGATGGGTTTCGTTTAGCTCTGCACACTTGATAATAGCAAAGGTGTCTTCCAAAACGATATGACATTTGCAGTTCAATAAGCACTCTTCACTTATCTGGTACTTTGTTTTTCTATATCTACTTTACTATCAATGAAAGTGTCACAATGTGGGCAAGAAAGAAAAAGGAAAAAAGAAGACTTTTCCTTTCGTGAACAAGACTCAATATATGTACTGAGTCGAAAATGTTGGCGCTGGAAAAAATCACTTTGTCAAATCTCTAACAACAATCAGAAATTTTAATAAGTCCAGGTGATATGTGCATTCATAATAAAACATGAACTTGCTCTTTCAACAGTGTCCGTAAATTATTTGTGCGTGAAATGTGCTACAAATGTGCTATAGTAGACAATCGGAATAATGCTAGTTTTTGACTTAGTGCCAGTTGAAACCCCCAGTACAGGACTCCCAAAGAGGATTTGGTGCAGCCAGAAAAGGTTTAAAATGCCTTGTTGCTTGCATTATTGACTTTCTCATATTTAAACTAAATTGGTATCAGGCTGCAAGTTATGTGGTATGGCGAATTCGTGCAGAATACATCTTGCCTGATGATTAACATTGGTTCCATTATATTCCTCACTGCAGTATTGACAAATGTATGGAGGATATTTCGGTGGTGTAACAATGCATGCACACTCCAGAATCCCAAATCATGTGATTTGGGAATTAAAATTTATCCATAATCTCAGTATGCAAAAATTTCACGTGTAGTGACGTTTAATGTATTAAAAGTTGCATCCTTACTTGACAATTAGAATAAATGAATAAAATAAAAATTGGAGATTACAGAGTTCCTCACGCCGTCATTGCTGGGGTCCCATTGAACTGCAAAATGACCTCTGTTATTTCTTTCTTTCCAATGTCTGACATTTTTGTGCATTACATTCTGCATCTTTTATTTCACTCTTTGGACGTTTTCCAAACATCACTGTGAGTTATCAACAATGCCTTGTATTGTTGCAGCAAGATTAGTAAAGGCATATTTTTAGACTCATCCTTTGGGTTAAATATTACAATTTTGTCCACATTACGAGTGACAATCAATGTATGCATACAAGGATTTGCCCACTTTATTTGCAAGAACAAAAATTCTCACTTTCTGAAATTGTTGCAAGTATGCACCATCATTCAAGTATCGATGTTTTCTTTTCTTCCAGTGAAATGTACACAGTCTAGTATCTGTAAAATGTTTTCTCTCTTTAAACATATGGTGCGCATTAAATTATGCTTAATCAACCTGACGATTGCATGATTTTTCAAAGCCCTCACATTCTCTCACCCGTTATACAATCCCTCCTTTCTGTTCAAATGGCAGATGTTACAGAAGCATTGAGTCAAACAGATCTTTTGATCCAATCGGACAATGGAGCTCAAATTTTCCAACTGGTCCCATTTACTTGCGTTTGGCTCGTGCCACACTGTTCATTTCCACTTCAAATATCTTCTCAAACGTCTTTTAAATAATATAACTGCACCTGCAACTATTGTAGGAGTTCATCCTACACAGGAACCACTCTCTACGTGAGAACTGCCAACAAGATCGGTTTCAAATCTTCCTCCTCTCATTTTAAAACCATACACTTCAATTTTGATCTCCCTTCGCCAAGGAAACCAAAAGACCTTTTCTATTCATATTATATAAGGCGCATGCGTTTATGAACCCCTATATAGTTACAATAAAAATTGCATTTTGGTCTGACAAATCTATGGGATATGTTCCTAATATTAGAATTTTTGTTTTAGCTTCTAAATTAAAATCGATTATATTCAACATATTCAATTTCGAACCCAACCTTAAACCTTCAGTTTCAGTGAACATACAAGCTTTCTGCTCCATTGTTTTCTCTTTCTTTAATTAGAGTTAGTATCATATATCTTATTATGTTCATTCCCTCTCACATAACATTTCTGACTACTTTTCAGTTTAGTTCATGCTACTCGTGTCATTTCACAATTATGCATGATACCAATCAGTTTTTGAAAGTTACTGCACAACATTGCTTATGTTATTAATTCAGCTATCACTTTATTGCTGCTGTACTTTCCTTGCCTGCATACGTTAAGAAACATTCACGTCTATGACTGGTGTTTCAGTCACTGGTGTTTGGTCATATTTCAATGTACAGCAGCAATAAAGTGATAGCTGAATTAATAACATAAGCAACGTTGTGCAGTAACTTTGAAAAACTGATTAGTATAATGCATAATTGTGAAATGACACGAGTAGCATGAACTAAACTGAAAAGTAGTCAGAAATGTTATGTTTGCTATTATGTCACCCGTTACCTCAAAATTTGCTCAATAACTTGCCAGCCATGAATATCTGAAATATTGTTAGCTTTTACTCAAATTGATACAAATGTTAACGTTTACATATAACCAATTATTTATCATTTTCCTCGTATCCTAACATGAAAATGCATGTTATGGGATTACGAGATATTTCCATTACATTTAGGCAAATTGTCCGATCAACTTCCTTATTAACAATGTAACATTTCGTGTTGTCGAATTGCAACCTTCAAAGTTTGCTTTATTCTTGAATTGATTTTCATTTCAAAAATTTCTGACTTGCAATCAGCGCTTGAAGATAATGTTTGATATTTTCATTTGTTCCATGTGCATATATTTCTTCTTGCTTTTAATAAAACTGACACGCCCATGCAGCGATTGTTTCAAAAGTTCCACTTCTAATTTTGTCATGATTCTACCACAAAGGCAATCCAGGAACTGCATTAAACAACTTTCCTGAGTAAAGTATTTTTGTTTGTAAATATGAAGATGCAGGCACACATATAATTGTTTTATTAATTTTGAGACAAGCCTTCATATGGGGTTTTGTTTTAGCATTCATATAAATCCTGTCAGCTATTTGGCAGAAAAGTCCAGAAAGTCATTTATTTCGTTTCGGGCATATTTCTTTTCGTTTCTTGTCTGAATTCACACATGTAACTTCCAGCTCCAAGCACGATCTCGCTACTTCACTGAAAAATTTATTTTTATTATTTTCATCGTGAATTCTGCAATAACGTTCCATAATGTCCGAGTCACCGTTGGCCAGCAGCTCCGTTCTTTTATTTACGTGAATTTTCGCTTATTTTGCAGCACGAATCAATTATTTTGATTTGAATAGTTTGCAAGAAAAAAATGTAGCTGAAAATGTGTTGCTGGAAAAGCGCAGCAGGTCAGGCAGCATCCAGGGAACAGGAGAATCGACGTTTCGGGCATAAGCCCTTCTTCAGGAATCCTGAAGAAGGGCTTATGCCCGAAACGTCGATTCTCCTGTTCCCTGGTTGCTGCCTGACCTGCTGCGCTTTTCCAGCAACACATTTTCAGCTCTGATCTCCAGCATCTGCAGTCCTCACTTTCTCCTCAAAGAAAAAAATGTATTCCACTATACACAGCATTCTTACCAACATTCTCTCATTTCTTGTTATTTGTGAAATTTCTGCTTTTTATGTTACAGGAAGTGAAATTTCCCAGCATTACTCTTCTGCAAAATATGTTTGTATTTTATCTTCCATCTTCCAAATTTCTTTTTTTTCAAATTAATGCGATACACATCTGTGATTCTGTGTGAGTCCCTAATTCAAGTATGAATTACTTATGTCCACAGCACACTTATACAGCATGAGAAAGAGGCGACTTCTGAAATATGCAACAATTCTCATTCATTCAATACCTGAAAAGTTTCCATAAGCGCTTTCCATTCTGCAGGCATAAGAAAACATTTTAGATCTGATCTGCTCTTGAAAAGAAAGTCAGAATGAGGCAGCTGAAAACGGTTGGACAATGGACAAGAAACATACAAAGAGGATCTCCTACATAAATGAGAACCATCTTCATTTTCATCAAGCATACTTTCAACCAACGGGCACATTTCTCGTCTTGCACATTTGACATGGTTTTCCCAAAAATTCAAATTTTTCCCATCAGACAAACTTAGCCTTGATATTAAAATCAAATTATGTCATCTCAGCTCTGTAACTTAACATGTATTCTTCATCCTGAAATCAAGGCTACAAAAAGATGAGCACAGTGGTACCAGCGTAACTCATTTGCTGCATCAGTGATTGGATTATTGCTAAACTTGTCATACATGACATCACTGTTGATGAAGACTTCAGTAACTTCGAAGATGGTTGCCAATAACCTGATCATGGCCACATGCTTAGTTTGTATTCAGGGTGACTTTTCTACATAAAACTCTCCCATAAAGATTTCAGTGCTTCTGTTGGTTTCCTATGTCATAACTGTAGTGGAGCAATTGGGTCGAGGCAAAAACAACGTCTAAAATCCACATCTTGTGTAAGATTGCTAAAATATTTTCATGTCTATTCATTTTCTTGTGCTCATCGCAATGCACATTTTCTTAACAAGTTTTCGAAAAACGTTTGAGAAATGTTCTGTCACATAGTGATAAGAAATTTTAAGTCGTCACGCAGGGTCAAGCAGATTTTGTATTGAACTGAATTTTGCAATAAATATCTTTATTTCTTGTTACTGTTACTCGATTGCAGAAGTACAGGAACATCGTGAACATTATTTTAATAGTCGCTGCCTGTAAATGGTGCCATGTTAGGTACTAGTACCTACGTGCAGATATTACAGAGTAAAAAAAGCAGTTATACCAGAGAAAATAACATTATCAATTGCAATGTCCAAGAATGAGTTAAGAATGAAGTACTTAACATCGCAAAAAAATGATTACATTACTCTCCAGTGAAGAATTCCAAACTGCAGCAACTAAACATGTGACGCAAGGCCCAAGTCTGACATATGTCCCGCAGTTCTCCAGACTCCAGACCAATCCGCAATGACACTTAACAGCAAAAAGATGACTGACGTTGTACCGGGATTCGCTTCACTTCAAGTCACTCCAAAACCCTGGGGTTCCCCTAGTGCAAAACGGAAATATATCATTCTGCTGTTATTCGGAACTCAGCCTGGCAGACATTCTACTGCTACCATCGCTCCGGGATTTACTCCATGAGTCAGTCTGAATTTGCTGTGCTGCCCCTGTGTGACATGGCCCACGTGATCAGCTCTAGACCAATCTCTGATCGTAACTCATGTCCTTTGAAACCTTTCTTCAGGTGGAGTGATTGAAAGTATGGGAGAGGGATTAAGTAATACATGCTGCAAAGAATAGAAAGTAAAGGAATAAAAAGAAAACAGAACTGGCCAGCAAGGAAGCTCTGACAGGAGTATCCTACTCGGCTGCCTTCTTATTGAAATTCGAATTTCAGAAGGCTTAATTGTACAATGTAATTGGAGTATGTTTGTACTTCTTTGGACTCATGTACGCCCAAAATTAAATGCATTATATGAGCATTACGAGAACAACAACCAAAACTGTCTTTGAAACATAATATTGTTATTTACAATATTCACATTAGCAATTACTGCACTGAGTGATTGTGGAGCAGGATGGACTGAGTGTGTGATGAGGAAATAGAGAGGAGAAGGACGAGAAGGAAGGAGTGAGTGAGGGTGGGGTGGAGGGAAGGGAGGAGAGAGTGACAGGGGAGATCAGAGTGGAAAGAATGAAGGGGAGCATGGTAGCTCAGTGGTGATACCAATTTGATTCCAAACTTAGGAGAATACCTGTGTGGAGTGTGCTCAATCTCCCCGTGTGCGAATGTTTTTCTGTCAGATGCCCCAGTTCCGTCCCATCATCCAATGCTGTGCAAGTTAAATGGTTCGGCCATGTTAAACTACTGTCTGGGAATGTAAAGAATGTAGGACCATTCCGCGCAGCCATTTTGGCACGAGCAATTTAACGCAGCCTGTTTGACGCAGCCTAATTTGCCGCAGACCCATTTAGGCGCAGAACTATTTTGCCACATATATACGGTTGTCATCAATGAAAATCAACATAATAGTTGAATTATTAAATGAGTATTGTCCAGCAGTTTGTAGTTATTATTAAAATAACTGGTCATCAAATAAAAAACAACTGTAGAGGGAATTTTACAAGTGATTAATGGGTAGCTAGAAAATTTGTCAGAAGCTTGCAAAGGAAAGATGCCTTACAACAGAGCGCTGAAGAAAATGGTTCGTAAGACAAGGAAAGAAATTGCTGCTTGCCCAGTAAATCCAAGAAATTTAGAAGAACTGGAAATTTCAGATAGCTTTAAAACGTCTTCTGTCAATGAATATAATATAGAACATTTTTTACTAGCCGACAGCGGTAGCACCACCTGCAAAATTATTATATTTGGAAGAAAAACGAATGCCAAGTTTCTGAAACGATCAAAAAAGTTTTATGTTGATGGAATATTCAAAATTTCCCCACCTATACTTTCACAAAGTTTATATTATTTCAGGGAAAATACATAAGGGTGTGTTCCCAAAGTTGTATGCTATACTCCCAAATAATTTACGGACGACATATGATAACTTATTTGAAATGGTTCTGGAAATACAGAATGAATGCCGCCCTGACATTATCAACTGTGACTTTGAACTTATACATCTCGTAGCAGGGCACGATATTTCATTAAATTTAAAGAAATTAAGGGAATTCGATGGTTTTTTAATATTTTTTGAGAAATTTTGAGGAACCATTAGGAGTGGACTAATCACAGACTAAATGCAGTTGATACACAAATAACTACAAACTACTGGAAACTACCCATTATTCTATTATTAAGTTGTTTTTCTTTGCATGACTACCGTATATCTGTGCCAAAATAGTTCTGTGCCTAAATGGGTCTGTGGCAAAATAGGCTTCACCAAACAGAGCAAGCCAAATCGCTTGCACCAAAATGGCTGCGGTGAATGGTCCCACTCTGGGGTGTGTAGGTTAGGTGGTTTAGCCTTGGGAAATACAGTGGTACGCAGATGAGGTGGATGGGGGCAGATGGAATGGTCTTTCAAGGGTTGGCATGCACTCAAGCAGCCTGTTGAGATTGTACGAATAAAGCAGTGTAAATGAAACCTTCAATTTCCATAAAAGAGATGTATTTCTTGCAGCCCCAAGTCCTTTCTATCATTCTTACTCAATTAATTAATAATTGTCATTTATTATGTCAAAACATTTATTGGATTTCCTTTCCTGAACTTTTTCTAATTAAAATAAACGTTCATTAATCCGCTGAACTGCATCTGTGACAACTGGTCGACAATTTTTTATGTGAAAACTGACGTCATTCGGTACTTTGTTCCTGCATCGCTTACTTTTGCAAAATGTTTCTTTGATTGTTATTACTAGTTTCTGGGAACGTGTTGTCTCTTAAAATGCTCTGACTTATTTCTCAAGGTTAGTCCCTGCGGTATTGAGCTGCCGATCTATCATCTGGAATTATGCACCTAATTTGCATGTGTTGCAACCATCGTGATGTTTGGTAATGAACTCTCAAATTGCAACATTTTAACATTGAAGCAACGTAAACAGGACAAGAGATTGTGTGCTTATAATATCTTATCAAATACAAATCAAACATTGGTAAAACCTGTGAACTAGATTTTCTTATCGTCTATTATGTATAATACTACCGTTGATGGCACGTGACGGAAACAATATGTGATTTACATCTGTATTGTCTAATATTCCATGTTTCTTTTAAAAATGGCGTATAGTGCAACATCAGGAATTCTTCATAGAAAACAATAATAAAGTAGCGTTCCAATGACAAAGAATATAAATTTGCTTGCCATGACTCGTCTACCATTACATTGGTGTGTTTCTAATGCATTAACTACATTGTTGCAAAGTCAAAAATGTGACAGTATTTTTGAACGTCATCATCCAACAACTTTTCAGGAATTAGATTAGATCAACTACTCTATGGAAACAGGCCCTTTGACCTAATAAGCCCGTATTGATCCACCAAAGAGTAACCCACCTAGACCCATAAGTACCCCTGACTAATGGACAATTAACATGGCCAACTGATCAGACCTGCATACCTTTCAATTGCGGTAGAAAACTGGAGCACCCGAAGAAAACGGATGCAAACACGGGGAGAATGTGCAAACTCCACACAGACAATCGCCAAAAGCTGGAATCGAACCCGAGTCCCTGGTACTATGCGGCACCAGTGCTAACGACTGTGCCACCATGCCACCCCATTAGCAACCCTGCCTTATTGGTTTTAGTTATGTAGTGTTTGAGGAAAAATAAGAAGTACATGATTAACATGGCCATGATCTCAATGTATTGTCTGCAGACGAACGATGTAGAAACTCTACGAATGTTCTGGAGACAAATTTTGAATCACATCACAGGTGACTTTGCAATTGAAATACAATGAAAATAGTGCTGGAATACATCTACTAATGACAATGAAACAATTGTAAATTTCTGTAAAAATGCATCTAGCACACTAATGTTCTTCAAGGACACCTTTATTTTTACCTAGTCTGGTCTACACGCGACTGCAGACACACGTCAGTGCATTGAACTATCAACTTCCCTTTAAAATGGCCGAGCAAGCCATTCATTAATACTAATCATTATGAATTCTCAACAAACAAATGTCTGCGGAAATGTCACTGGCTAAAACACTGCCTAAGAGAAAGTGAGGGCTGCAGATGCTGGAGATCAGAGCTGAAAATGTGTTGCTGGAAAAGCGCAGCAGGTCAGGCAGCATCCAAGGAACAGGAGAATCGACGTTTCGGGCATAAGCCTGAAGAAGGGCTTATGCCCGAAACGTCGATTCTCCTGTTCCTTGGATGCTGCCTGACCTGCTGCGCGTTTCCAGCAACACATTTTCAGCTCTAAAACACTGCCTAGTCAATCCTGAGACGTCTAGTTGCACCCATCGGGGAAACAATTGCCAATAAAGCGAAAGCTTTATCACACTCCAGTCAACCAACCATCAAAAGCAATTATTTGCCAGGCATCATACCCCACATGCAGTGTACCAGACACTTACATCAACATCGTGGGTGATGTTCTGTCCCTAAGAATTGACAGAATTAGCTGAGGTGGCGAATCAGCAGCATATCATCATGAAGGCGAAGCCCCAGCAGCCGCAATACACACTCTGGAGCCAATGAAGTCTCATGGCTTCAAGTGTACCGTGGACTTGGAAAACCTGCTGATTACCATTTAGCATTAAACCATGAGCCGGCACGTTGGCTCAGTGGTTAGCACTGCTGCCTCACAGTGCCAGGGATCAGGGTTTGTTTGCAGCCTCGGGCGACTGTCTGTGTGGAATTTGCAAAATCTCCCCGTGTTTGTGTGGGTGCGCTCCGGGTGTTCCAGTTTCCTCCCACCATCCAAAGGTGTACAGATCAGGTAAATTGGCCTTACTAAATTGCCCATAGTGTTAGATGCATTCGTCAGGCGAAAATTTGCGGGATGGGTCTTGGTTGATGGCTCATCGGAGGGTCTTTCCAGTGACGTGCAGTGTGGCGTTGTTGACTTACAGGGCCTATTTCCAGACTACAGGGAACCCAATATGTTAGTGCTCATCCATGTTGAGGAAGTGCGAAGGTTGGCAAGAATGCAAAACGTACTCTGTGTGGGGTGTATGAATATTTTCCACTGAAAGAGGTTTAGCAGGTGAAATTCAGAAGTATTTAAATGCCATAGCTGCTGGGCCCCTCCTACGTAAGCTGGTGAGAAATGAACAAGAGGAAAATACATACTTCAAGTTATTCTTATCAATCTCCTGAGAGCAGATCCATCTGTCCATGACAGTATCAGTAAGAATGACCAGTGCATCATCTTTGTGGTTACCAAGGCCTAACTTCTAACAAGTCACAAACCAGGACTGTGGTGGAATGTTTCCCACTTGACTGACTCGTTGCCATTCTGACAACACTCAAACTGCTTGAGACCATCCATAACAATGCAGACTACTTGATTTGCTGCACACTACAAACACGCATTCCCTCCAGCATAGGTACACGCTATCAGAAGGATGTACCATCAGCAAGATATACTGTAGAAATTCACCAAAGATCATTTGACAACACGACCGTTTCAATGAAGAAGGACATTGGTAGTTTATAGATGGGACCATCACCACCTCCAAGACACTCATTATCTGATTCAGAAATATATCAGTCTTCGTTTGCTGTCACTAACTCAAAATCACGGATTTTTATACCATGCACTGTACGTACACTGCTGACTTCCGAGAACATATTTCATGACCAGCTTTTCAACAGCAGCTAGGTTTAGGAAAAAGAAAGTTTCTCAGCGATCAGCGACGTTCATAATCCAAGCTTGAATAAAATAAAGCAAAAGTAACATGGACGATACAATGAAAGTGTTCAGACTAACTTTCCAACAAATCTGTTCTGCACATTCTCGAATCTAAGGCATTTTCTAAACAGAAGCAGTTTTATTTGTTTTCGAGCCAATAATTCATTAATCGACTCAAATTTTAACACCTGGTATAATTCTTTGAAAACAATGTATGTAGCTTTTTTTAGACAAACTTGGTTAACTTTCCCCTCTGGCATCACTTCTATTAAATCTGCTGAGCCAGCTTACGCTGTTAACTATCTTTAAAAATTAAAATCTGAAGTATCTGTCCATGCGTCCTTGGAAATGTTGGAATATTTTATGTACAATTGAAGTTGTGATGTTTTCGTTTAATTTGTAGCAAAGATTTTTTTTCTTCTGCCTTGTCTGTTGTAATACTTCACTTGTTCCAAAGTGTGCACGATATGTACAATGGAGAGACTGTTGACATTCATTTCTCACACTGATGCCATCAAATTGTCATTTGTCACAAGGCGGATTGACACATTTGGTTAATATGTTTATTACAAGACTGTTTCGGCTGAGGAACTTTCAAAATATTATAAGTTGTGACTTCCATGAACTAAGCAGTTGTGAGAAACTGATAAGCATAAAGTGATGAATGAAAATGGAGACTTCATTTGCGGTGGTTAGCAGGCTGCCTCACAGCGCCAGGGACCTGGATTCGATTCCAGGCTCGGCTGACTGTCTATGTGGAGTTTGCAAATTCTCCCCGTTTTTGCATGGGTTTCCTTTGGGTGCTCCAGTTCCCCCCCACAAACTAAAGATGTGCAGGGTTAGGTGAATTGGCCATAGCGAAATTACCCATAGGTTTAAATGCATTAGTCAGAGGGAAATGGGTCTATGTGGTTTCCCCTTCGGAGGGTCGGTGTGGACATGTTGGGCCAAAAGGCCTATTTTCACGCATTAGTGAATATAATATAATTTGCGAGGTCCTATGCAATTCGCTACTGTTAAGTGAAAAGTAAGAAAAGTTTAATGAAATTCAAATACAAATTGATATCCAGCAGGTGGATGTTCAGTACATATTCACCGTTTTTCCTTGGAATCTATTGAGATTGGACAGCATTTGAGTGTTCAACTTTCTGGTGCATTTTATTCAGAAAAGCCGATAAAAGAGTCAAAACGGCTGAAACACGGAGAACCATGTAATCTCACTGCTATATTAGGAAGGAATCAACAATGTCAAATTCTACTTCAAATAGTATTTCGACCAGAATGCATGGGGTCCAATTTCCCAATGGACAATAACTTGCGAGTTAATCGTAGCCTTGACGTTTAGTCTTGAGTCACAAATAATTGTGGAGACAATTTTGATGTAAAAATAGTTCAAATAATCATCTTATGCCAGTCATTTTCAGCTTTCTGATGGTATGTCGCATGAAGTTCGTAGTGTAGATACAGGTTCAAACTTTCCTTCTGTTTGCAATCATTGGAGAACACAGGAAAGTGCTATGATTGTGTAGCTTCGAATTCTACAACAAAACATCACTGCCAGTCCATGTCTGATTTCATGAGCAGAAGGAATAATACAATCACTGATATCAACTATGTAGGTTTAATGGATGGAAGTGCACGATCTCACTTAATTACTTATCTCTGCAATGAACATGCACACTGAATTTTTTAAAGCAACTCCTATCTTTTTCTCTTTTTTTTAATCAACACAGAACTCAAGAAGTGTCGTAAGTACAAAGTTGGTGAGAATTTTGATGCGAATTTGTGTGGCATGCTGTGGTTCAATCTCTTCGAGTAGATAACAGCCAGCGCAGTTAAGTGTGAATAAAGTGACCATAGAATGCACGTTCATGATTTCTTGAAAGTGGACTCTCATGGAGGTAGCATACCGAAGAAAGGTTTGGCATGATTTTTTTAATTGGTTAGAACATCGAATAGAGGAATTTGCATGTCACGTTGCGACTGTACAGGACTTTGATTCTGCCCCGGTTTGGAATATTGTGTTTAGGTATAGTCTCCTACGCATGTTGTGAATAGATGTTGTGAAATTTGAACGATTTCAGAAGCGATTTAAAAGGATTTCGCCAGGATAAGATGTTTGAGCTACAGGAAAAGTTTGAAAACCCTCGGCTGTATTTTTTTTCCTTGGAGCGTCGGAGGCTGAGGGCTCACCTTATAGAGGTTTATCAAATCATGCGGGGCAGAGATTGGGTCATCATGATTGGCAGTGCTCGTGTTGGGCAGGAGTGTACAAATTTGAAAATCATGCAACACGATGTTCTAGTTCAACGGGTTTCAGAGCGCTGCTTCTTCGTCAGGTAATTAAATAGACTAGGCGTTTTCTCTGTGGTGGGGATGTCCAGATGTAGAGGCCATAGGTTTAAGGGTGGGGAAGAAAGGTTTACAAGATGCAGTTTTGCATAAAGAGGATGGTGCATGTATGCAATGAGATGCCAGGGGAGGTAGTGCAGGCTGGTATAATAACAATATTTAAAAGGCATCTAGATGAGGGCACAGATAGGAATAGAGGGACATGGGCCAAGTGCTTCAGTATATACAGACAAGTTGCATCAAAATGCCGGTTTCCATGCTGTATATCTCTATCATTCCATGAGTACACTGTTGTTTCAGTGGAGGAGAATATCTGGTGAGATTCAACATCAGACTGCAGCACTGCATTTTTTTTTTAAATTGCTGAATGCGGTAATTTGGCATGTGCAACTTTGTGAATTAATAATAAGCATTGCCTTGATGAGAGAGTGGCACAATTAGCGAACCTATTGTTTTGTGAGTTGATTTGTATAAATTTGAATCAATGTGATAAGCAATAGTTTCAGAAGCATTTGAAACATGCATCATTCATTCACCATGCAGTTACTGTTTCATGGTGAGATGATAGAAAGAGAGGTTCGCCATGCAGTTGTTGCTTTTGGTCGCCAGCTAAAAACCTGACCTTCAGCTGCAAACTGACTCCTTGCTAAAACCAAACCAGGACAGAAAAAAGAAACCTGAATTGGGGGGCGGAGGGAAAACTGGCCACTCAACTTTCATTGTCTCAGTGCTTTAAAAAAGCATTTTCACGGACGTAGTTTCACATATATCGGAACCTCTTCCTTTATAATTCCTCTCTTAAAAGAAACACGAGCAAAATAAACTTGTTAAAGGAGCAGTATCGTCAACCTTGCATTAAAATCACATGATCTTACACTGCTCCTACCATACACCAAAATACATTACATTTATTATGATCATGCAATAATGCATGACTGCATTCTATTTCATTCTACTTACTCCTGTCACCAAATGCATCCGTTTCTCAATGAAATTTCCACAATGCGTCGGTATTCTGTTTTCTTGTCCTGCCACATGCACTATTTTCAAACTGTAAGACTGGATAAACAAACCCCAGATAAAGAGTCTGGATTTTCTTGTCATTAAATATCTCCACAAACTTCAATGGGTTATGACCATTCTATATGATTGTTTCAGGTTCATAACTGTTGAAACGTTGTATTGCCAACAGAAACCTCAATGTATGCTTCTGAACTTTCGAATATTTCTGCTGGTGGATGTTCAATTTCCATGATAAATATCCGAAAGGTCCTTCTATGTTCTTGTCATTTTCCTGTAAGTGTACAATCGCACAGTTTTCCAAATGTGGAATCGGATACGAATCAGACTGGAGAGCTGCTTTGAAATTTGCACTCGTCCACACATAACTGTTGGATGCAATGTGGTTTTAGCACCATCACTATGGATGAGCTCCATGCACTTTTACTCACTTCAATGATGTCATCTTGGAGAATGCGTTTAATAGCCTTTTGAAATGACAGTTCAGAGGTTTAAACTTATAAGGGCGTTGATTATACTGATCAGAAATTCTGGTATCCACATCTTGTGTAATTATTTAGTCACCCAACTTGTTTCCATATACCTGCAAATGCAACAACAATGACTCTTACAGGTAATTTGGATTTCCTTCTGCAAGGAAAATCAATACTTTAGTCCAATTTTTGACAATTTCCTCATTGTCAAATTTAAATTGAGCAATGCCTAATTTAGAATCCGGTGAACTTCGTTCTTCACACCATGTTGTAACCAGTAACATGGTCTTTGCTTTCCTTCCCTTTGAAAATTCATTTTCCGAGTGTTCACATGATAGACTCTGTGAGATTTCTTTCTTTCTGGACAGCTTATTAAATTTCACACCTCTCTAAATCTCCATTCAAATTGTTAATATCCAATTAGCAGTTACGCTAAGATGTTAGTTCAGAAAGCAAAATTACCAGTGTTTCATTTGTTGTCTAGTTCCTCCCTCACTGTATCCTGTGAAACATTTAGATGCTACCTCACCAACTCCCCTGCTGTATTTAATCTTTGCCTAAAATTTGACACTTAATCCCAATATATCTTCTATGAATTATGGTTTAGCAACTTCTTATTAGTCAATGTTAACGTCCTCTCAATTGGCCGAAACTAATTTACACAGACTGAATTTGGTGCATCACCGTTGGAAAAAAAAACGTACAAACGGAATTCCTTTGTACCAATCATCTGGATAGTCTTGACAATGAGCCCCCAAACATTGGCTTTACTGTCTGATGCCAACTTTCTAGCGCTCGTAGTTATTCTGGATGGTACAGAGGCATATATCTCCTCATCTTTCAACATAAAAGTTTGAGATGACACTGTATCTCTTAATATTGTAAGTTCTTCAGCTGCTGCTCCTGGCATGTGCAAGTAAACATATCCTTTCAGCTGCATGGTTTGCGAAGATCTCCCACTTTGTTCTTAACCAATTTCGGATCAGATAATACATTCTGATGCAGCAGCTCCCACCGCTTCACACCCCCCCCCCCCCCCCCCCACCAATATGCGTATCCATTTGCTCACCAACAAAATCCTCTAGTTTCGTATGTTTTCTGACATCTGGTTTCACAAAGCGTTTTGTAACCCAACCTCACTGTGATTTCACGTGGCTTGCTCTATTTCAGTGAAAACGCCTGAACCTTTTTACTTGCATTTCACCTTCAAAGTTTTCTTTTCCGTTTTAACCTATGTCAATATCTCCTTTTGATTTTCACTTGCACCTGCCTTTTCCTTGCCCTGTGAGAATTTTTTGCTTCCACAGTTTCTATTCCTTATGGTTCAAATTGGTGGTGAAAGCCAAATTATGATTTATGATAAGAGAAAGATAATCATCAGCTTTTTCTGCTGCTAAACCTGCCGTTGTAACACCCTGGTCTTCCACATGACTTCTCACTACCACAGGAAGGGAGTTTTTGTACTTCTTCAAAATAATCACCTCGAGCAGATCATCATAGCTTTGCTGTAGTTTTAGTGCCCTTATCCACTTATTATTTCAAATTTGCTTGATCCTTTCAAACTCAGTGTAGGTTTTTATTAACATCCCTTCTTAGAGTTCTGAAATGTTGTCTATAGGCTTCTGGCGTAACCTCAAATGCACTTATGATGGTGTTCTTCACCTCCACCTACTCCCCAGATGCTTCATGTTTTATTGATGCAAACACCTCACGGGCTCTACCTACTAGATGTGTTTGGATCAACAAATCCAAGATGGTCACATCCCACTTCATTTCTTTATCCATCTTTTGAAATGACAAAACAAAGCTTTTGCATCATTCTCATCAAATTAAGGTTACGATGGTTTTGTTCATTTTCACTCTCTTCTTGACTAACCTTACCCTCAGCTTTCATCTCCATCCTATTAAGCTGACTTTAATTATTCAAGTGCCAATTTCTGAAATTCAAACGCCCTCTCGTTCTTTATTTCCTCTCTTTCTTTCAGTTTATTCTTCATTTTGGTCTGTAAAAGAGATTCTTCCCTCTCCTTTTTTACTTCAAGGGCCTATGGTCTTTTTTCACTTCCCTCTGCAGTTAAGCATAATTCAAATAGTTTCATTTCTTTTTCTGTTTCTTTTGGTTTTGCCTCAAACGCAAGCTGATTCATTTTCAATTAAATTATATTCATGTTGAAAGATTCAGATACAGTTTTCATCTAATTATTAGAGCTGAGTCATTACTGTATTTGTCTGTCCTTTCCTTACGGGCAAAGGTAACTCCAAATCCAGCTCCAATGATAATTTCCGAAGCTTTGCCTTGTTTACCTACTATTAAAAGCCCAACATCACTTTTTCCACCATCAGAAAAAAAGACTTGTACGAACTGAAAGAGCCATTACCATGATAAGTACTGTTTAAATCAAACGAATTCAACACCTGGGTGAAAAGTTACGAACACACAGCACACGCTGCCTTTGGACAACAACTGTAATGCCAAATCGAAACTACAGAACACATCACAAACGAGCCCGCAGTCTGTTGTTGACCAGACCACATCTCCCCAAAGCATTCTAAAAGATAATTCAGACTCAACTGCTATAGTCCTTTTTTAAACAAGTATTGCTGGTTATTCCAAGAGTAATACAACTAATCCAAACACGCAGTTTCAAAAAAAGCAGAATTTATTTACGGACTACTGAAGGAAACACGAACAAATGAGAACTGAATTTAGAATAACATAACCTCTCTGAATACGCAAACGACTCTTTCACAACTTAATGATACTCTTCCAAATACGTGAACATTCTGCTGCCATAACAAAACGTTAAAATCATACCAAGGTTCTTACAAGAGAGAGATTTCGCAGAGACAGAGGATCAACATGTACCTGTTTCTTTGGGTCCTCAGCAAAAACTTGACCAGCAGCTTCAAGTTGACTCCTTTCAAAACAAAACCAGAAAAGAAAAGCAGTGAAGTAGGATAACTGGCCTCCATCCTTCACTTCTACAAATGTTTTTATTAAAACGAACTTAAAAGCCTTTCCATGCAGATAATTCTAGACATATCACCACTACTGTCTCAATGACACCTCTTTAAAAAGCTAAGGGCAAAATAAAGTTGTTGAAGGAGCAGCATTGTCACATTATTCCTTTCCTGGAAGATTAAAAAAAGATAAATAATACAGAATAATTCCACTTTGTCTACATTTTTATGTATTAGAAAAAGTGCTGGATGAAATGGAAGTATTTATGATCATTTCGTCAGACATCCATTAGGCACATTTACAAAATTTACAAATTTGTAAAGAAGGAATGTTTGCGAACTTCTAACGAACAAAATCAATTTTGTGAACCACAGTTCTGATTGCAATGGTGAAAACAGGAATGCAATTTCGCCATAGCGGCATAGCGATGGTATTTAATCACAAACAGAATGAGAGATGACGACTGGTGAATTTACATTGAGAGTTACCATACCTTAGAATAGGTTGTGTTTGAAATGGAGGATTATTCGTAGTCATCTCAGTAAGTACATAAATGGGACATGCTCGTTTGACATCACACGTCATCAGAAATCAAACGTCCTACCAACTGAGCTCACTAGAATTTTTATTAGTAATGTATCCATGTGGCGTTCTGCATGATATAAGTTGCATTTGATGGTCCCATCAAATATCCCTTATGTCTCACGGGAGAAAATATTATTTGTTGCAACATCTACTGTTACATTTCAAAATAAATCAATTTTCTACTCCTTCCGTTTTCTCTGATAATTGAACTAGCAGAAGCAAAGGTCGCCATTCACTACATCGTCATTACTATGTATATCAGATTAGATAACCTACCTCCGGCCCAAAAAGTCCAAATCGACACGCCTTAGGGTAACCCACCCAGACCCATTCCCCTACTATCATTCTGGCTAATTTAGCATAGTACATTCACCGGATCTCTCCATCTTTGGACTGTGGGAGGAAACAGGAGAACCCGGAGAAAAGCCACGCAAACTCCGAGGCTGGAATCGAACCTAGTCCCCTCGCGCTGGGAGGCAGCAGTGCTATCCACTGAGCCACCGTACACCCCCCCCCCCCCGCAGAAAATACTCAATTGACACTCCACATGTTTTACCTCATCAAATTCTTTGAACTTAATACTTTGCAGTCAATTTGCCAGCTTATATTAATTCTGCTATAAATGAGGGTGTTGCTAATGTAGGCATTTCTTATTTTCAATGAAGAAGTGCATTGTTAAATATAATAAACTGAAGTCTGCAACCAGCAACCAATCTAAGACAAACAAGATTTCGTTATGCTATAATCAAGCAACATGTACTCATTTGTAAGGAGGTCAAGACTGAGGATTCGTAAAATAATTGAAAATCAACTGTAAATAAAAATCTTTGTAAAACTTACTATCATTAAATGGACAACGAAAATCTGAAATATCCTCAGGAAACATGTGATGTGACTTTAAACAGTGGATTTCTGCAACATTCTAGTGTTTTAATGTATTTGTTTACTAAACATATTTTTTCAGTGACAATCATTTTTGTGCATTGAAATAGATGGCTCTGACATATATTCAATTTGCATTCTGATTCCATTGCATAATTCATTCAAACGTCAATTAACCGTCTGAAATAACGATTGAAGTCGCAGCAATATCTTCAAAAGCCTATTCAAATTATCTAATGTCTGAGATTTACTTTTTACAGTTTCAGTCAACAAAGCAGTCCTGGACAAAGGTGAGGAATTTTTCAAAAAAATCTATTTACGAAAAACAAATCCATTATTCTTCATCCGTGATTTTCACGTTTCTCTTCAAATTTATTCTGACTGTTAATTTAGTTTTCGCCTCCCGCATTGGATGGTTGATCATTAACCGTTCAGGATGCTTTATTTTAGCGGTATTACTGGACAACCAACAACGTTAACTCCATATACTCGCAATTAATGGTAGGGAGTTTGACTTCCATTTCTTGCAAAACTATTTTCAAATCAAGCCAGCCACTCGAGGAAGTTATGTGGAAATGTGTAAGCTGAATGTACACTGAATATTTGGAAATACTAGCCTTTGAAGTATTGCTCCTTTCTCAGATACTTCGTCAGGCAGTATCATAAGACACTGATTTTATCGGACAGGATCATAGTGTCATATAACGAATATAACATATTTATCAAACCTAGAATGGTGATGAGACCATCATCTTTTACAATGAGTTGCATGTTTCGATTGATTAATATGTAAATTCCAGACCTTGTCATAAATCATAGACCAAACGTAACATAAATTTTTTTAACAAAAAAAAAGTGACACCTCAGCTCAGACAGTGCATAACAGTTGTGATATTAAAGTTTGTATGTATAGCAAATTTGAGTTAGACTGGTTCTATTTCCAAAGTAGGAATTGACAAATTGTCACGTGGATTGCCTGCCTGCATTGACTGCCTTCAGCTTAAGCGATGTTTGAGCAAAATAGAATGTAACTGCAAGATAATTCTGCAAATGCAAATTCACCCCATTGAGTTATGTGTGTGCATGTGAGGGAGAGAGACAAAATTTGGACAAAATGGCTTAAATTGGACAAAATGGCATAATTTGTCCAAGAAGAGGAGGACAGAAGATAGTTCACCATGGTCTGAATTATTTTACGATGAGCCTGGCAAAATTCCAAAAAAAAACAAAAGGTAGGCTAAACATGGGTACTTCCAAGGAGAAGTTTATTCATGATGATCTAGTATAGTTTTGTTAAATGCTAATCAAGGTTGTTGATTGTATTGACGCCATTGGTAGAATTATGTAACACTGGGAACTAAGCATTTTTTTGGTTTGACTAAATTATTTTGGCGACTTGTTTGCAATTTTAAAATTACTATTACTGTCAATACTACTAATCCTTCTCTTAATGATGGCCAGTTCTACTTATACTAAAGGTGTTACTTCTTCTCCTGTTTGCATGACAACTGCTTCACTTCCTGATGCTAAAATGACAATCTTCTTTCAAGAAGAAGAAGAAGAAGAAGAAGAAGAAGAAGAAGAAGAAGAAGAAGAAGAAGAAGAAGAAGGAGAAGAAGAAGAAGGAGAAAAGGAGAAGAGGAAGCAGAAGAAGAAATTATCATTTATTTCAGCAGTGTTAGTTTCATTGCAGCAGCCTTCTTGTATACCTACAATGCAAGGGAAAGAGGGATTTGAATAATAGTTTTAGGAATCCACTTTTTTGGATATTGACGTCATTCTACTGGAACTCTTTAAACCTCTGAAAATGAGCATTTTCCAAAGCGGGGATATAGCTCGGAATACTATCATGTTACTTTTTTCATTTAATTTCAGGAAAATGTTTGTAGTCAACAATGAATGGAATTGAACAGACAACACGGCATGTAAAGTTGATAAGAGTACTCAGGACACACGAATTGTGTTGATCGTATGACTTTATGAAAGTGCAAACCACTAACAAAATTTGTTTCTTCTCTGTTAATAATGCTTTTTTCCTCGTTTCTCGTGTAGATTCGTTCTTTATAGATTTTCAGGGTTCTAACTGTTCTAAATTCTGATAAAAGATCATACAGTTGAAATATTAACATCGTTTTACTTTCACAACAGAAGCTAGGTCACCTTTGGAACATGTTTTGCTTGTTTTTGTTTCTGATCAGTAATCAAGCATCAATAATATTTGTGTAAAATCAGGACTAAAGTGAATGTGACTGGGTTTATGCCTCAACACATCTATAAAATGGTTTTGACCTTGCAATTATTCCAAAGAATGCAATTTGATTACTTCCTAACGCTTACAATTTCTTCTTATATGTAATTTTGTTTGCAGTACTTCCCTGAAGTTTCATTTTGGAATGTTAACTTGAAAAACAGTGAAGCATGTTTTCACAAATTGTGTTTATTTTCAGATAAGGATGCTCGTTTTCATGGTATTGGTAATGTGCCTTTATTTACAACAGTATGTTTTTTCTTTCACTTAGAAGAATGAGATTCAAAAACTTCACACGAATTAGTAATAAAAATAAAACACATGAGGGATATACATTCGTTTACAAACGTTCTATACTTAAATTTCTGTTTCAAATCGTTGCAGCTTGGGTACATCTGCGAATTGGAATGCGGTTTCAAAAATACATTAAACGAGAGAAAAGAAACATAAAACATGTTATAAGAGGCAGAGATCAACGATATTTTGCTCCTAAACAACAAATTACAAAGCATTTATATTGTCTATTTCATGTTCGAATTTCAGTGAAAAAATGTCTGGATTCAGAAGCTGGTAAGCTGATATGATCACAAAAAAAAAGGAATGCGGGTACATCATCTCATGAGGTTTTTGAAAAATAATAATGAGCGTTTTATATTTGATTTCTCAGTTTATAAACAAGAATCAATCATTTATTTTCATCCCAAAACAAAGTATGCACTGAAGTAGAAACACACACTGGCATCTTTTCTATGACGGGTCATAAAGTTCTTAATAAATACGAAAAGATCTTAATAAAAGAAGTTCCTAACAAATAAAACGCTTCAGGATGTTAAGACTATAACGTCTCCCCCAAATGTTTACACGAGGTTTCATGAGGGAGTAAAAACCATCCTTTTTGACATTACCAATTATAATTAATTATTTGTTTATGTGAATTATTTTTAGTTTCAAATGCTGGAAATGCATTGCAGATCAGCACCATTTTATAAAGGAAAAAGATTCACGAGATTTCAATATTATACCCTGTTATCAAAATAAACAACATGTTAATTCCAATGTGTTTCTGTTTAGAAACGAAGTTCACTTTTTAAATTCGTTCCGTTATGGAGAACGTGGACAATTAACTGAGACTACAAAAACAAACTACAATGTTGTCCAACCAGGATTTCTGTTCATCACAAGATACTTTATTTTAATCAAGTATAAGTTAGTGGTGATCAAAAAAATGTAATCACTTCTTACTAAGTTATGTTAAAAATAGTCTCCAACGATCTTTCTGAGAAGGATTCTACGTACACCTTCTTAAGTCTATGATGTTTCCATTGCATTCTGGCTGAAAGTAAAATGTGTCCATGCCTTTTAATTATCAGAAACATTTCTAATGCAGACAGGAGCAAACGTGTTACCATTTTCTGGGATGTATGTCTTTACAGTCGCAGAAAATACCATGGATATATTTTTTCACAGCGAACTTAACTGCCAAATAAAGGTCCAGGAATTAATGAGCAGTGAGGATGTTCCAAAAATCTGAGGTCAATTCTCATCATTCAGTGAGGAATTAATGACAGAGAAGTCCAATTCTGAACGTCCTCAGAAAAGAAAATAAATAAGAAAATTGGGAACGTCTTAAACATAATTTAACATGTACAGGAGAAACAACTTTCAGCTCTTCCAGGAATGCAAAGTGAGTGAATATTGTACTGCAGCAGTTTAATCGGTCACATTCTTTACCGAAATAACCAGTTTGGTTTCACCTTCATATCGATTGTGTCCAGCACCCAAGAGCTCCCCAATAGCTTATTCCATTAAACATATCGAAGACTTTGCTAGAATTTCAACTCTCTGAGCCCAATAGCAAGATATTACACTGTGTTTCATCCCGAAGCTGCACATACTTTTGAAATCCTAAATGTTCTGAATTGGCATCTGACTAATTCTCAGCGTTGTCAATATTCCATAAAGTCGCTCACGTCGAAGATCTGGCATGACTTTTATTTTTTGCAAAACGTACGGAACTGATGGAAGACAAAATGTTTAAATTTAAAGTGAACCAATATTGGCACTTTACAATATGAAATAAAGATATCTCCTTCTATTACTTATAAACCATATGAATTTCCACAGATAATTTATAATACAATTTGTTTTCAGTTGACTAAATAATGTTGTGTTATCTAGAACGTACAATTTAAAAGTAATACCGTGAAGCAATGAGTATGATGTATTTTATTAGTGGTTTTATTAATAAAATATGAGAAGTGTGCAATTGAAGACGATGATAAAATGCATTATTTCAACTGAAACTGCTCAGGGAATTCGCATTTACTGAACTACATTGTTATTCACTGTGAATGGGGAAAAATGAATTATAAAGAAGTAAAATGAATCATAATGCATACTTAATGTAATAAATGGAGAGTGGTTGGTAGTATGAATATTCTGATCATGTACTGGAATTCACGCTTTACACAGAAATATAGAAGACAGGAGCTGGAGGAGGCCGATTGACCATTCAAGACTGCTCCGCTATTTATCACGATCATGGCTTATCATCCAACTCAATAGCCTCACCCTGCTTTCTCCCTATAATCATTAATCCTATTCGCCCCAAGTGTTATATCTCAACCCTTATTGAATGCATTCAATGTTTTGGCATCAAGTACTTGCTGTGGTAATAAATTCGACAGGTGTAGCAATCGTCTTCATGCTATATATCCCACACAGAAACCTCAGACTGTGTCCCGGGATTCTGGAGAAACTCGTTATTGGGAACATCCAGAATGCAAACACCAAAAAATCATCAATATAGATACTACCATTACTTTAGTGAAAGCATTTTCGTTATTGTAATAGGAACAGTACCCAAACATTAAAAATGTCTCAGTTCAATTCACGTCGTAACTAATTTGTACCTTAATAAAACAATGCAAACTTTCTATTGTTCTTTTTTCTCTTCCAGGGAAGACTGCTCTTCAGGATGAAGTGGATTCATTAAGTGAGCATGCAGGTTTTGGTTCTTCGCTGCTCCCAATCAGCGCATGTTGGTCACTATGTTCAGAATGCACCGTGTAAACAATTTTATAAAACCCTTCTATGGCTTTATTTATACGACATAAAACTCAGGAAAAATTTTACATCCTCCTTGTAAGGCGTTGAGTGCTATTTTTGTTTGTATCAGAATTTGGCCAGTCGCAAATGAACACCCTTTCCATGCCCTCGTGATTATTGCTATTTATTTACAATAAGCGGGGAGGCATGGTGGCACAGTGGTTAGCACTGTTACTTCACAGTGTTAGAGACCTAGGTTCAAATCCAGCCTCGGGCAACTGTCTGTGTGGAGTTTACACATTATCCCCGTTCTGCGTGGGTTTCCTCCCACAGTCCAAAAATATGCAAGTTAGGTGAATTGGCCATGCTAAATTGTCTGTAGTGTTAGGTGAAGAGGTAAATGTAGGGGAATGGGTCTGGGTGGGTTGCACTTTGGAGGGTCAGTGTGGACTTGTTGTGCTGAAGGGCCTGTTTCCACACTGCAAGTAATCTAATCAAGAAACGCCATAAATTAGGAACATTTTCCCCATACCGTGCACAGTTCCCCTCATTCTTGTCCTCAACACAGAGGTAATAACACTGTGGATAACCATCAGTTTCCTAATTTTAACAAAGTGAACATTTAGTGTTTGTATACTCTCTCACAATCCGTATCCTATATTGCTTGGCATCAGTATTCTGATAGCTAAGAGCAGCAAAGTACTGAAATTTCCAGGATATCATGTCCAGAGGAAAAAAAAGCTAAAAGGAATTGCCATAATCGATGCATTGAGGAAGTACAACATTGATTACCTGCAGGAAAACGATTCACAAAGTGTATTTTATGTGCTTAGTTATGAAAAGTAATCCACTCAGAGTTAGTGTGAGAAATCATACTTGAACATACCTTTGAAATGAAAGATGAGTGCGACTGGCTCTTCACTATTTGACGTATCATATTAGTGTACTAATATAAATACGTTTGACATAGTTTTTATCTAGTTAATGGTTTGGTCAAAACTGAAGAGTAGTATTATTGCTAAAATTATTTAAATATTATAATTTTATAATTTAAATTTCATCTATCATATATTCAGAGTTCATTACGTTATAACAGACGAATAAATTCACAACTACTCCAACATTTGCATTTTCAGAAAGTCAACTAGCTGAAGCAATGAATGGTACATCAATCTTGCCTTTATTTGTTTTGAAATGATAGATGCAAATAATCGACTTGAAAAAATTGAACTGTACATGAAATGACAGCTGTAATTTTGAGAATACGTTCCATGATCAGCTCATCACAGATGTTACAGATCAAAAATCTGTGGTTAGTTAGGTTTTGGAAAGAATTCTGAGGCATAGACTGTTTTTAAAAGCACAGCGTGATTAAAGACAGTCAGCATCGCTTTGTGAGCAGCAGGTCATGACTTACAAATCTTACTGAGTTCTTTGAGAAGGTGACGACATAGGTCAATGAAGGTTGAGTAGTGAATGTGCTGTGTATGGACTTCAGCAAGGCATTTGAAAATGTTCGCTGGAACAGCGCAGCAGGTCAGGCAGCATCAAGGGAACAGGAGAATCGATGTTTCGGGCATAAGCCCTTCTTCAGGAAGGGCTTCCTGAAGAAGGGCTTATGCCCGAAACGTCGATTCTCCTGTTCCCTGGATGCTGCCTGACCTCTGCGCTGTTCCAGCAATACATTTTCAGCTCTGATCTCCAGCATCTGCAGACCTCACTTTCTCCATTTGAAAATGTTCCCCATGGTAGGCTCAGTCATAAAGTCAGAAAGTGTGGGATACAGAGAGATTTGGTTGTCTGGATTCAGAATTGGTTGTCAGACAGAAGGCAGAGTGGTTGTGTATAGGAAGTGTTCTTCCTGGAGGTCAGTGGTGATTGGTGTCACGCAGGACTCTGTTCTTTAACCTCTGCCCTTTGTAGCTTTTATAAATGGCTAAGGTGAGGAGGTTGAGAGATGGGTTAGTAAATTTGCCGAGAACACAAATGTCGGAGGTACCGTTGATAGTATCGAGGGATATTGCAAGCAGCAGTGCTACATAGACAGGATGCAGAGATGAGCTGAGAAACAGCAGATGGAGTTCACCATGGATAAATGGGACGTGATGCATTTTGGAAGATCGAACTTGAATGCTGAATATAGGATTAAAGACAGGTTTCTTGGTAGTGTGGAGGAACAGAGGGATCTTGGTGTTCAAGTGCATAGATCCCTCAAAGGTGCAACCCAAGTGGATAGGTTTGCTAAGAAAGCATACAGGGTTTTTGTTTCATTAATGGGAGATCGAGTTCAACAGCCACGAGGTTTTGTTGCAGCTCTCCAAGACCCTGCTGAGACCACACGTGGTATATTATGCCCATTTCTGGTCGACCTATTATAAGAAAGATACGGAGGCTTTGGACTGGGTGCAAAGAAGTTTTACTATGATACTGCGTGCACTGGCGGGCTTGTCTTACGAAGAGAGGTTGAGTAGGCTCGATCTTTTCTCTCTGGAGAGAAGGAGGAAAAGAGGTGATCTGATCGATGGATAAAATCAATAGCGGGAGATTTTTCCCCAGGCAGGATGTACTAGCACGAGGGATCATGGTTTTAAGATATGAGTAGGAAGGTATAGAGTAGACGTCAGAGGTAGGTTCTTTACGCTGAGATTTGTGAATGAATGAAATGTGTTGCCAAAGGTTGTGGTGAAAGCAGAGCCATTATACATATGTGAGCGACTGCTGGGCATGCACTTGGACCGCAGTGAATTGAGGGGTGTTCAGGTTAGGTTATTTTACTTTAGATTAGGAATAATCGTTGGCACAAAATCATTGGGTGAAGGGTGTGTTCAGTATTTTATTTTTCTATGTTCAATGTTAAAAATTGATATCATTGCAAATTATGTTCACACCGATATTTCCTGATACAGAAAGAGTTATTTTTCCCACATTGTCATATCGTCTTCCTTTTTGCCTTCATAGTTGAAGCCTAGATGTAGACTATCATATTTCCTTTCCATTCAAAAAAGAACACTTTAATTGGATTGCACGTGTAAATTGAAGCAAACGAATTGAAATTTTAAATTGGAATGACAGTTTGTTTGAAAATAACCAATACAATGGCTGGTATTTTCTTTGAAAAACGGTCCTGGAAAGACTTTGGAACCTAACGACTGTTGAGAGGGCGCGGTTGGGCAAAACAACAGGGCAATGTTGCTATGCATGGGAGCGGTCACTTTCTTGATGATGAATTGTCAATGAAATCATATTCTTCTCTATTTGTTACTTTTTGGCAAGATTGCATAACTTGTATGTTTGTTTGCTGGCTTGGAGAATCAGCGCTGCATGGATTTGGTCTCTGCTGCTTTCTTTCTCTCTCTCTCTCTATCTGTCTCTCTCTTTCGTTCGCTTGCATTCGGTTTCTGATTTATTGTAAGTCCTGATAAATGAATCACCGTGTTTATGAAATATTCGCATGTGCTTCTCGAGTCTGGAAAAGATGTTTGCTTTACTCTCAAGGAATTATACGGTCCATTTGACAAATAAAATTGTCTGCATTTCCATGAAGCCATGAGATCACGCATCTGAAAAAGTTTATGGAAAAGTAATGTTTTAATACATTTATCCTCGAGCTGTGTCTTGCTATGTGCTTGTTTGTTATGATTGCAGCATATGATCAAAGAAGTTTGCAATTCAGATCATAAGTATTAAAGTGCAATTTTTTTCCCATTCATTTTGATGAAGGTGACTGCATCAATAATTCCCGCTGTGTCTGGAAAGCAATCAACATATCAATAACCAAAGTAACCTAAACCCGTTTATACACTTGTCGACCCTCTTCCACCGAACAGAAGATATAAAAGGTTGTATACACGTACGAATAGATTGAAGAACAGCATATTCCCTGCTGTTAATCGACTTTTCAATTGAAGTCTCACATGTTAAATTCAATGCTGATGTCGCTCTTTGGGTGACTTCTCTGCAACCATAACATTGCATTCTTCAGTCTGTCTATTATGCATATATTTTATATAAGACAATTGTACTCACTGCACACAAAACAAACCTAGGTACATATTACAATAATATATAAAATACATATACATTCATTATAATATTTTTATTAAAAAAAGATCATGTTTGCTTCAATATTAAGCACTTTGTCCAAGATATGTTTCTGATGAAGTCTGTCTCAGAACAATTCGAAGTTTGAAGGATTATTTCACTTTTTCAATTTATGATCTGTTCTGAATCCAGTCGGAGTGAGACCGATTCAATTTGAATTATTGCCTTGTGTCATGAAACCTTTGAGTTTATGATGATCTTCGAATTTGTTATGAAGCAAAAGTTAAACCCTCTGAGAAGTAAAGTTGAAATTCCCAAAGCGGGTCACCTTGCCTTCCAATATGTAAAAGGAGTGTGAAAATTTGTGACACCTACTTTGCAGCAAATTATAATGGTTAAATAAAATTACGTCTATGATATTCCCTGTAACATCAAGAAGTAATAATTTATATATCTGTATCTAACAGTGAAGAAGTTTACTAAACTTTTAAGGAACAAACCCATTCCCTCTAACGATTAAATGTTCCCGAGTACAGCAAGATTCCAATGGTATGCTGTTCCAAAAAAAAGGTGCCTCGCTAATATAAAAAGAATTTAATATTCCGAAATTATTTCCAGGTTGCATGTTTTCCAAAATGTTTTTTGCCTTCCCTGTCGATGCTTCAGTAAGGAATAAAGTCTCTGTCGATTCATCTGTCACGACGATTGACCAGACGTACTGTTGGTATCATTCTTATTTCGATGATGCTTTATCTTAGACATAGAGGAGGATATGATCCCCAGCGATTCTCTCCTGAGTGCTGAGGTCTTTGATTTTGGGCGATTTGCAGCTACCTCTGAGTTCTTTGTCCAAATACGCCCTGTTTTATACACCCTTGATGACATATCCATATTCAGCAGAAAGGATTTGTTCCGTGTGTGCAATCCAGTAGGCTTGAACTTAATAGTTTTCAAGTACCGGGTTCAAAGTGATTGTCTAATTAAAAAAAAAAACTGTTATCTGGTTTAAAAAGAATGCTGTTGCTTGGCCTGCTAACTGTCTGGAAATTCGATGCAAATGTTACAATCTGGGTATTCCCAGTGGACTTGAAAACCTTCATTGCTCTACTTATAGTAATCAATTTTATATCTTTAAGCACAGAAACAGAACATGTTGTTTTAAATTGACCACACGATGCTTCCACCCCTCTCCAAACATGTTCCAAATACAATTTTCAAACTTCCTGTCTCCCAGTCCATTAATGTTCTCTTCAACATTGCAACAATTCCTTATTATTGGAGTCAATGTGGTTGAAAATTATTCGAACATTTTGCCTGAAGAAAGATTCAAATTCTTTTATTACAACAAACACTTCATTGCCAGGATTTTCTTTTGCTAAAACTCGATTGTAATATTTCATGTCAGACTATCTGCGTCATGAATGTAGACGCTGGCAATAAGCCATATACATGGTAGCATAGATCATAGAACATAAAACGCTAAAGCGGAGTACAGGCCTTTCAGCCCTCCATGTTTCACCGACCAGTAAAAATAACCAGACGACCAGCTAACCACCACCATTCCATTATTATCCATATATATGTCCAATGCCCACTTAAATGCCCATAAATATGGGCGAGTTCATGACTGTTGCAGGCAGGTCTTCCACACCCCTACTACTCTCTGAGTGAAGAAAATACGCCTAACTTCTGTCCTAAATCTATCACCACTCAATTTAAAGCTATATGCCCTGCCGTTAGTTTTCACCATCTCATAAAAATCATACCGTTCTGAGAAGTTGGTAAACTGCGAATAAAATTGGAAATATTTTAAATAATTTAGTTAGAACATACTATTGGAGTTGAACATGCACATTATTGAAGCCCTGATAATGAAGTAATATGGTACAGACTAGTTGTGACTGTAACATGCCTTAGTCTCTGGAGACGTTGTCACAGTTCAAAGAACAAGGAACACGGAAAGCTACAACACAGCAACAGGCCCTTCGCCCTCCAAACCTGCACCAATCCCGATCGTTTAACGAAATCTGTTGCCTATTTTGACATGGATCTGCATCCCTCTGCTACCTGCCCACTCATCTATTTATGCAGATAAATCTTAAATGATGCTATCAAGCATGCCTCTACCATTTCCACTGGCAATACGCACTAAGTATCCATCACACTCTGTGTAAAGAACTTTTATACATATTTCCTTTAAACTATTCCCTCTCGCCTTGAACTCGTGACACCTAGTAATTCACTTCCCAAATTAGGAAAACATTTTTTTTTACTATCCATCATGTCTGTATATCCCATGATTTTGGAGATCTAAAGCACCGTCTTTCTAATGCAAATAATCCCGAAATACTCAACTTCCCTTCGTAGCGAGCCCCATCCATAGCAAGAAACATCCTGTGGACGTTTTGTGCACCCTCTCAAAAGCATCCTCCTCTTTCTGGTAATGTGGTGACTAGAAATGTACGTTATATTGAACGTGTGGCCGAACCAATGTCCTATACATCTGTAATTTGACATATTAACTCTTGCACTCAATATCCCGTTCTTGGAAGGAAAGCATTCCATTTGCCTTCTTGATCATTCTATCGACCTGCCCAATTCAGGCCAACATAGTAGTCCGCAGTAACTGAGTGCTTATTTCAAAAGCAGGGGATAAACAGCTTTCAGCTTCCTGAGTGTCTGTTTTATTTTCCAATTAGAGAAAATATGGGTTGAGTCAGGCTCAGTGCGTTCCAGGTTTATGTTTTGTTTTCAGTCAAGGGTTCTGGAGTTACGCATTGAAGGTGATAGCCATTTCTCTACTGCACTGAGAAGCAAATGCTTGCGTTCTCTCTGTTTCAGCAATTTTTTTCTTTCAATTTTCATTTTTTCTGGACTGGAATGGAGATAGCATGTGGGCAATTTTGTGTTACTAAATGTGACTTTAAAAGAACATTTAGGTGAAATGTTGACGTCTTAGAGCTTTTGTTGATTAGTGTGTCAATAGCTTTACATTTATGGCATAGTTTTCACGTTGTATTTTAACGCTACTGTAAAAAAAAAATCTTTGCCTTAATCCGAATGGTGGACCAATCGAATCACATCTGTAGCTTGATGTCTTGTACATCCCTTCAAATAAAATGTAAAGTTATGTTCTAGGCTAACTGATTAATATATTGTTCAGATCTTTAACAAATCGTTGATTTGTTGTGGGTCAAAATGTCTAATTCCTTGCTGAGATGAGGATTATCAGCTTCAATTAAAGTGACCAGTGATTGCTGAAGTTGTCAATTTCGTTGCTGCATTTATTGTCTAAATAGGATGTGTCTTGCATATTAGTGGCTCCTTTGATGCCTAAGATTTTCCTTTGTGGAAAGAATATTATTATATTGACTCACAAAAAAATGAGTAGGGAAAAGGATTTGAAATTGGCCGACAAGCTGTTTTTGAGTTTCCCTGTACTCTTCCGGAAGGTTGAGATAACTGGTACAATAGCCCTGCATTTTCAACTGGCAGAGATGCAATTACGAACATTGGAAATAACTAAAATTAAATAGAAATGAATTAGTTTGCGTTCGAGGCAAAATAAATTCTAAAAATGACCTTCCCTCGCAGCTTAAAAAAAGAAGGTAAAGAGAGGGAAGATAAAGAGAACTAGAGAACTTCTAACATTGTAAATTGGCACTGAAAATTGATAATCAAACTGAACGGGGACTGCACGTTTAAAATTTGGGATTAGTGATGAGAACAGTGATGAAGTGTGAACCCATCATAGCCAAAGGTTTAGTGGGGATCTGTTTAAACGAGAAGTACAATGATGTTTCTCTCATGTCATTCGAGAAGGTGACTGAAGAAATGAAAATAACACTGTCTTCGTGGATCCTGCTGATCCAAGCAAAATTGGTAGATAGATGTAGTGAGGTATTTGCATTATTATCAGAGCAGGTATCTGTGATTTATTATGAGACTAAAGAAAAACAACTGTATGTAGAAATGACATCAGCACCCAGCAGGCAATTTAAGGAGGTTAAATATACAGAGAATATGAAAGTATCAAAAAAATTCACTTTTCTTGCTGGAGATGAGCATTGCAAAATAAAACAAACATATGACACTCTTAGATAAACTGTTATTATTAAAAACAGTTTCAAAAAGTAGTGGAGTAGAAATTAATAAAAATTGAAAGATTAGGAGCCAAATCATCAAAGCAAACAATTTCGTCCAGCTCGGCTATGCAGAACAAACATGCCAATCTGACCTTGTCCCATTCACCAGCGTTTGGCCAATACCCCTTCAAACCATTATTTTACACGTACAAATCCAGCTGACCTTCAATTGTTATTCTTGTACCCATCTCCTCAACATTTGCTGGAATTTTAATGTATGCACGCACCAACTTCAGTAGGAAGAAAAGTCCCTCAAGTCGTTTTTAAATATTTTCCCTTTCCCCTTAAACCTTTGCCCTCTAATCCTGTACTTGCCCCACGCATGAATAAAGAAGTGAAAAACGTAGCTATTCACCCTAGCCATGCCCTTCATGATTACGTATATCTCGAAAAGTTCAAACCTCAGACTCGAATGATCGAGGGACAATGGCCACGGAATATTCAGCCTGTGCGTATAATTTGAACTCACCCTGTTCTAGCAATAGCGCCTTGGAAATCTTTCCTGCTCGCTCACAAGTGTAACTACATCATTGTTATTGAGGTGTGACCTGAATTGCACACAGTATTTGAAAAGTTACCTTATCATTGTTCCTTATCGATGTAACATAACATCTCAACTCTGATAATCAATATTGTGAGCAATGCAAGGAAGCATACCAAACGCCTTTTTCAACAAAGCATGTCCATAACGAGTGAAGAGGAGAAACAAAACGTATTGTGTCCGATCAGACACAAAACTTCACAGTGTATTCGTTTAACAATTACTGCAAATTTGGAAGTAGTAAAATAATATACACCAGTGAAAGTTTTGTTAATATGGAGAAGGAAAGCACATTTGAAAAAAAAACTAAAACAAAGCAAGGGAATTTGCCTTCTTTTTAACGTTTATTGAGACGAAAATATATTTAAGCCTTGGAGTTACATGAGTGATGTTAATTCAAACATCACCAAGGGCAGTAGGTAAATGGATTAAGATTTCAAAAGAAAGAGAAGCAAATCAATCGTTAATTTGAAAAATTAGAAGATATGTAATTCATAAGTGGCATTGCAAGCAAAGGTGTTAATATGTTGAATTTATGTTGTGAACAGTACTGTTTTACGATATAAGGTAAGGTTGGAGAATACAGTGGTGAAGGGGACTTTCTGTTTCATAATTTACTGTAACCTCGGTAATGATATAGCAAGACCAAACGGCAGAGTACTGACTACTGTGCTTGTAATACCAGTCGCAAATCAGACAGCTGAGTTGATACAGGAGGTTTATGCTGGGATTTTTATTTTTCGGAATGTATAGTAACAATTTCATAAAGCTACGGGTTGAAACAGGCAGATGAATCAACAGAAATCAACGTGTCACGCCAATGAATTTGAGATTCGATCATCAGCAACTGTGCTTCATCAAATGTCAAAACGCGACTGGGTAGAAGGTAAATAGTTTTCATACAGTTAAGGTGGCGGAATTAAATCAGAAAGATGAAGCGATAAAGCTGGATCATAAAGAAGAAGAAACTAAGTATGACTGAGAATGGAACCCTCTTACAAATTTGCCATTATTGAGGAAATGGATACCATTGCATATTTTGGTGGAAGGGATATGGACACAAGTTCATCAGCTTATATTACTGGTTGTAGTGGTTCTGTTCGCCGAGCTCGGAATTTGTGTTGCAGACATTTCGTCCCTTGTCTAGGTGACATCCTCAGTGCTTGGGAGCCTCCTATAAAGCGCTTCTGTGATCTTTACTGTAGCATTTGTAGTGGTTTGAATCTGCTGCTTCCGGTTGTCAGTTCCAACTGTCCACTGCAGTGGTCGGTATATAGGGTCCAGGTCAATGTGCTTATTGATTGAATCTGTCGATGAGTGCCAAGCTTCTCGGAATTCCCTGGCTGTTCCCTGTTTGGCTTGGCCTATAAGAGTAGTGTTCTCCCAGTCAAACTTATGTTGCTTGTCCTCTGCGTGTTTGGATACTAAGGATAGCTGGTCGTGCCGTTTCGTGGCTAGTTGGTGTTCATAGATTCGGATCGTTCGCTGTCTTCTTGTTTGTCCTATGTAGTGTGTTGTGCAGTCCTTGCATGGGATTTTGTACACTACATTGGTTTTGTTCATGCTGGGTATCGGGTCCTTTGTCCTGGTGAGTTGTTGTCTGAGTGTGGATGTTGGTTTGTGTGCTGTTATGAGTCCTAGTGGTCGCAGCAGTCTGGCTGTCAGTTCGGAAATGCTCTTGATGTATGGTCGTGTGGCTAGTCCTTTGGGTTATGGCATGTCCTCGTGCCAGATCTGAATTAGATAGTTCTCAATTTAAATTGAACAGTGAGGAAGTTGTCAAAAATTGGGACAAGAGATTGATATTAATTTCGAATGGAAAATGAAAGTTACCTTGAAGTGTTAATCCAACAACTTGAAGGTATAAGTGGGAATTAAATGAAAATTACTTAACATAATCCATATGGTACCGTTGTAGGAAATTCTGTTGCGAATAAACAACATCCTTATGGCCATAAACAGCTAAAATTCAGAAAGGTTCAAAAAAAGCTTGAAAGAATGCCCAGAGACAACATTAACAAAGTCAGTGTAGTGAATGGAGCTCACCCTAGTGATGGTACAGTCGAAGCAGATGACTATCACAAAGACAATGCAGTTACAAAATTTGAATTATACCTAATTCCGTGTTTGAAATACTGTATTTGAAAGTTCAGACAAGCAACTCTTAGCGAAAGATGAACGTGCTCAAATGTTATTGGCAGGTATGTTCACTTGAAAGAGTGAAGGAAGTTCTGAATTTCATGACAACGAATGGAATTTACCAATTTAAATCGTGCCATTTGTCATGAAAAATAGGACGAACGACAAAGAAAAACAACTGCAGCCGTTGGAATTCTAGTTCGACAAGCAGGATGCTGAAAGAACAGAGCAAGCCAGGCAGAAGTAGGAGGTGGAGAAGTCAACGTTTCAGGTGTGACCCTTCTTCACGACTCGGCGCATGTGTATGCGGAGGTAACATAATGGTGTGGTGATGACGCAGGGCTGGGTGAACGCAGGTAGAGAGTGCGACCTGGTTGGTTGATCGGAGGTACCTTCTCCTACAACTCTAAAAGATGCAAACACTGCCAGCACACGAACTCGCTCAAATCCATTCAGGTCCCCAAACAAACTTGCCAGGTAAGATAGAGGTTCACTTGCCTCTCATTCAACCTAGTTGACTATATCCGGTGCTCGCAATGTGGACTTCTCTACATCAGGGAGACCAAATGTAACCTCAGAGCACATTTGCCTGTACATCTAAATCGGGCGGCAGGAGCTTAACCTCCCATTCACTGCTCGTTTCAATTCCCCTTCCAACTCCTTTCTGATATGACCTTCCTTGGCCTCTATTGCAACAGTGAATCAAACCGCAAGTTGGATAAAACAACATCTCGTTTTCTGCCTGGGCAGCCTATAGCCCAGAGTTCTCAAAACTGAGTTCTCCAATCACAAGTAACCTTGCTACCCATCTTCCAACTCCTTTCTCAACGCCCCCGTCCATTTTATTCATCTCACTAATCCGTTAGTCCAGCAACAAAACGGATTAATTTCTCCCATCCAGCAAATAGGTCATTCCTCTAGCTGTGTTCACCTCTCCATATCTCACCACCCTGACATTCTTCCTCACCTCACATTTAACTGCAGTTGGACTTACACCTAGCCCCAGTCTTGAAGAAGAATAACATCTCAAACGTTGAGACCAACAACTCCTGATGTTAGCTGGCATGGAGAATGTTGTTGTCACATTGCAGAGAGTAACAAGTAAGATAATTTCAGAATTACCCAATAGTGTGGTATACATTAGCATTCTGGTGATTTTGTTGGCACAAATTGAAAAGTCATGTCTATAATTTAGTGGGATTGTTTCATTAACTTCATCTTTGTAATAAACCTGACTAAAATTGAGTTTGCAAAAGCCGAAGCGACATTCCTAGGTCATATTCTAGGCATGGAGAGATGACCCTTCAAGATTTGAAAATAATGCTTATTGTGAAGTTTCCCATACCTTTGACGAATACTGATGTAAAGTGATAAGTGGGGATTAGCACTTCATGTAAAAAATTCAAAAACAGTTTCAGCAGTATGATTGCTCTGGTGACGGAAATTACGAAGAATGCCGAAATTTTCAGTGGATGGATGTGTGCCCGACGTCGTTGGACAGCTTGACAGTTGTGTTGACCATAGTTCTTATATTAGCAATGCTAAGATTTGCAACAGTATCCAAGGCGGCTATTGAAGTGGGTGATGTAGGCAGTTGGTGCTGCAATGTTGTAAGAGGATAGAACAACCTATTAGTTCAATATCTAAATGTTGAATATTCATCAAAAGGAATATTCCAACATTCAGAAATCGACCATGAGTTTTGTTTGGACTTGCAATAAGGCAAGAGTTATGTTGCCAGTGTTGTATCTCACCCAGTTGTGTATAATGATTATAAACACTTCATTTTTTTAGTGGAAGAAAAGGATTCAAACTCCAAAAAAACGTTCAAATGAAGTTTGCTTGTGCAGCTGTTACAGTTTTAAATTATACATATGGCAAGATGAGAGAACAAAATTGCCGATGCGATGTAACAGCTTTGACGTAGGAAAATTGAGATGTGTACTGACAGAAGAAAATGATAAAGTTGAGTGCTAAATGTTAGCATTGTTCAATGTAGTGTATTGTGCATATGCAAAATAATGTACCAATATCATGAAACATAAACGTTAGAAGTTGAAGCTATATTTTTATATTCGTGTTAAATTATTTAAGGGAGAAGTGTGACATTACTGTGCCTTGAAATCTTTTGAGAAGAAGTATTACAGCACTGATGAAGGAATGTATGCTTCCAAAGCGGGGATGGGGGATGGGGGAGGGGAGGTAAATAATTCCAGCTGCTGTAAATGGTTTGTTTTATGTGTCTTTGACAAACGAAGAATGAATAGATAGAATTAGACTCTCACAAACACATTTTATTTTTGCCTCCAGTTGGGCTGTTGGAGCTGGCTATTGAAGCTGGAGATTGCATTCCTGATGAAGACCATATCCTCGAAACGCCGACTCTCCTGTGCTTCGGATGCTACCTGAGAGAATATGCTTTTCCAGTTCCACAATTTTTGACTCTGATCTCTTACATCTACAGTTGTCACTTTCTCGAAAGTTAAAGTTATGCCATTTTTTGTCTATGTTTCAGCAGTGACGTCCAAATAAATTGTACTGAGGCTAACGCCTAGCCGTGGACCTATCCAATCACATTTGGATATCTGTGCTTCAGACCTATTTTGACGTGTCTGGAATTTCCGATCCTCCTTTGACATATTTTGATAGGTTTTGATCTAATACCTAAAATAATAGACTATTTTTATTATTACAGTCCTGAATGCATTTAAAAATAACCAGAAAGATGCAGGTAATCTAGTTAAAGTTAAGAAGTCCTTTCTGTCATGACAGCAAATAGTGATTAAAATATATTTTGTAATTGTTGAAAATTGCAACTGCATTTATAGACTATTTTAATTCATGATAATTCTGTGAAATCTGAAATAAAAATATGAAATTTACAGATGCATAATATGTGTTAAAAACTGCTGTAGGAATGGCAACTGCACTCAGAATATGTGGACAAAGAATTGAAGAAACGTTTTTTCAATGGCCTATATTTATAACAGCGAAGGTGTTGAAATAATTAGGAAACAAAAATACAACACACCAAGACGAAACATATTCATTATCACACATGAGACAAACTATCATAATGCATGTATGTGCTTTGAACAAGAGAACTTCCAACGTTTGGCAAAACAAACTGACATAAAATGTCATGGAAGTAATCTAAACTTAGAAAGGTAAAAGAAACAAAATGGCAAGATACAGAAAATATCGACCGAGCTGGTATATCTTGCTATTGTTATATTGCAGAGCCAATTCAATCAAAGCAATATTTGATTCTTTGATAATCCAAGAAGTACAGCATTTCTGAGGTAAATGTTAAGGAAATAAATAAATTGATAACGCAGCACCAATTGACCAAATCTAATAAACGCCAAGATCAACCTGGTGTTAATAAATCTTCAGAATTTCTTTGCGTGCCACAATTAAATATATAATTTTACATTGGCAGTTGTGTGCAATCTACAGGTCATGATCGAGTTGACTGTTTGAACGTCAGACTGGAAGGCATAAATTTTAATTGCGTGAGGCTGCAGATTTTAAATAGGCAAATAAATTGTGATGTCTATTTCAACCTGGCACTTTGGCATTGGAACCATCAGTAAAATATATGAAGCCCGCCATTTAGTTTGGAATGAAAGGAAATAAATTGCAAATGGAAAATAACAAGGGGAGTTGCGACTTAATGACTTGACACGAAAAAGGGTGCAAGAAGAAAAAAAATTCTGAACCAGAAAGGGGAGATATTGTGTCACACACACACACACGTGGAAATAGGCGATTTCAAAGAGTGAATGAGTTCAGTGAATCCACGTGCAATATTTTTCTCTTGCAATAACATTAGGCACAAGCTCTTTATGTTTCTTCTGGTTCCATTTTGTTTTCAGGACTCAATGGCTTGAGCTTCTGTAAACGCAATTTCTTTGCAGAAATGTGGACTCAGTAAAATAAGGCTGCTCATTGAGCAGGTATTTTGTAGCCAGCTGGCACACATATTTTAATTAAATAATGACGTCTAACACAGAAACGTTTCATTTTTATTGTTAAGGTAAGCACTAATATGGCAAATGACGTTACAATTGTATGATTAGAGAACTTGAGGATAGAATGATCTTCTGTTTCATTTCTCTCAAACGTTCAATAAATGAACAGTGTATGTTATGACGCTGCCTGATCAAATGCTAATTTGCAGATCTAGAAAAATGCAAACAAGCTCTGAATGCAGAAGGTTGGTAAGCATTTCTTACACCAATACAATGCTGAGATATGATTTGTTAATTGAATACTATGTTTGTTGGGCATGCCTCGGTATGTAACTGGGATTCAATTGAAGCACCTTCAGCCTTGTTGGGGTTGTAGCTGCTTTTTATTTTTCCACTCCTTCAAACCGCTTGACTAATCATTACTTATGCACTCAACTGAAACTGTTCTCAGAGGATAACATTAAATGTGTAACAGTTTCGACTTTCCTACTCTTACCCCAGCTTTACTCTTTCTCCATCGAAACCCTCAATGCACAGACATTGAGCTATTATTTTATGTCGTGAAGCGTCAATGACAAAAGAAAGAAGCAATTTTACTCTCCTGCTCTTCAGGTCACGAGATATTCAAAAAGCATGTTACTGTAGAAAAAAGCACCTCATAGAAATCTAACTATTACTTCAATTTCCTAGTTCAAAGTCTAGCTGCAAAACGGAGAGGTGAGTGTGATAAATACTCTAAAATCTTTGGAAAAATATATGCTGATAGCTTCTTAATTCAAAGATATTTTTAATTTATCAGGAGTAAATTGTTTACTTCAAGTATGAGATCAGCGCAGTAAACACATACGGCATGAGAAATAAAATGTTCAAGGCAGCTTGAGGGATCAAAACTAAAACATGGATTGCAATAAAATAAACTCTGACGTAACTTTCCAATTTTTGGCGATCAAATGATTAAAGATAAAGCTGATCACTAAACCTGTTGGTAATTAAGGAACATGGATTATTGAAGAGAGAGAACTAGAAAGCGAGTTTGTAATCTGTTACATTTTGTCACGTTATATGATCAGTTAAAGTACAATCATGATGATTTAACAACTAACTTTCCCGATGCAATTGCATTGAGAAGCCTGTGCTACTCAAAATGTAGATGTTAGGAAAGGAATAAAATACATAGTTTTCTGCTGAAGAGGAACAAATAGATTTCGTGGCTTAAGTTGTCGACGTCATGCAGGAATATAGCTTTTTAATGTCACTTTACTTATATTTTTACACTGAGATAGCTATTCAACTGCAAAACGAATGCTATGGGCTCAATGGGCGAATTTATTCATTTAATACTGGCTTTCAAAATGCGTGCCTGATAGTGTTACAATGTCACTTTAAAAAAAAACTAATGTAATGCTACAGCGTTGCCAAGTAGGTAAACCAATAAACATAACATATTTTCATACATATTTCACAAGATTATGAAAATTTAGTTTAAATCAATCAATATCTGTTGAGGGATGATTCAGATGCATCAAGTAGTTTGAATAAAATTGTGCATGCACAATGTGCTATGTCATTATCAGTGACTATAGGCTAATTCGTAATATAGAGATGGAAATGTGTTGCTGGAAAAGCGCAGCAGGTCAGGCAGCATCTAGGGAACAGGAGAATCGACGTTTCGGACATTGGCCTTTCTTCAGGAATGAGAACAGTTTGTCCAGCAGGCTAAGATAAAAGATAGGGAGGAGGGACTTGGGGGAGGGGCGTCGGAAATGTGATAGGTGGAAAGAGGTCAAGGTGAGGGTGATAGGTCAGACTGGGGTGGGGGCGGAGAGGTCGGGAAGAAGATTGCAGGTTAGGAAGGCGGTGCTGAATTTGATGGATTTGACTGAGACAGGCTGGGGGGAGGGGAAATGAGAATATAGAGAATTCGTAATATATAGAGAATTCATAATATAGGAAGATAGAAACAGAAAATAAGGCAGTTAAAGGGAATGTTTCCCTCTGAGTGTTGTCTGCCACTGAACGTGCTCATAACATCTGCACACTGAACTTGCTAACTCTCCATGCTTTTTCGTTGTTAATGACGTCAGAAATGATTATTCAAATCTTGAATCAAAATATTCAATGTTTCCGCCGTACTCCATTCCCTGGCAAGGACTGCCCACAGACTGACAGGACTCTGGATTGGAGAAGCATGTCCGCATTTTAGAATGAAATAACTTATGCAGAACGCAAACAGTGCAGTTTACTATATTTAAAATTGATGTTTTTAAAAAGGTACCTATAAATGTCGTTTTCCTGGGGTGTTCACGTCCTATGGAATAGGGCGGATTCCCTCCAACCATTTGAAGAAGGAAGCCCAGAGCCTAACGTTTGCAATTGTTTGAAGCATGCTCAGTGTGGATATTCCAGAAATGATGCAGCTGGCCCAGCTACTTAGTTTTAAACAAAACAGAATTTATTTACAGACTGCTTTCGGAAACCACGAAGAACAGAGAATGTTTGCAGCATCCCATAGTTCACACCATTGCAAAGAACAAGGAAATTCAAGCACAGGTTCTTAAAGTAGAAAGTTTGCAGAGCGGGAGGGAATGCGAATGGAGCTGAAACTATGACTAGCAGTCTTAGATATGATTGCTTGCTAAAAAGCAAACCAAAACCTGAGCCCAGAGAACTGGTCACTCCCTGATTAGTGTATAACTGTTTGAAAAGAATGATATATAACATGTTCTAATAGATATTTCCAGACAATTTAGAGCCTCTTCCGTTACGACTACTTTTGAAAAAAAAAGCAAGGACAACATTAGCCTTGTCAAAAGATCATTCACCACCCTGAAAAAAATCATTATTCAAAGATATCTTCATTTTAAAAACACTAATTCCTCTACTCTCAGTATTTACACAACACATAATCTTTGCATTGACATGCAGTAATACATTCTATTTCAGTTCATTTATTCTCGCCACAGGACGCCTCCATTTTTCATGCGGGTCTCGACAATGCGTCAGTGTATATGATTATCTCAGATAACATAAACGTTGATAGTTTGCAACATTAATGCCAAGCTCAAATTCTGCTTCTCCCATTGTCAAATATTTCTGCAGATGAAATATTCGATGGGGTCTTTATATTTTGTCGTTTTCTTCCTGGAAGAATAAAGCAAAAATATGCACATATCTTGAACCAATAGCCAGCTTAACTTGCTTTGCATAATTAGTTGTGGCTAATAATGGGGCAGTCATTAACACGACTCTCTGGCTGACTGAGGCATTCTGAGAGTTCTCTGTTCCCTGAAACATATTGCCTTTCTTCAGTAATTCAGGGAATAGAGCGGCAACACTGCTCAAAGTTGATACAAATCTTTGATAATATCGGCTCAATCACAGGAATAGTAGTACTGCAATCTTGTCGATGGTATGTGTACTCGTTAGGTACCATTGTTTTTTGCATTCATTGAGGCAATTTGTCCATGTCCCATAACATGATTGAGAGAGGCGACTTGGGCTTTACCAAATTTTCATTAAGACAGGCTTACTGCCAAGCCTGCCTCCCGAAGTCGACAAATAATTTCAATATATTTTGAAAATATTACTTCTATATGTGACTATAAATCGCCAGGTCATCAATATAATCTAGAGAATTGTGTAATCTAGAAAATACCTTATTGTTAAGGTTTTGAAATTTGGCTGATACATTTTCATACCAAATTGTATGCCTTTTAACTGATACTGCATATGCAGCATTAGCAAAGCCACAAATGAATTTGCTGTTTCAGACAGAAGTACCTGGCAGAACTATCAGAGCAAATCCTATGTAGAATTATGGGTTGCTTGTCTTCCAAACGGGGAATCGGATATGCATCAGACCTTGCAATTGATTCGGCTTTGTGTTCTGCCAACATAACTGTTAGCCATCATTTGGATTTGACACCATTGCTTGAGTTGAGCTACAGTCACTGCAACTCACTTCAGTTGTCTTGTACCATCTGTTCAATCTCCTTTTGAACCTGTGCCAACTATACATTGGAATGCATATAATGATGTTGATTAATTGGAACAGAATTCCCTATATCTACATCATGTATAATTATCTTATAATTTCCCAGCTCATGTCCAAATATCAGCCCATGCAATAGCAGTTAATCGTTCAGGTATTTTCGATTTTCCTCTGGAATTTAACTCAATAAATTTACGATTTTTTGACAACTTACGCATTGTTCAATTTAATTTGAGGAATGTCAATTCAAAATCGTCTGAACGTCATTCTTCCCTCTGTGCTGTAAACAGTAGCACCGTCTCCTTTTGCTTTCCATCTCAAACAAAATAGCTTTTGATCATATTCACATGACACACTTGGTGAGATTTCTTCTGTCTGTTATCATTAGCAAATAGTTCACCTCACTCAATCTCCTTTCGAATTGTCGACTAACCATTGTTATTCAAGGTTGATCAAACACTGGCAGGAGTAAAATTACGAGTTTTTGATTTTCTGTCTGGTTCCTATTTCATTATATGCTGTAGTACTTTTAAATGCTATCTAGCCTATTCCCGTGCTCCCTTTAATCGGTCCCTAAAAGTTGATATTGTCCAAACGTGTCATTTCAGAAATATGACTTAGCAATTTATCCTTAATCAATTTTAGCCGCCCTCTCACTTCATAACACCAAACTAATTGAAATGGATTGAATTTGGTAGATTCATTTGGTGTATCACTCATGGCAAAAATTACAAACTGAATTATTTTATCCCAATCATCTGGGTAATCTTGGCTCTCAGGCCTAAATATTGTAGTTAATGTCTGATGCCACCTGTCTAGCTCTCCCTGTAATTCTGCCTGGTAGGCAGTAGATTTGACTGTTTGATTTCTAAACGATCCATAAATTCCCAGAACAATTTTGATGTAAAGTTTAACCTTAAATTGATTATATCTCGATGGGCTGGTTATATCTCGTCAAAGTTTTGTGTAACTCCTCTACAATCCTTTTATCTGTTATATATTGTGTTACGAATGACCTCTGGAAAACTAATTGAAACATCCAGTATTTTTAACAGATGATTCCCATTATTTTATTTTACGTGGGGGTCCTATGCAATCAGTTAAGATTCTTGGAAATGTTTTCCCAAATATATAATTTGGTATTAAGGGTGCAGGTTTTATTACAGCTTGCGTTTTTAGAAGTACCCAACAAGTTTGGCATGTCTGGCAAAACCTAACAAATTAATATGCTGTTCACACCTCTAAAATTGTTTTTGCATTTTAGCTTTAGTTTTACTTAACCATAAATGACCTCCTTCTGGTAATTCATGTGATATTCGTAATACCTTCTTCCTATAAGAGATATAAACAGGCTCCCACATCCTTCTCATTAAAGTTAGGCAATGCTCTTTCAGTAACACACTGACCATTGTACTAGATGAATTTCTGCCGATTTTGCATCCGCATGAACACGAGATCGTATCAATTTCTTCATTATGACATCCTTTTTAAGAGTGTAGCACATGGGAATATATCTAGATGCTTCTTTCGTGCATGTTTTAAATATAATTGTTTTAATTTCTCAAATTTCTGCGATAACACGTTTAATTTTTCTTCATGAAATACTTCTGTTTTGATATCCAGCCTCTCCTCGTTTGTCTCAATCATTTGATCAAACAAAGTCGCTGCTAATTCCACTTCAAATTTCTTTCCTGAACTCATTGATCTCTCCTGCTTCAACTTGTGAGTTTGTGACCTCGTCATCACATGGTCAGGAACAATCTCAGGATATGCTTCCTGCAATACCGCACTTGCCTGAGTGACCACTGCATTTTCAACTGCAAGAGGCAGTACTCCACCTGTGAAATACCTATATTGTTAACAAGGACAAACTTTATTTATGAGGCTGAGAGTTTATCCACTACTCCGACAACGACTTCTCTGCACTTCACATCATACTTTAAATTCACTCGACATAACTGAGCACTTTTTGACTCACAGTGAATTCCCGTAACTGGCACGTTGTTTCTGACAATTATCCTTCAGGTTTACATGCCTCCTCATCTTTCAACATCAACATCAACATCACTATTTCTTAACATTTTAACCTCTTTACTAGCTATTCCTTGCCTACGTGAGTAAACTATACAGCTGTGAGCATATTGTTCAAGATTATCAGGCTCTTCCTCTATATCCAACCTCCAACCATTTTGTATATTCTAGAGCACATTTGTAGCCTCAATTGTGCTTTCCACTACCATTACAAAAACATTGACTCGCTCATTCTGTTTTCCTACATCTGGTTTTCCCCTTTTTTTTCTAACCCAACCACACCGAGATTTACCGCCCAGTTTATTGCGGTAAAAAAAAACATCGTTGCTTTTTAACTACTCTTTCTCCTTCAAGGGTTTCCTGTTTACCACATGGTAATGATCATCACCGAGATCTACCTTTCCCTTGCCATGTGAGGATTTCTCTTCTGCCCAATTTCGAACCCTCATGGACTAAAATTGACTTTGGAAGCCAATTTCTTGATTTATGAAGCAAGTCATAATCATCAGCCACTTCAGCTGTTGATTTAACTTTCCGTTTTTTCCACACGAGTGTCCATTAATACAGGAAGTAAATTTTAAGCTAGTACAATTTAATCTTCTTCGTAATAGTGTCATATGTTTGTTCTATTTTTCATGCCCTTATCCAGATGTAACATTTGTTTTGTTTAATACTTTCAAACTCGGTGTAGATTAGACCAGTGTCCCTATTTAGATTCCTGAAATGATGACTGTCAGCTTCTGGCACAACCTAACATGCACTTAAAAAGGCTTCTTCCACCTCCTCTAAGACCGAAAACACTGCCTCTGAAGTGATGCGAGCACATCACTGGCTCTACGTAAAAATTTTCTTTGAATCGAAAAACCCAAATGGTCACTGGTCAATGCTTTTATTTCGCTGCATTCTCAAAAGAAATACAAACAGGTTTCCACTTCCTTCTCATTAAATTTAAGCAATGCTCGTGTATACTTGAACAGTTTCTCACCAGTCCTTTGCTTAGCATGGGTTTGATCATCCTCACTCTCTTCCTCATGAACATAAAATTCAGCCTTTGTCTCCATCCTTTAAAGCTAACTTTCCTGTCTCACTGCCAATTTCTCAAGTTCGAACTTCCTCTTTTTCTTCATATCCTCTCTTCTTTCTCTCATCTCTCTCTCTCTCTCTCTCTCTTTCTCTCTCACTTTTTTGTTCTCTTAAAGCGATTTTGTTCTGTGAAAGCGATTCAATATTTTCATTCATCCAACGTTTTATTCATAACTAAAACCATATCAATTCTGTTACACTTTCTTGACTTCTGCCTGGAACGCAACAGCTTCGTTTTCATTTGGATTTTAGGCATCTCTAAAAATTCTGATGTCTTTTCCATTAAATGTAAATGCTGAGCTATTGCTGTAATTACATCTCATTTCCTCGTGTAAGTAGGCGGCTCCAACTCCAGCTTATCTTCGAATTCCAGCATATGTCCTTAATTACCGTTTGTTAAACAAAAGACCAAAAATCGTTTCTTCCACACCCAAAGAACTCTTATTGACTGACAGAGCCATTGCTCTTCTACTCACTGTTTAAAACAAACAAAATTCGCACCCAGAACAAAAAGAAACGAACATCTCCCACTCGCTGCCTTCGTGTCTAAAAGCCCTAATCGCAAATCTTAAATATAGAACAAATCCCCCAAAGAGTTCCCAGTCTGTTATGGAACTGGCTACATGCCCTCAAAACATTTCAAGAAAGTAGCCCAGACCCTCGGTTTTCTACTTGTTTTAAGCAAATGTAACGTGTACAGTCCTGAAGTGATGCAGTTAATCAAACCACTTAAACATAACAGGATTTATATAAAATGTTACTGAATGAGCACAAACAAAATGAAAGAGAATACTGAACAACATAAACGATCTGAAGACCAGACATAAATTCCAACTTAATAAGGCTATTCCAAATAATTACAACAATCTCTATAATTATTCCCTTGGCAAAAAAAAGTAAATCCAAACACAGGTTCTTAGATGAGAGAAATCAGTAAGGATCAGCCTTGACTTGCTTTTTCTCTGTCCAGCAGCTTAACAACTGTCAGTGAATAGCCAGACCGAACTAAACCAGATAAAAACTGAGCTGGGAGAACTGGCCACCCGCCTTTGATTGCACAAGTTTTTATTTTAAGTGTAAAGATCTTTACCCGAGGGTTTATCTCTTAGCTATAATCAAATCCACCCCAAATCCCTTTCAAACGCACACTTTTTAGAAGATGTAGCTCCACTGCTCCTGATTAAAAAATGCCAAATTGACTTAACCTTGTTAAAGAAGCAGCATCATTACACCTGCTGGCAATACTGGCGGAATTTCTGCCGTTGCTCATCTGCCAGAATATGTCACCGTCTCCATTTTCACTTCATTTTTTAAACATAATAGCGTTCAGAGAGACCCTCTGATTTTTCTTCCATGTATACTTTTGACAAAATTGCTTCAGGTTTTCACCTTTCTGCTGTTACTCCGCTAACTCTCCTGTGCTAAAAATACAGAGTTTGTTCTCCATCTGCTCCTGCTTGCCTCAACTGTGTGATCCAACGTGGTTTCTGATAGTTCTACAAATTATCTGTACTCATTGCTTACTTCTCATTTATTTCAACTGGTGACTTTGTAACCTCGTGACCACACCGTCAGAAAAATCCAGGCATGTGCTTCCTATAATACCACAGTTGCCTGATTTTCCACTGGATTTTCAGCAGGTAGGCAGCACTGGTATCTCTGAACAAGCAATATCGTTATTAAGGACAAGTTGTGTTCACGGACCCGAGAATTATTCGCATATTCTTACTAAAACTTCTCCATTTTCCACCGAACATTCTGACCTCACGACAAATAATTGAACACTTTCCGTCTGACTATGAATTCCATGTACTAGCAACAGTCCGTCTGAGTTAAATATTTCAGAAATATTTAAAAGTTGACATGTTCTTGTATGCCTTATTATTGCAATTTCTTTACTTTGCTCCTGAACGATGTGAGTAAACCCTACCTCTGCAAGCAACTGGTATAAACAGATCTGGCACTGCCCTGTTAACTAATCTGGCTTCAGCTTGCATATTCTGGTTCAGATTTTTTTAGCCTTTAACGTGCTTTCCTTTACCCTTCTACATAATTCACTGACTGTTCCTGGTTCCCAGAATCTGTCTTTACCTGCATGGTGTTTTATCTAATGCACCATCACTGTGGCTTCCTGTGGCCTTACTTAATACACCGAAAACACTAGTAATTATTATATTTTCTTTCCCCTTCATGTGTTTACTTTTCAGCTTTTGCTAAGCAATCTTCATTCCCATTACGGATTTTTTTTTTCTGGTACAATGTGACGTATTTCTCTTCCCCAGTTTCTATCCATCACAGATTGAATTTGATGTTAGAAGCCAATCTTTAATTTTTAAACCAGCTAATAATCATCTTCCATTTCAACTGCTAAACCTGCCGTTTTAACTCTATCCTCCATGAGTTCTCACTACTTCAAGAAGTGAATATTGAAATGGCAGCAAATTAATCTTCTCCCTAAGAGGGTCATATGTTTGATCTACTTTAAATGACCTTATCCAGCTATCAAAATGACTTTGTTTGATTCTTTCAAACTCAGTATATGTTTGACCAGGATCTCTCCTAACATACCTGAAATATTGTCTGTTGGCTTCTGGTACAAGCACAAATACACTTAGAGTGGCTTTGTTCAGATCCTCATGCTCCCCTCGTACCTCTTCTTATAGTGACATAAATATCTTGATAGTTCTACCTAAACGTTGTGTTTTGATTAACAAAACGAACATAGTCAATGGCGACTTCATGTGTTTAGCCACCTTCTCATAAGAGATGAAACGACATATAAATTCTTCTCATCAAATGTAGGAAGTGCTTGGGAAATTTTAACCTGATCCCCACGGAGCCTTTGGCTATGAAGTGTTGCTCATCCCCGCTCTATTCCTCACTACGCCTACGTTCTACTTCACCTCAATCATTTCAGCTACATTTCTGTCAATCACTAATTTATGAATTTCACACACTTTCCCTTTCAGTGGTTCACCTCGCTCTCCTTCCTTTTCTTCTCTCTTTCTCCATTTCATTTGACAAGGCCTTCGTCTCATTTTCTTTTTGTTCTGGTAATGCAATTCAGTCTTTTGTTTTCGCTCTACAAGGGCGACGGTTTCTTCCCTGCCTGTCCTCTGCTTGCAATCGTAAATTAAACTGTTTCATATATTTTCTTAATGTTGATGTTGCCTCATCTGCATTGATTTTCTAGCTAACAATTCTGACGACACTTCTAGAAAATGTCAAAGTCGAGTCTTTGCTGTAGTTATATCTCCTTTGCTCACAAAAGTAGACAACTCCACCTCTAGCTTCTGTCTGAAAGTTTCAGCAGTTTTGCCTTGCTCACCATTCCTGAAACCGCCAAACCCGATTCTTCTCCTCCCAAAAACGTCTTGGTGACTGAAATGATCATAACTTCCCCAAAAACTGTTTAAACTAATCGATGGCATCTCCCAGAAGAAAAACAGTAACAACTAATTTTCTCTGCCTGCGTCCAATAACCGTCAACCCAAATGTTAACTATCGTTACAATCCCAAAATTCTTCAAAATGTGTTATCTGCAACGTCCCCTCAATGTATTTTAAGAAGGTAGACGAGACGTTTACATTTTTGTTATTTTCAAGGCAGATATGAGTGGATGTGCCAGGTGTGATGCAGCTTGTCAAACAACCAGGCCTGAAGAAGAAGACGACCACTGCAAATGCTGAAGATAAAAATACGAATGTGTGTCGCTGGAAAAAAGACAGCGGGTCAAGCATCATCCGAGGAGCATGACAATCGACATTGCTGGCAAAAGAACTTTATCAGGCATGTCAGGATTTAAGGAGACTGAGTGATATATAGGAGAGTGGTGTGAGGAATGGGTTTGAGGGAAGTTAGCTGGGAAGGGGAGAAGGAGGTGTAGAAGACGGGTGATGGTGACAGCTCAGAGGGGAGGGTAGACAGTAAGGTGGGAAAGAAAAGGGACAGGTAGGAAGTTGAAGAGAGTGGTGCCGAGTTACAGGATTGATTCTGAGATGTCGTGAGGCGGTAAGGAGAGATGAAGAAACTGTTGAAATTGACGTGGATACCGTGTGATTGAATGGTTCCAAGGCGAAAGCTGAGGCGTTCTTCCTCCAAATTTTGGATTCCATAGATTTGGCAGAAGATGATGCCCAGGACTTGCATATCCTTAAAGGATTGAGAACAGGAGTTGAAATGAATAGTCACAGTGCGTTTAGTTTGTTTGGTGTATGTGTCCAGAGATGTTCCCTGAAAATTTACATGAATTGGTGTCCCCATTCCAATGCCTTGGGACGTCTCTTCGGGTGCGTCAGTTACCAGCCTTTTGGACGAACAATGTTGTGGTGGACAGTATCGCGGGGTAGCAGCACCCCTTTCATCCCAGGGGAAGTTGGTGGTACTCTTTCTTAGAGGGGCCCACTTTATAGCCGCATGATTATTGATAAAGGAGCAAGCAATGTTTATGATCATACCATTTGCATAGGTTGCTGAGCAAGAATAATTGTTCAAGTACAGCATCATAGTACACTGGGAAATCCCCATGTGGAGTCTCCCCCGATTGGTACAAATACACGGTTCTCCCCTGTGTTCCATTATGTGGAAGGCTGTGGTCTGGAGCATGTCAGACTTGGGACAGCATTTAGCCTTGAGTTCGGGCACTGGCTCGAGATTTCTCTAATTGCTCCCCACATCATGGTCAGGGTAGTCTCCGCCCACAGAAGCAGGTAGCTAGCATTTCTCGCTCGGCCCTGTGTGATTGGTTGGGCAGTCCACCGTTGGGCTATGCGAAAACATGTCCAACAAGGATAGCCAACGTCTAATCTCCGGTGAAGATTTAGGGCCACAGCACATGCTCTATTCCCTTCACATTTAACAATGGCCCTTCGCACCTGCCAACCTACTGGCGTCGCACCTACGCCATTTACCTCCTGCAGGGTCAATTCCACTACTGCGTTAGACTCGCTCTTGAGCGCCGGTCGACTCCCTTCCGGTTTGAGCGTGACATTAATGCCCTCTGCCTGGCTTGGGGTTAGGTCCATGATCTGGTTTGCTTGGTTGCCATGCTCCAGTGCTACAATCTTTTGTAGGACATTTTGCACTGCACCCCGGGTAACGAGTTGGGGGGCGGGGGGGGGGGGGGGGGAGGTTGGCGACTGTACTACTATATTCACCTGCCAAAAGATGTCAGCGAAGGGCCTAGCTATCACACACCACCAAATTCCCTCATCACACTTCTGAGTCTTAGATATTATCACCCGTGACCTGGCACCTCCTACCTTGATCATTTGCCATGTCAGGTGTCCCTTTGGCCGTGGTGGCTACTACTAAGTGCCAGTCACTGGCGCCGCAAGGATCCCTGTATAAATATTTATTACCCCATTTATAGTCGACCTGGTTTCTAAACGTCGATGAGTCAAATGTGAAGGTTCCCTTAGCACCCAAATGCCCCTTCACTTCTGCAAAATCCTATCAGGGCGCTTGCTAACAGTAAGGGTTGTGGCAGCCCCATATTTATATAAGGCTTCTAATAACTACTCGCACTTAATTGGTTCCGGTGCAGTGGGATGTCTCCTCAGGCCCACCTACACGCTTGCAATGGCTGGCGTGTATCCACGTGGCTATTTAAGCGATCTTAACAGCTGTCTGTCTGGCAAGGAGTACTTGCAACAGTCACAGCCACCTCATTACCTTCCAGTATTTTCTCCTGAAGTCTTTCATCATTAACCAGTCTCCAGGTTCTAGATCATGCAGCTACCCTTCTGCTCGTTGGGGTAGAGCTGCTTTCATTTGATTCTGTATTTGAGACAAAAGTGCAGGGAGTTTTCTACAGCATCACAATATCTCATCCTCACAGTGGTCTGTTATCTGTCTTACATTAGGTCTTGGGCCAATTCCTGTGCTAGGCAGTCTACCAAACAAAATCTCAAACGGGCTAAGATTAGCTCTACCTCTCCTCCTAGATTTCATATACATTAACACAATCGGAAGTACTTTTGTCCATGTCACCCATAGGTCCTCACAACATTTTGTCAATTTATTTTTTAGGGTAGCGTTTGTCTTTCCACTGCCCCACCGCTCGCTGGGTGGTAGGCACACTGTTGTCTCATATTTATTCCCAAATAATCACGGATCTGCTGGAAGGCATCATTGATAAATGGTGAGCCATTATCACTGCTAATGGGATGCCCCATCTCAGAATTATCTCAGTTAACAAAGCCTTGGTTCCTGCACTGGCATCCTGCTTAGACGTACGGGACACTTCCAATCATTTGGAAAACTTATCAACTTTAACCAGACAATATATTTTCCCTTCGTTGGGTGTTAGTTCAATAGAATCCACCTGTAAGTGCTCAAAGGGTTTGGGGGCTTAAGGGTGTGCTGCCTGATTCATCTGTGCTCCCATTCCCACATTATTAATGGCATAGGTAACACAACATTCACAACATTTCTGGGATTAATGAGTAAAACCCTTAGTGTACCAGTGTGCTAAAATATTGTCATGCATCCCCCTTTTGACACATGGTCCTTACCGTGTGTCAGTTTGGCATAGAATGGAAATAATGATCATGGTAGACAAGGTTTACCATTGGGGCTACACCATACTCCTTCCCTCATACTGCATCCTGCTCTCGTCCATTCACACTTTTCTTCTGGCGTGGCCTGTGAATGTAACTCCCTTATGTCTGCTTTTGGGGTACAAGTTTTTGTAATACACATGTCAATCTGATCACTTGGCGGCTGCTGGGCTACGGTTTTTGCCGCTTAGTCTGCCCTCGCATTGCCTTGAGAAATAGAATTTATTTGTGTGTGGGTTTCAATTTACACACAGTGATTGATTTAGGCAATACGACCGCTTCCAGGAGGTCAGAAATCAGGCCATGGTGTGTGATGGGCTTTCTGGTGGAGGTCAAGAAGCCCCTGTGTTTCCACAGGGTTCCAAAATCATGTACAATCCCAAATGCGGATCTGCTATCTGTGTAAATATTCTTTGTCCTTCCCTTAGCCAATTTACATGCCTCAGTCAAGGCGATCGGTTCCGCTGCTTGCGATGAAAGATGAGAAATGAGTGATCCCGCTTTGACTATCTCGTGGGTAGTCACTACAGCATACCCAACACAATTCTGGCCTGTCTCCTTGCTCATGAATGGTGATCCATCCACAAAAATAAATCCATATCTGAATTCTGACGTGCTGAATCCTCCAAGTCTGGTCGAGGGCAGAACATTTCATTAGTTACAGTGACACAATCATGTGGGTCTCTATCTCCTTCTGCGGGGAGAAGACTAGCAGAGCTAAGGACGTTACACTGCTTTATTGTAATGGGAGGCATCTCCATGGGAGGCATCTCCAATAACACAGTATTATATCTGAGTCAATATGCTGCCGACATATGTGCGGTCTTTTGCTCGGAATCCGGTACGAATACTGCACGTGGGACGAGAAGGGTTCATTCACCATAGCCGAACATATCCCTGGAAGCTATAATGGCCTTTTCAGCTGCGGCGAAGGCTCGCAGGAGTTTAGGCAATTCTGCTGCTACGGGGTCCAGTTTAGCCGAAAAATATGCTACTGGCCTCAATATTCCCCCATGATCCTGCAACAGTACAGATGTCATGCAGCCATGCTTCTAATCTACCGTTTGTACAGAAGGTTTGTTTGCATTCCGAATTCCCAGTGTAGGTGTAGTTTGGAGCGCAATTTTTAATTCACGAAAGGCACTCTCGGCCTCTGGGATCGACGACAACGGACTCTGGTTCTGCAACCCCTTGCCATGGGCTATGTCACTTAGGGACGCCTCAAAGGTTGTGTTGTGTGGGATAAACTTTCTACAGTAGGAGCACATGACCATAAAGGATAGTAATTGTTTCTTCGTGTGAAGCTTTGGAATTTGCTGGAATGTTTGAACTCTGTCTTGACAATGGCCTTCCATTGTTCAGATATTAAGTGACCTAAGAACTTCACCTGTTGTTGCACAAATTGTAGCTTTGCAAGACCGCCTTTGTGCCCTTCCTCGCTAGATGGCCGAACAACGCCATGATATCCTTCTCACGTTGTTCCTCTGTCGGTGCCGCTATCAGGCAATCGTCTGCATACTGCAAAAGCGCTGACCCCGGGGTCAGAACAAAAGTCTCCAGACTCCTGCATGGAGCCTCATTACATATGTTGAGGAACTCAAGGTTACCTTGAGACAGTCGTGTGAAGGTAAATGATTTCCGTTTAAATTAAAAAGCGAACCAGAATTGACTATCTGGGTACACCGGCACACTAAAGAAGGCATTTGCTTAATCCACAACACAGAACCATTTACTGTTCGGTGGAATTTGAGCTAATATAGTGTAGGGGTTGGGAACATTTGGGGCGAGTCGAACAACAGCATTATTGACTGCCTGCAGGTCTTGAACAAATCTCCATTCCTCTGGTTCACCAGGAATGTTTGCCTTTTTGAACGGAAAAATAGGGGTTCTCTCCGTTGAGCTTTCACAGGGATTGTCACTCTAGCCTTTAGGAGGGATTCAAAGACTGGAGTAATTCCTTCTATGGCCCCGGGTTCTAACGGGTATTGTGCTCTGCAAGGACGATACTCAGAATTGGGGTTATTCCTATGGGTTCACAGCCTATTATAAGCCCCATATCATGTTTGCCTTTTGCCCACAACTCAGTAGGGACTGTTTAATCTTGGGTTCGAGACTTCTATCATCGGGAAATGCCAGGCTACTCTCCTAGTCCTTTCAGGGCGAGCGGGGGTTACCTGGACTGTCCTAACTGCCTGAGTTAGCCAATTTAGATTCTACTTATGTGTTCACATCTCTCCATTGAACCAGATACCAACATCATTCCTAAAGATCCAATATGTCGCTCTTTGAACCTTTAGCACTCATAGTCCCAAATCATGCCACGTGCCACCGGACGTCTTCGCCAGTGACACGTAATGAGTGGAGCATTCAACATCAAAAAAGATAGGGTCTGCTTGCTGTTACAGATAGCTTAGATAAGTTCACACTGACTTCATTTCTATGATCACTCCAATACAATTCGCACAATAACAACTGATCTGGTTTAACCATTCTCCTGAACTACTCCTTCTCATATGGTTCATCAGGGCCATCGTAGTATCTGTGTGCTGTGCAGTGCACCATGTGCCAGCAAGAAAATCGGTGTCAACTGGATTAACATGATTGCTTTCTAACAGGACGAGTGAATCGCTCACTGAACTTACCACTCTCTGGCTTAATCGCCACTCATAGACATACATCACTGTTCGTGGGTCGTATTTTACAACCTGCACCAGTAAATCTTCCCTTTGTATTACCTGCAAACCCGTCGGAATACTGAGCAAATCCAACCCCAGTCTCCCTATGAGATCCTGAGAATCATATTTAAAGGACAGTACTCCAATAACAAGAATGAGAATTGGAATGTTTCCCCATTACTAGTTTCGCACAATAGGGGTGCAGAAAATTTCTCTCAAATCTCGACTTCTGATGCACTCATTATGTTCAAGAACCTTCCACACATCTTTATTTGCGTCGATTGTCCAAACTGGCTTAATTTAAGGACTTAATATGTTGCCCCTATATTTACCAAAAAGGTAACTGGTGCACTTTCCACATATAACATATAGGTACGGATCGACTCATACGCATCATTGTTTTATTGAACATACTGTCCCCACTTTGCAATCTCAGCGCTCAACATAGAGGTGGGACAAATCTCAGTGCCCGTCAGGTTAGAAGAAGAAATATGCATAAGCGAGTCTTCATTGCCAAGTATAAAGGAAAGAGGCTTACCTATACCGTGAGGGCTGCCCACCTCCTCATCAGCCTTCACCTGACATTCAGCTTTACACTCAGTCTCCAGGGCCGATTGTGGCTGTCCGTTTGGGCACTGTCTCGCCCACTGGTCCATTGCTCTGCAAACAAAGCACCCGCCAGATCTACCTCTGCCCGCGCCTTCCGTGAACCCTTCCCTTGCCTTTTCCGTGACCTCCACTTCTGCCTCTCTCTCTTCCTGCAGCACCTCCCTCCAATGGCTGGGTGGCCATTTGCAACATAGTAAGCTGGGCTTTATGTGCTTGGTCTTCCATCTTCAGTTTCCGCTTATCCTTCTCTTGACTAAGCAATTTTTCAGCATGAATCGTATGTTGTTCTCTCAAATTCAGCTTTCCCGTGTCCCAGGTAATACATGTGTCTTACCTTTTGCGCTATTTCGTCCTTCAGTTCATTGATGAAGCTGTTCCTCAGGTATGCTTCATACGCTGTGATTTCTGCTGCTGTTATGTCGTCAGGTGGTCTAAGTCCACTATGGGCGTCATGAACTTCAGTGAGGCACGTAAAGTATTGGGACACTGTCTCACCTTCTTGTTGTTTGCAATTGCTATTTTGGTCATGTCAATTCGCACTGGGAATGCCTGCCTACAGGCGGTTGCCATCGTTGCAACAAAAACTTTAAAGTCTCTGTCCCCTTCCATTTGGAGGTCGGTAAATCTGACATGGACGTTTTCAGCTGACCAGTTGTACTTGATTTTGGAAACATTGGCACCCAGTTTTCGTTTCAGGAGACGTCTCAACTCATATGACGTGGGACAGAACTCGGTACAGATCTTTGTCACCTCGTCAGCGTACTTATTATCTCCAAACTCGAGTGGGTCAGGCAACTGTCCGTCGACACTTTCCAAATCCTTCATTGTCCATGGTTGGTGGACCAGCACTGGGCGCCGTTCTGGACCTGCAACTTCAACTGTTGGGGCTTGCAGAACTATCTGGTTAGACTATCATATACCAGTCCTATCGCCGTCTGACTTATCATCCGTCGAGGGGTGATCGTGGAGAGACCCTAGATGCCTTTCTGTCTTGGAGAATCAGCAGAGGTGGTGGCCGCTGACTTGGAACCTTCGCCAGGCTGATCTCGTAGGAGGGCTGTAGGTCTCGGAGGGCAGTCATCAACGTCAGGATCTGGAACAGACTTAATACACTGTCCAGCTTCATTACATTGTTTTCCGCGCACGTCTGCATGTGCACTGGTGTTTGATCTGTCTTTTACTTGTGATTTCCATTATCTGATATCAGCCTCAGCCTTCCACATGTTATAAGCACTCCAAATAACAGGTTCTATTTTTCCCATCTGTTTCTCCTTCTCTCTCTCCTCCAACCTCGACCTCAATATTTCAAACTGCCTTTTTCTAAACCATCTTCCCTCCGGAAAACCACATTCCTTAATTCGCAAATCTAACTGCTTTCCAGTCAATGGGCCGTAATTATTTAGCATCTATTATATTTTTGGTGGCCATTCGAAGTTCTCTGTGGACCCTCTTTTTATTTGCTCTTGCCGGAGCCCATTTTCAGCATTACTCCAAAAGTGTTCAGCTCTTTCTCGCTCTCTCGCTCTACCGTTCTTTTCCCTTTCACTTGTTTTTTTTAACTCCGAAGTTACCCTCTCGCATGGAACGCGTCCGCCTCAATACCTTGGGTGTTGTCAATCAAGAAACCACGTACCTGGTACGTCTTTGGCGAGTCCAATCCAGCCAGTGGTGGTTCCAAGTCTAGAACCACACTTAAACTCGCTGTCTCTTTAGCACTCTAGAGACAGAAATCCTGTCCCTTGAGATTTGCTTAAATACCACACGAGAGTCTACTGAACCCTCTTCCTGTTTCATTTTTCTCTCTTAGAATGCGTCTATGTAAGATTACTTAAGCCACGACTCTTACCCCGACCCTATTCAATTCGAACCCTGGAGCAGTGGTGATCAACAGATTCCCAGTCTTCTCACGCAAAAGGGCCATTTCAGCTCTCGAGATGAAGTGAAAGTCCTGGGAATATTCAGAATCTCACCCAGTTGCGGGGTCCCGGGCGAGCACCCAAATTAACTGTCGTGGAAATTAAATTGACTCGACTTAACTGCTGGGAAGAACAAAGAAAAAGTTTTATTTAAAAACTGCTTGCTGGGCCAGAACACTTGGCAAAAATTACTCATGTAAGGTCAATGAGCATAATTCACATCCTCTTCTTATACCATTTTTATCACGCTCTCGAGGACAAGGACTGGATGTTGTTATTTTCTCATTTCCTTGCCGTGGATATAACTGTTCTTATGTTTTACCTTAGATCTTTGCTGAATTCAACTGCTTGTAAGGTCAGGTTGAATGTTTACAAAGTTCAACAAAGACAAACTGTCTCCTCGACTGCAGAACTCAGCAAAGTGTTTGCGAAGCTCAGCACAGTATTAAATTTAGAAAAGCATTCCTTTTCCATTACAGAACGTAGGACATTATAATGTGGTACACGCCCTTTGGCCTTCGATGTTGCGCCGAACTGTGGAACCAAACTGAAGCATTTCCATACCACACTATTCCATTTTCAGCTATATATTTTTCCAATAGCCATTTAAATGCCCTTCAATGTGACGAGTCTCCTACTGTTGCCAGAAGTGCATTCCACGCCCCTACTGCTCTCTGAGTAAAGATACTACTGCTGACATCTGACCTATATCAATCAGCCCTCAACTTAAAACTAAATCTCCCCGTACTATCCATCAGCACCTAAGGAAAATGTCGATCACTGCCCACCCGAACTAATACTCTGATTGTCTTATATGTCTCAATTAGGTCACCTCTCAATCTTCTTCTCCCGACCGAAAACAGCCTGAAGGCTTTCAGACGTTCCTCAGACGACCTTCCCTCTGTACCAGACAACAGCCTAGTAAATCTCCTCTGCACCCTTTCCACAGCTTTCACATTCTTCCTTTAATATCGTGACCAGAACTATATACAATACACAACGTGTGGGCACACCGAAGCTTTGTATAGCTGCAGCATGATCTCGTGGCTTCTAAACTCAATCCCTATATCAATAAAAGCTAAAGCATGATATTCATTTTTCGCAACCTTATGAATCTGTGTGACAACTTTCAGAGATCGATGTACATCGACACTGAGATCTCTCTGCACATCTACACCATCAATAATCTTACCATTAGCCCAGTACTCTTCTTCCTGTTGGTCCCTCTAAAGTGAATAAAAAACACTTTTAAGCGTTAAACTTCATTTTCCACCCGTCAGCTCAGCTCTGCAGCTTGTCGATGCACCTCTGTAATTTGCAACATCCTTCAGCACGATCCACAATTCCACTGACCTTAGTGTCATCTTCAAAGTTACTGACACATCCTTCTACGCCCTCATCTAAGTCACCTCTGAAAACGTAAAATATCAATGGGCCTAAAACAGATTCTTGCGATACACCACTGATAACCAAACACAAGGATGAACATTTCCCATCATCTACCACCCTCAGTATTCTTCCAGAAAGCTAATTTCTGATCTAATCATTCAAATATCAATCAATCACATGCCTCCACATTTTGTGCAATAGCCTACCACGGGGCACCTAATCAAAATCCTCCCTGAAACCAATATGCACCAAATCAATGCCTTACCAAAATCCAGCTGTTCGATCACCATTTCAAGGAAATGAATACGGTTTGTGAAGCACAACTTACACTTCGCAAAACCATGTTTACCATGTCTAATCAACATATTCCTCTCGAGATGATTATAAATCCTATGTCTTACAATCCTTTCCAGCATTTTATCCACAACTGAAGTACGGCTCATAATTACTAGGGTTTGCAAGCCTCCCCTTCTTGAACAAGAGGACATTGGTTATCCTGCAGTCTTCTGGTACTATTCCTGTAGACAATGATGATATAAAAATTAATCGAATGTTTCTGATACCTCCTCCTTGGCTTCCAAAAATATCGGAGGATAAATCCCATCTGACCCTGGAAATTTATCGATTTTCACACTTTCCAGAATTGGTAAAACATCCTCCTTATGTACCTGAATACCAGCTAGTCCAGTAGCCTGCATATCCGTATTCTACTCGACAAATTTGTCTTTTTCCTGTGTGAACACTGATGAAAAATAGTCATTTACTGTTTCATCTATTTCATCTGGTTCCATGCAAGACTTCCAATAGTATCGCTGATTGGCCCTAATCTTTCTCTCGTCATTCTTTCATCCCTGATACACCTATAGAAAGTTTTGGGTTTTCCTTGATTGTATATGCAAATGAGTTCTCATGTCCCCTCCTTGATCATCTTACATATTAGTTTAAGTCTTTCCTAGTTAACTTGTAAAGATCAAGCGCCCAAAGTGAGTCTTCACATCTCGTCCTAATATAAGCTTTATTTTCCCCTTGAGCAAAAGATTCAACTTCTTGAGTAAACCATGGCTCCCTCATTCGAACACGCCCTGTCTGACAGACACGTCCTTGTCAAGGACACGCTGTAGCTGTTCCTTGACTAAGCTCCGTATTTAAATTGTGCCCAACCCAACAGTTTCCTTCAACATCTCATGCATCCTAAATCTTGACTAATTGCATCACAATGACCATTCATTCAGCAATACATGTTGCCCTGCCATATACGTATGTCACTGTCCATCACGAAAGTAAACCTAACCGAATAGTGGTCACTATCACCAAAGTGCTCACTTACCTCATTGCCCATTAGCAAATCCAATGTGCCCTCGCCCTTTGTTGGCTTGTCTACATACTGTGGTAGGAAATCACCATGCATGCAGTAGACAAACCCATTCCCATGTAAAGTACTGGGACATCCAGTCATTATTTAGTAAGTTAAAATCCTTCATAATAACTACCTTGTTACTCTCACTGCTATCAAGAATTATCTTTGTTATCCTTTCCTCTACATCTCTGGAACCGTTCAGACGCTTATAGAAAAAGTCCAACAGGGTGACCTCTCATTTCCTGTTTCTAAAATCAACCCATGTGACCTCGGTATTTTACCTCAAATGTACCTCTTGCCACCACGATATTGTCCTTGAAAAAGAATGCCATAACTCCCCCTCTTATACCAACTTCTCTGTTTTTAGTGAATAAAATGATATCTCACAACATGCAACATCCATTCCTGTCCCTGCTCAATCCATGTCTCCAAAATGGCCACCACATCGAAGTCCCAGATAACAAGTCATCTCCTCTGAATTGGGGAAAAATGTTTCAGAGAACATCTCTGGGATATGTTTAAGAATCAACTCACCGACACTTGGCCGACCAGGTCAACTCCCACTCCACCAACGACATGAAAGCCCTGAGCCTATTCCAACGTCACATTCAAGCCATCTGACGCCTGGAGGGATAACACAACACCTTCCAACTTGGGACCTTGCAACCACACGGCATCAATGCCAATTCCAACAGTTTCGTCATCTTCTCTACCCCAACCTCGTGCCAGATGCAATCCTCCAACTTGACACCGCCCTGTTGAACTACCTTTCCATCTTCTGTCCCAACTATCTGCTCCACCCTCCCCTCCGAACTATCACCACATTCCCCCACCTCCACTTACCTATCACATCACCAGCTACTTTACCCCAGCCCCAGTCCCTCACTTCCAATTATCTCTCAGTAACCTTCACTCCCATGTTCCTGATGAAGGGCTTGTGTCCAAAACAGCTTATCTCCTGCTCATCGTAAGCTGCCTGACTTGCTGTGTTTTTCTCGTGTCACATGTTTCCGCTCTTTTTTAAGCAGAAGAGAATTAATTTAAACACTACAGTTGAAATACAAACAAAGAAAACGGAGCGTAATTTCTTTAACGATTGGAAAACTCAACAATTCAATACAGTAAAATACGTAATAATCTGTTCCGATTCATTAGCTTCCCAGAAACATACCATTTGTTTATAGGTAAATTGAAGTTCAGATTCTACAGGCAGAAGGGAACAGCTTCCAAAGGGATTTTTCAGCGAAACGTTACTCAGGAATCATCTGCTGAAACTTGGGAACTTTCTGCACAGCAGCATGTTCTGATCGTTACAAGTAATCCAAAATGGAAAAGCCTGAACTGGGAGAAGCGCCCACTCCACTGCCAATTTGTAATTAGACATTTCTGCATTTGTCGGTAAGGAAGCATCCGAGGAGCAGGCGAGTCAACGTTTATAGCATAAGCTCTTCATCAGGAATGCCTGGAGTGAGCGACTGTGCTGTTCCAGCAATACACTTTTTGTCTCTGATCTCCATCATCTGCAGTCCTCTCATTCTCCTATTTCTGCACCTCTGGCTTTCTGAACTCTCTTTGAAAAAGGGCAAATTAACTTTCTTAGGGTGACAGTGTTACAACACGGGGTAATCTCTCCTGCTTAATTTAAAACCAGCAGTACAGAAGAAATTTATCCCATGCAGCAATCTGTAAAAATATGAGTCGCCAAGAAATACGTAAAATTTAAATAAAAACGACATTATTCCTTCAATTATAACAGCGAATAATTAACTAGCCAATATTTGTAATTTCCTTCTCTAACATATCTGTAACTCTCATTCAATAACACTAGCCTTATAAAACACTCCATTAAGATTTATAAAGCAAGATTTCTTCTCTCCAAACAAGGCAGCTTCAGGTTCTTGACATCAGATCTTCCTCTGTGTTATTTTCTTCTGCTTACCAATTTCTGTTTTACAGTTTACTGCTCGAAAAGGTGCATTTTTCAGTGAGCAATGTTTTCTGGCAGTCTGTTGACATTTGAGGTTGTAGTAGATCTCCCCTCAACTGTTCATTTTTCCCCAGTATTATACTCCATAGCATCGGATTGTGTCATTGTCCCTCAAGAGTGTCCATATACTCAATTCACAGAACATAGAACACAGAAAAATACAGTACAGAACAGGCCCTTTGGCCCATGATGTTGTGCCGAGGTATAATCAGAATGTAAAAAAAAAATAACTTAACCTACGCACCCCTCAACGCACTGCTCTCCATGTGCCTGTTCAACAGTGGCTTAAGTGTTCCTAATGACGCTGCGTCCACCACCACCACTGGCAATGCATTCCATGTATTCACAACTCTCTGCGTAAAGAAAATACATCTGACGTCTCCTCAATACCTTTCCCCGAATATCTTAAAACTATGACCCCTCGTACCCGTCAATCCTGCCCTGGGGAAATTCCTCTGGCTATTGACTCTATCTATTCATCTCATTATCTTGTAAACCTCGATCAGGTCTCGTCTCTTTCTCCTTCTTTCCGGAGATAAAAGTCCGAGCTTTTATTACCTTTTTCATAAGGCAAGCCCTCCAGACCAGGCAACATCCTGGTAAACCTTCTTTGCAGCCTCTCCAAAGCCTCTGTATCGTTCCTATAGTAGGGCGACCAGAACTGGACACAATATTCCAAGTGTGGTCTCACCAGAGACTTGTAGAGCTGTCGCAAAACCTCACAGCTCTTAAAATTGATCCCCCTTTAATGAAAGCCAAAACACTATAAGTTTTCTTGACAACCATATCCACTTGTGTGACAACTTTGAGGGATCTATGTACTTGCACACCCAGATCCCTCTGTTCCTCCACACTATCAAGAATCCTGTCTTTAATCCTATATTCAGCATTCGAGTTCAGCCTTCCAAAATGCATCATTTCGCATTTATCCAGGTTGAACTACAACTGCCATTTCTCAGCCCAGCTCTGCATCCTGTTTATGTCGTGCTGCAACCTGCAAAAGTCCTCAATACTATTGACGACACCTGTAACTTCGTGTCATCTGGAGATTTACTAACCAACCTCTCAACGTCCTCGTCCAAGTCATTTATTAAAACTACGAAGAGCAAAGGCCCAAGAACAGAGCCCTGCGGGACCCCACTCAACACTGACCTCCAGGCAGAATACTTTCCATCGACAAACACGCTTTGCCTTCTGTCAGCCAACTAATTCTTAATCCAGATAGCCAAGTGTCCCTGTATCCCATACCTCCTGACTTTATGAATGAGCCAGCCATGGGGAACCTTATCAAATGCCTTACTGATGTCCTTACCTGATTGGAGTTTGATGTGTTTTGGATATAATTAAAACTGACTGACCGAACACGAATTTGTTTTTGTCTCCAAGCAAAGAACTAATCGAGTTGTTCAACCCAATATTACATTGTTCCCAGTTTCAGTACACTTGGTGCTGTGTCCGGTAATTCTGCTGCTTTCAGTTCTCTAAAAAGCATACTCACACCTTGATAACAGACGGCATCGACACAGTAGGAATATATCCATTTGTAATGTGCACAGATTTTATGGTTAAAAAGAAGTTTAGAGTCATTTTGTAAAACTGCTAATCGTGATAAATTCCGGCGACTCAGAGGTTGTCATTTTTCTGCATCTCATTCAATCAACGTGTTATGGATTCGGGACCTTTGCGATTCCTTCCAGGAAGATGGATGAAAGCTGGCAACTAGAATTTGAGTGAATTTCATTGTTGATGTTTAAATGCATGTTGTTCCAATAAATAACTTTTCTGAGGTAGTCTATTTTGCTTGAGTTGTAGCATGTAAAAGCTGATGAAATTTGAGAAATTTAAAGATATAAACAATTTTTGAACAGACCGTGTGTAACACTGTAAACGGGAAGAGTGATTTCAATGTTGTGGTCGTCTCTACCGGACAAAACGTTTTAGATTAACAATGTTTAAAAATCAGACATTACAATAGATTGCAACTCACTGCCGCAGTCGGTCGTGGAATATCAGTGATTTACTGTTTGATGACAGAGAAATGTTACTTTTTTACACAAACCATCCATGTTACCGGATTGATAAATGGGATTATGGTATGTTATGAACAAGAAGAATAGCCATGACCTGAATGAATGATGAGGCAGACTTAACAGGCTAAATGTTTACATCTGCTATTAATCCCCTTGACTGCAGGTTCGTTATGCCAATCCAAAATGCAACAAATATGGGCTGCACGTATTTTTCTCCCTTTAGTGCACAGTGAATGTTGTCAAAATACTATGTAGAAGAACTTGTGGGAATTCACGATGAGAACCTTTTAACATGAAAATGAACACTGGCAATGTAGGACAGGAAGAAACATGTTGAACATTAATTCCGTTAATTCCTTTGTTTCCATTACTTGTAGAGCTCAGTCAGGCAGAAGATAGAATGAAGATATTAGGTGAGTCTTCATTAAATTTACACAGACTTGGACAATATCATTTGGAATGCAGACTACTGACTGCCTTAGAAGTACTGATGTCCTGATATTCAATACACCACATAACGGCTGAGACAAAGACAGCGGCTGCAATACCTCTAGATAATAACCGATGGCTCTCGTTGTAATTCGAAATTTGATAATTTCTGCACATTTTGCAACACTATTCGTGCTTTCACATACGTCTGCTGATATTTTGCACTTATGCAATAAATGGTGGAAGTTGAAGGGGCAGGCGACATTGAACTGATTGTGGTATTCGAATCAGTATCAAATAAACCTAATGATGATATAAAGCAACCAGGTTACCCCATGTTCGACGAGTCCAAAAGTAACAAGGTCGTCCAAAATACGTGAATAACATTTTTTCTCTGAATGATGTCTGACAAATCAGCTCCCTTGTGCTAGAATCGTTCATTTGTGAAATCTATGACAAGTACAGGCCAACAAACTATAAATTCAGCAAAGCTCTTTTCGAGAGGATATAAGCAGATGTTGAAGCGATTGACACATAGAAAACTTTTCTTTTCAGCCCAATATTCATTGTGTTTCAAATCGCAGGAAAGAACAGAATATAATTTTATCGACCTGTCCTGTGCTGTATGAAATGCATGATCATCGAGTACTAAAAGATTTTAAATCATAATGAATGTCATTTGTGTTTGTAAAATCTTGGTGACCGTCCTCTCCCAGATATGCTGCCTACATTAAGTAAACTACTGATGTTTGAGTTGCTGTAAGGTTCTTGTTTGTATGATGGAAAGCCATACCACGCCGGTAGGCTGTTATATCATTCTTAAAAGCTATGCATACTGCTACAACTCTGTAAATCAATTGAAAGAAGGAACTCCATTCATTTCTTGATACGTTTGTTAGCTGTTAGTTTGTTATTTCAATGAATTAAATGACCGTACTAACTAAGAACAACTCAGTATTTTTGCATTATTCACTCTCAAATATCCATGCCAGGACATGCAAAAAGGTTTTTAGTCGCGCCTCAAAACTTATAGAAGATAGAACATTACAGCACAGTACAGGCTTTTTGGCCCTCGATGTTCCGCCGCCGTGTCACACTAATCTGAAGCCCATCCCACCTACACTATTCCATGTACGTCCATATGCCTGTCCAGTGACGACTTAAATGCACTTAAACTTGGCGAATCTACTACCATTGCAGGCAAAGCGTTGCATACCCTTACTAATGTCTGAGTAAAGAAACTATCTCTGACACCTGTCTTATATCTATCTCCCCTCACTTTAAAGTTGTGTTGCCTCGTGTTTGCCGTCCCCATACTTGGAAAAAGGCTCTCCCTGTCCACCCTAACTAACCCTCTGATTGTCTCTATTAAGTTACCGCTCAACCTTCTTCTCTCTTACGAGAACAGCCTCAAGGCCCTCATCCTTTCCACGTAAGACATTCCTTCCATACCAGGCAACATCCTAGTAAATCTCCTCTTCACCCTTTCCAAAGCTTCCACATCCTTCTTATAATGTGGTGATCAGAACTATACACAATACTCCAAGTGTGGCCGTACCAGAGCTTTGTACAGCTGCAGCATAACCTCCTGGTTCCGGAACTCAATCCCCCTATTAATAAAGGCCAAAACACTGTATGTCTTCTTAACAACCCTGTCAATCTAGGTGGCAACTTTCAGGGATCTGTGTACATGTACACCGAGATCTCTCTGATCATCTGCACTCCCAAGAATCTTACCACTTGCCCAGTATTTTGCATTCCGATTACTCCATCCAAAGTGTATCACCTCACACTTGTCAACATTAAATTCCATTTTCAATCTCTCAGCCCAGCTCTTCATCCTATCTATGTCTCTCTGCAACATACTACATCCTTTGTCACGATCCACAACTCCATTGACCTTCGTGTCGTCCGCAAATTTACTAACCCACTCTTCTAAGCCCTCATCCAGGTCATTTATAAAAATGACGAACGACAGTGGACCTGACAAAGACCCTTGCGGTACGCCGCTAGTAACTGGACACCAAGATGAACATGAGAGAAAGTGAGGGCTGCAGATTCTGGAGATCAGAGCTGAAAATGTGTTGCTGGAAAAGCGCAGCAGGTCAGGCAGCATCCAAGGAACAGGAGAAGGCTTATGCCCGAAACGTCGGTTCTCCAGTTCCTTGGATGCTGCTGACCTGCTGCGCTTTTCCAGCAACACATTTTCAACCAAGATGAACATGTTCCATCAACTACCACCCTCTGTTTTCTTTCAGCACGCCAATTAATTATTCAAACTGCTTTGTCTCCCACAATCCCATTCCTCTGCATTTTGTTTAATAGCCTACTATGGGGAACCCTATCGAATGCCTTGCTGAAATCCATATTCACCACATCAACCTGTTCACTCTCATCTACCTGTTTGGTCACTTTGTCAAAAAACTCAATAAGATTCGTTAGGCACGATCTACCCTTCACAAAACCGTGCTGACTGTCCCTGGTCAGATTATACTTTTCTAGATGGTTATAAATGTTATCTCTTATTACCTTTTCCAACACTTTACCAACAACTGAAGTGAGACTCACTGGTCTGTAATTACCAGGGTTTTCTCTACTAACCATTTTGAACAAGAGAATCACATTTGTTGTCCTCCAGTCCTCAAACACTATTCCTGTCGACAATTATTATTTGAAGATCAATGCCAAAGGCTTGGCAATCTCTTCCCTTGCTTCCCAGTCGATCCAAGGATAGATCCCATCCAGCCCTGGGGACTTGTCTATTTTCACACTCTGCAATATTTCTAATACGTTGAAACTTTATTGCAGGAACAGCACAGCAGGTCAGGCAGCATCCAGGGAACAGGAGATTCGACGTTTCGGGCACAGGCCCTTCTTCATTCCTGAAGAAGGGCCTGTGCCCGAAACGTCGAATCTCCTGTTCCCTGGATGCTGCCTGACCTGCTGTGCTGTTCCAGCAATAAAGTTTCAACTTTGATCTCCAGCATCTGCAGACCTCACTTTCTCCTCGAATATTTCTAATACCTCTTCCTTGTGAACCTCAATTTCTTCGAGTTTAGATGGAATTGTCTCTGTATCTTTCTCGCCAACATTTTCATTTTCTATAGTGAACACTGTCGAAAAATATTTATTTAGTGCTCCCCTATCTCCTCTGACTCCATACACAACTTCTTACAATTATCCTTGATTGGCCCTAATTTAACTCTCGTCATTCTTTTATTCCTGACAAAACTATGGAAAGACTTAGGGTCAACGCTGATCCTATCCACCAACAACTTATCACGTCTCCTCCTGGCTCTTCTGAGCTCTCTTTTTAGGTCTTTCCTGTCTTCCGTGTAACCTTCAAGCGCCCTAACTGAGTTTTCTCATTTTGTCCCAACAAAAGCCTTCTTCTTGACCAGGGATTCCACTTCCTTAGTAAACCACGGCTCACACATTCTATATCTTCCTCCCTGCCTGACAGGTACATACTTATCTAGGACGCACAGGAGTTTTTCCTTGAATAAGCTCCACATTTTTAATGTGCTGCAGTTTCCTTCCCCATTCTACGCTTCCGAAGTCTTTCCTAATTGCTTCGTAATTTCCCTTCTCCCAGCTGTAACTCTTGCTTGGTGGAGTAAACCTATCCCTTTCCATCACTGAAGTAAACCTGACAGAATTGTGATCGCTGTCTCCAAAGTGCTCACCTACTTCCAAATCTAACACCTTGCCAGGCTCGTTTCCCAGTACTAAATCGAAAGTGGCTTCGCCCCTTGTAGGCCTGCCTCCATACTGTGGCAGGAAACGCTCCTGCACACATTGGACAAAAACTCACCCATCTATAGTACCTGTACTGTAGTGATCCCAGTCAATATTTGGATCGTTGAAGTCCCCCATGACAACTACCCTGCCTCTCTCACTCCTAAAGAGAATCATCTTTGCTATCCTTCCCACTACATCACTGAGTGTATTCGGAGGTTTGCAGAACACTTCCAGCATGGTGACTTCTCCTTTCCTTTTTCTAACCTCAGCCCATACTACCTCAGTTAACGAGCCCCCAAAGACCCTTTGTACAACTTTAATATTGTCCCTGATCAACAATGCCACACCTCCCCCTCTTTTGACATCTTCTCTGTTCTTACTGAAACATCCGAATCCTGGAACCTGCAGTAGCCATTCCTGTCCCTGCTCTATCCATGTCTCCGTAATGACCACAACATCGAAGTCCTAGGTACCAACCCACACTGCAAGTTCATTCACTTTATTTCGGATGCTCCTCGCATTAAAGTACGCACACTTCAAACCAGGTGCTTGCTTGCCAGTGTCAGATACTTGATTTTAGAACTCCCTACTCTCATCCTCTTCTGTTCCTGTCCTATAATTTTGGTTCCCATCCCCCTGCTGTATTAGTTTAAATCCACGTTAATAGCTTTAGCGAATTTCCCACCCAGAATATTGGTACCCCGCTGGTTTAGGTAAAGACCATCCTGCTTGTAGACGTCTGACCTACCCCACAAATAGCTCAAATTATCCAAAAACCCGAAACCCTCCCTCCTGCACAATCTCTGTAGCCACGTGATCTACTTCTTTCTCTCCCTGTTCCTCACCTCACTAGCACGGGTAGCAAACCAAAGAAAACATCTCAGTTTGTCCTGGCTCTGTTCTACTTACCCTTCGCAGAAGTCCTATGCTCGCTCCTCCCTCACTGGCCTGAAGTTAAGAAGTTTAAATATACTTACCGGCATTCCCAACAATCACTTCGCACCAACATCACCTCCTCCCGGCTCCCGCCTCCTGCCTCCCGCCTCCCGCCTCCCGCCTCCCGCCTCCCGCCTCCCGCCTCCCGCCTCTCACTGCTCCGAAGTGGACCGTTGGTCTAAAGTTAAGAAGTCTAAATATACTTACCGGCCTTCCCAACAATCACCTCGCACCAACGTCACCTCCTCCCGGCTCCCGCCTCTCGCTGCTCCGATGTGCTTTGAAGTGCTGTTTCAGTTTTAAGTCACAAAAGGCCAAACGATAAATATAGTAAAACAAAAAGATAATACAGTCGAATGATCACAAATGGATCGGTAGTGCACTCAGAGTAGATGCCCCCCTCACTTTCTCTGTACTGATGCTTTACAATATGTCAGCTTTGCAGTGGTCAGGTTGTGCAAGTATCATCAAAAAATCACTATTGGTCTTCTGACTGTGAAGAATCATCTATGTGCTGTGCTTCCAACAGAAAACCATCCAAAAATGATATCTGCATTTGAGCAATTTTGTATCATTTGTGAATTTATGTTCACAATTCGAAATGTTGTTCGGAAGTGAGAGATAATTTAACAATTCCACGTTTTTAAAACTAAAATTTTATTGAAAAAGAAATGATGTCATATATTTGCTCTGACAGAGCGTCAACTTGACGACCAAATTAAAAGTAAGTGTTTATTTTATTGTCCTCTGATTTGTATCAAAATTCTCCGAGTTATATCAAGCTTTTGAGTGAACGCTCTTTCTTGACTTTATTCAAACTGACCTCTTTCCACTGAAATGCGATTGTTTTAGAGCTGAAAGATAAATGTGGAAGTGAAGGCAAGTATTCACCTGTGAATGAGCAAATATGCTTTCCCGTACGTTTGATGCAATATAGGAATAAATGAATAATGTTTTGTACAATCATTATTATATTGACAAAACTAAAACACTGTTGAACACATGCCAAAAAAAACATATTCTGGTGTTGGTGTACCGTTGCTCTTCTTATAATGTTATGACTTATTAATGCTTTAACACGTGACAGATTGCTGTACTGTAAAAATAATTAAAATTTGAATTTGTGTCACTGGATGAGATTTTTTAAATGTGCCAGATAACGGTCAGGTACTTTTTCTTAGTAGCTTTTGAGATACACAGAGAGCAGATAAAGACACAATTGTTATATAGTCCTGTATAGTGAGGTCAGATGTAAGCATTTATCATTGTGCATTTTAAAGAATCAGACAACAACCAGCAATAAATCTCCACAATATGTGAATACTTATTGTCACATAAAATGAAGCAGAATTGTTATGTGAGTTGATTAGATTATTAACTAAATCATATTTGCTTATACACTGCGGACATTATAAATGTTTGAACACCATATACAACAGGTATGGTTGGCACCAAGGCTGAATTTTTAGCTCATGGAATTCCTTTCATCTTGCTCTTTCTCTTTGCAGAATATTTTGAACTCCAACGTTCCGGTCCTGTGGAGTTTAATATGAAGGAGTGAGATTAGATAACACCTTCTACCACATTATTATTAGCACCACAACCGTCATCATTCTAGCAAGAAAGGTGCATGTAACAGTTTTCTTTCTTCTCTCATGCCTTGGAAAAACATCATATATATGCAGGTTAACGTACGTTTTTTGGGAGGCAAAAAAAATTATTTGTCTTGCAACAATCCATTCGTGTATCACTTTCTACTATATTTTGGAATTCCACATTTTCTTCTGGTACCAATAATCATTGATTCCCTTGCCAGAGAAGAACAAATTTAGGCATCTCTGCTTTGGAAATAATTAATGATGCGACTTCTACAGCCTTCTGAAGAAGATCTAGAAATATACAAGGTGAAGGCTCTTCATTTCTAGTCTGAAAGAGCAGCCGAAATTAAAAAGGAAACACTTGTCCCCTGACATTTGACGAGTAAACCTTCTATTCAGAAAAGAAAAAGTCAGGCTGTCATAAACCTCATAGAGTCCCTCCAGCGTGGAATCAGTCCATTCGGCACAAAACTCGGATGAGTAACCCACTCGCCTCCGCTATTATCCTTACTAATGCACCTAAACTTCACATCCCTGAACACTATGGACAATGTAGCATTGTCAATTCATCTAACCGGCACATTACTAGATTGTGGAAGGAAGCCGGAACAACCAATCAAAAACACGCAGTCACAGGGAAAACGTGTAAACTTTTCCCCGTTTTCCCTGTGACTGCGTGTTTTTGATTGGTTGTTCCGGCTTCCTTCCACCAATCAAAACACGCAGTCACAGGGAAAACGTGTAAACTTCCTATCTTCCTGGTGGTGGAAATTGAATAAAGATTCGTGCACTTTGTGTCTTTCACTGTGTCTCACAGCTGCACACACACACCATGGGTGCTGGGGAAAAAAAAATAATAAGCACTACAGCACTTAGGTGGTAGTGTGGGGAAAAAAAAAGAAGAAAGGAAAAAAAAAAGAAAAAAAATACGTGTAAACTCCACACAGCAACTCACCCGCAGCCAGATCGAACCTGAGTCCTTGACGGTGGGAGGCAGCACTGCTTGCAACTGAGCCACCATCCTGGCCAAATTGAAACGACACCTTTACTCTATTAAAGGATAAACATCTTAACACCAGAACAGGTAAACATTCCGCATAAGATATATAGATCTCAAAAGTTTTCGATACAATTAACCTGCACTGAACTATATATAATATAATCTCATCATTCCTTCACTTGGGAGACATAAATCGGTCACAATTTCCGTGAAGTTGACTCACGAGTGCACTGTGAGATGGATGAAATTTCTTTGACAGAAAAATGACAGAAGACATGTCACTACATAAAATTGCGTTACCTGAAGGCCGAATTTCAGAACCAAGTCCGGAAAAAACAAAAGCGCACCACATTTTGAAAATCTGCAGTGCTTATTCAATATTTTGTTGTATTCTTCTGGTCAATATGAGCAGTTTTAAGTTGCATTGCATCTTGCTCAATCAGCCAGCTTTATGTGAACTCGGTTAACATAACTATTCAACAGTGTCATCTTCACAGAATGGGTGCCAAAGAATTGCCACTGGACTCGAAACGTTTACTCTGTTATCTTTGAACATATACTGTCCCATTTGCTGAGATGCAACAAGTTATTTTTGTTTCACCAAATAATTTCCAAGTTATCATTTTAACCGCAAAAATTGTTCTAAATTATTTCAATTGCTCACCTGAGATGTTGATGCGAAGATCAAATGTCTGAGAGCCATGTACAAATTCTTTCGTATTGCTTCTCCCATGAATCAGTAAAATAAAATCAATTCATGCAAGCAAACTGTAATTTTTTGATCAACCATTTATATTTTTGCATTATATTCTGCAGCACAGTTTCTTACAATGCACTGTAACCTCTTACAGGTTGCCAAACTTGCCAAACGTCTTTGTAAAATCCACCTGCATTGCAATAGCTGCCTCTTTCGTACTCATAGTACATGTTTGTCTTTAAACAAAAACAAAACAAATAGGTTAAACGTTATTGGTATTTCAGAAATTTCTTGTAGCTAGTCATATTTGTTTCGTGGAAATGCTAAGTTAATATTTGATGCAGCCACATTTAACTGACAGACGTCATTCCTTTTTGGCAGAGCATTTTTTGTTTGTGGTCTCCCTAACCTCTCTGAAAAAACGCTACATTTTTACTTTTCTGCACAATGTCGTCTCTCAAGAGTCCACTCCGTTTATGGTATTTCAAAAGCAGCACATTTCCGAATTAATGAACCACATGCTTTGTTCCTGTGATGAAGTCCATCAGGCCCAGAGACCTCTTAGTCCTCAGTTCCATCATGTATCTCCCTCAGCATTACTTTACTTATGATTAGAATTTAATGAAGTTTCTGCTCTTTCAGTCATCAGAGTTTAGGTACTTGTGACATACCTTGGATTTCACATTCACAATACAGACGCTATTCCACCGTAGGTTCAGTCCTGCCTGATCCCACAGTCTGCTGAACATCGTACGTATTTGTCGAATTAGAAATGCAACCAACAGATCGTGTGAATACGTTTACCGTTTTCATTGAGCAAATGTTTGTTTGGAATTAAAGATCCGAGTGCACTATTAGGAAAGATAACTTAATTAATGCTCAATGTGCAATCTAATGAAACGCAACCTTAAAATAAATGGCACAAGGGGAGGGCAGAGGAACATTGTGAAACGTGATGTCAAGTCTGGGAGGCGAAAACAATTGAAGCATCAGTGTTAATGCATATAGTTCAATCAAATTCATCCAACCAAATATTAAGTAAAGAGAGACAAAACGGCAGTACAAAATGCAGAGCGTAGACAAGGTTATGTTCCTTCAGTATTTGTGCAATTTAAAAAAAGTTTTATGGAATGGTAATTTCACTCTTATCAGTTTAATTGAAATTGCATCGTATCATTAAGAAAATATAACGAGTTACGGGAGCCATTCAGCGTAGAAACAATCAAGACGTATTTCAAAACAATTCTTTACCATGAAGTTAACTTACAACATCTAAATAGCAGCCGTTGTAAACTGCAATTGCAACTCAGACGGACTGTTCCTTTGATCACTCATCCTGGATTGGAGGAGGAGTCTCAATTTGTCAGTTGTGACTCAGAATTGGAGCAACTTTATGTTAGACTTGGTTTTGAGGACTTAATAAAATTGTCAGAAAGTAATATCCTTCCTGATCTACCACGCTATTCTTAATACTGATATCGGAGGCGTTCTTACAGAAAAGGAAATGCTCAGGTTCTTCATATCTTAAGTGCTGCAAGTCGCGAATTTGGGAAGGAAAAATCATCAGAAACATTGGAAGATCCCAACGACAGAGGATGAAATCTTGAGTTTATGGGAGGACCTAATGCTGTCCACAGAATTGTCTTTCATTACTCACGTGTTAATTGGATGAGATGTGTAAATTAGGGGGATGTGGCTAACAATGACATCAATGGTGAATACAATTATTGCCACGTGACCCTGAAACGTTTGTTTTCTAATACCACTCCAGTGCGACATTTACCTCCAATCTGAGCTGTGATTAATAGGGCAAATGGGATCGATGTGAAAGCCAGATTGGGAATAGTCTCTGACCTCTTCTAATTATTAGATTAAAAAAGTTTTAATAAAGATCACAAAAAATAAACTGTTCTTTGATATTTCTTCTGCAACAACACAATTCAAAGAACTATATCAATAACAATTCTGCAATGCCTCGAAGCATCCCAGCATATTCATTTAGATTACAGACATCATAAAGTTCAAATCATTGTAAATATAATAGTTTCCTCCGAACAAAAACACAACAAAACATGCAGTTACATATATAATGCAATTCCTGTTAGGTACAAACAACATGTATATGTAGCTCAGAAAACGAAAGCATCCACAAACCAATACAAGGCCACTTCTCTTTTAGCAACCCAACAATATCCTTAGGCTGTCCAATGACAACTGCAGAGAAGCCTGGCTGTTCAGGTCCATTGAACCCAGAAAGTCGCAACGCCAGTCGATAGAGTGGTCAAGAAGGCATACGGCATACGTTTCTTCATTAGATTGCACATTGAGTACAAGAGTTGATTGGTCATGTTTCAGTTATCTCAGATTTTGTTTCGGCATCAGTTGGAACATTGTTTACAGCTCTGGTCGCCATGTTACCAAAAGGATGTGGATAGTTTGTGCAGGATGCAGAGTAGGTTCACTAGTATGTTGCCAGTTATGGAGGACACTAGCTATGAAGAGATGTTGCATGGATTAGGATTATTTTCATTAGAAAGCAGAAGTTGAGGACGGACCTGATTGAGGTCTAGAAAATCATGAGAGGTAGAGACAAGATGGTTAGCAAACATTTTTCGTTTCTCGTTGTGGGAGAATCAATTACTAGGTGTCACAAGTTTAAGGTGAGCGGGGAAAGATTTAAGGGAAGTCAGTGTTTCATCCAGAAACACAGAACTGCCATGGGGACTAAATTTGCACCTCAATACGCCAAAATCTTCATGCATATGTACAACCATATTTCTTCTCAACGCAGGACCTCCAACCAATAATATACATCAGGTACATTGACGAAATTTTCTTGGTCTGGGCGCATCACGAGGAGTCGCTAAAACAACTAACATTGATATCAATAAGTTCCCTCCCGTCATCAAATTCAGCATGGACTACTTTCTACCATTGTTCTAATTCTTGAACACATGCATCTCCATCAAGGATGGGCAGCACATCACCTCACTCGACCGCAAATCCACAGATAATCTTATGATGTTACATTTTTCCAGTTTCCACACGAAACATATTAAAACAGTCGTCCCCTATCCACAAGCCTGACGCATACACATGATCTATTCAGATGAGGAGGAACGTGACGGGCACCTGGAAGTGCTCAAGGATGTCCTCGTAAAACGGGATAGAATGTTAAACTCAGTGATCACCTGTTCCAATGCGCCACAGCGAGAAATGAACTCCTCAGGAGATAGACATGAGCTGCAAACTTCATTATCCAATGCTTCCCAAGACCGAAAAACTATGTCATTTTCTTCGCAGACTGCAACACGTTATCAATGAGGCTGAGAACTTTGCCAAGACTTTCCCCACACATCCTGTTTTCCCTTTTAAATAACCACCAATCCTCAAACACATGATTTTTCGTAACAAACTACCTGGCTTTCAGGACAACACCATGCAACCATGCCACGGTAGACGATGCAAGAATGTCAGAATGTCGACACGAATGCCACCATTCTGCACCGGGACACCTCCCACATGTACGTGGCAGCTACTCATGTGACTCGCCAACCTTGCCTATCACATAGGCCGCAGGCATGTTACATTGCCAAAATCAAGCAGAGGCTATGTCAATGGATGAATGGACACCACACAACAATCAACAGACCGGACTGTTCCCTCCAAGTCGGAAAACACTTCAGCGGTCCAGGACATTCGACCTCGGACCTTCAGGTGACCGTCCTCCAAGGCAGACTTCGGGACAAGCAACAACGAAAAGTGGACGAGCAATGGCTGATTCCCATGTGCATGGCCTCGGCCAGGAGCTTGGGTTCATGTCACACTGCAGGTCACCCAATTGCACAATACACACAATTAGACAGAAGCACACGCACAGACAGACACACAGACACAAAGACATAGGCACTTCTACACATGCTCGCATGTGCGCACACATGCCCACCCACTCCTACAGACCAAAACACTCACGCAGGCACTCCCTTACATGTTCACACATATACTCCCATAGTCACACATACACCCTTTCACAGACGTATATCCAGTTACACTCACACTCATACACATACAGATGTTGTCTCACAGGCATTCATAACTCCCACACGCCACACATACATCTACATGCAAGCATATACATATAAGTTTATGGGTGAATTTGTACTTGCAGAATTACATTTTACTTTGCGCAATAACTGCATGAATACATGCAAGATTCTGTAAATCCTTTTTTCAGATTAGAATTTGTCTGACAACTGTGGCACAGACATTCTCACACAGGACAGCTCATAACTGCATTATCTGGGGTGACATGATACTAATCGTTAACGTTCACTTGAGAATGTAACTTGTAAAACAGTTTTGCGGTTGACATATGAAAGAACTGAAACCAACATGGTCACTCTAAAAGGTGGGAGAATTAACAAACGATCCAGGTTTTATTCAATATATAATTTCAGTTACTTCACACTTCAAATTTTGGTATAAATTCTGTATCTTAAGAACTTATACTCCATAACCACTGAATGAAGAAGCTGCGCTCCGAAAGCTGGTGCTTCTAAATAAACCCTTTGAACTATAACCTGGGGTTGTGCGATTTTTAACTTTGTACATTTAAGCAACTATGGTGAAACAAAATTTGGTTCGCAGTCGAACTCGATTTTCTTAACGAAATGCTCCTGACTAAAAACGCCAGGTGTATTTTTTTGTCCAAACTGTCACAATGTTTACCTCTGTTCATTCGCAAAATTGTCTTACCCACGACTATGCAGGTCTTTAAGCTGGGCCATTGGAATTTCGTTCCGCTCGGATATCGGATTGGCTTTCTTCCAACTCGATTTCGTAGGTCAGCATTGATCTTCTCCCGTATCTTCTTGGGTTGTTGCATGTCGTTCTACCACATGCCTTGTTGTGAGTCTTCACTTCGACGTGACTTCAAGGTACTTTTATTCCCGTTGCCCCCGGTCTCTGCGGGTGTTCTGTAATGTTTGAAGTAATGAGTACAGTTCAAATCAGTAAATGGAGGAGAGTTAACGTATTTCACTATTGATGGGAAGCTTTGAAACGTGCACAAATGAAATGAACTCAAGCTGCCAGAATGTTTCATCAATACTGTTCTAATACACAACACTCGGACTGTTGGTTCGGAGTTTTCTCTGACACTGCTGATTTCTTTGGTCTGATTCTGATAACTGAACTCTGTGACAAACAACTGCAGGTTCAAGTATAATTTAGTTTAATTAATTTTCTTTCAGGGTACAGTTCCCTAAATATTGATGCTTTTAGATATTTTTCTGACACTGTGTTTATTTGAGTACACTTGATATCTCATTCACGTGTATGTTATACATAAATCAATCAATCTCTTATTCGAAAATCATGCTCTATTCTGGCACCATGACATTTCCACACCTGACATAGCTGTAATGCTGTGCAATGCTATGACTGGCAATCAAAAGTTGGAAATTCCTACGTGGTCCAAAAATTTATTTTAAGTCTTGTTCGCATAATTTCATGAAATAACTATCTCTCCTTAAATGCATACCTACTTCTGCCCCAAGTACCGCTCTACAAAATCTGGAAACCAACCATATACTGCTTAGCTGGAAAAATTATGAAGTGTCTTTCATCCCATTACTCGTTTGGTATTCTACCACCGTCACAGTATCCATTGACCACTACGTTGTGTAATTGTCTCACTAGATTTATACAAAATTGAGGTCTGAATTGAAATAGTGCTCTTACATTCCACGGCTCTTGCATCACAATATATGACCAATATATTTTCATTTTGATATCTGTTGGTAAACTGGTTATTAGAATACATAAAAGACAAAATATAACAGTTTGGTCTTCTCAAAATAATGCGTAGTTTGAATTTTCTTGATAGGTATGTGCTCCAGTAATGTTATCAGAATGCATTAATGAAGGAATCCCCTTTTTATAGATGGACATTCCATCTGGTAGAAGAGAAAGGAAGGCTGGAATGACAAATTGCTCGATATTGCAACTTTTCATAAAAGGTCATTACCAGCGCTGAAACTTTTTATATAAATGATATCTTCTCATATGCCTGTATTATTATTTTAACTTATTCTCACACTCAAGCAAATAATCACTCCATTTACAAAATCTTTTTCCACTGCACTCTTTTTGAAACACATTTGATTTTTAAAAAGTATTTATTTTAAAATTGGTTTCATCACCCTTTCATTGTTCTCTTGTGTAAGGTATATGTTTTCCCTTGCCGCTCTTTATACTTTGATGAATGATGTGATCATCTGTCCATCTTGTTTAAGTTGTACTGTTCATTTCCGGACAGGTTATACTCTCAAAGTCACCGTTCAACTTCACGGTGAATTTTGGCCCTTCACTTCAGCCGTCAATTACGTTATTATGTTGGTACTTGGAGAATTCAGCAATCCATTCATATGTATATATATATATATATATATATATAATGTGTGTGTGTATATATATATATATATATATATACATATATATATATATATATATATATATATCTCTGTTTCTTAACTGATCTATTTCCTCCTCTGATATTCCAGGTCAGTAAAATTTAACGAGTTGTCATCCACATGCATTCGCATTGTGTTACGAAATTAAAACGCAAAGCATCACATATTCTTCTCTCTTCAAATGGCCCATCATGTTCAATTACTGTAAGGCAGACGGTAACTTGGGGTGCCTTTGTCTGAGCTCCTGAATTAATGATGTCATATGACACAATGCTATGCGAGTACAGAAGCAAATTACTGCAGATGCTAGAATCTGTACTAAAAGTTAACACTTCTGGAAATCGCAGCGGGTCCGGTAAAATCCGTTTAGATAGAGCAAGCCAACGTTTCATGTGTTGATGATGAAGAACCTAATGAAGATTATCCAGACTTGAAATGTTAGCTTGCTCTCTCTCCACGGATGCTGCCTAATCCAATGTGATATCCAGCATATTATTCTTTCGTTTACACCACGTAAGTATGACATTAGTTATGGGAGATACTAAAACTTGCTACTGCACGTAGTTATCTCAACAAATGTATCATCATAAACACCGTTGTTACTGCTATGATTTTCCTAACACATGTATAGATTGAAATCTGCCAGAGGCATTGCCTCTTAACAAAATAACCATTCGTCCAAAATTGCAGCTACTATTAAGGGCTGTATGTTGATATTAGGGACTCAAATCCACTATGAATGATCATGTCCTCACCTGTGTATACCATTTTTTTTTTTTTGGATTTGTTGTGCTATTCAGTCTCAGATGGGCGGCACGGTGGCACAGTGGTTAGCACTGCTGCTTCACAGCGCCGGAGACCCGGGTTCAATTCCCGCCTCAGGTGACTAACTGTGTGGAGTTTGCACGTTCTCCCCGTGTCTGCGTGGGTTTCTGCCTGGTGCTCCGGTTTCCTCCCACAGTCCAAAGATGTGCAGGTCAGGTGAATTGGCCATGCTAAATTGCCCGTAGTGTTAGATAAGGGATGATGTATGGGTGGGTTTCGCTTTGGCGGGTGGGTGTGGACTTGTTGGGCCGAAGGGCCTGTTTCCACACTGTAATGTAATCTAATCTAATATTGTCAGGTCCCAGCCAAGTCACTGCTAATGTGTTAAAATTAAATTGATATAATTCAATGTCCTTCATTAAGTTCGTTAGTACATCTTTTGGACGGCAAGTGAATTCAATTCCAACACATAATATTTATCATGTTCACAGCAGTATCACATAGTTACTGTTGCTTCATATTTTTACTTCGACCTCTTGTTTCTTGACCCTGTTTTCAGAAATTGAGAATTATACGTTACGTTTAATCCCCTGCCCCAATTTCTTCCATTGCATTTTTACTCATTTTTTTTTACAAGAGTTGATCCCTCATCGTGTTTATTTAATTTATTGCCATTTACATACCTTGTTATACCATTCGTGAATGGAACGGTTGTGGCACAGGCCCCACCTCGACAGTGCTGGACACACTATTTGAAAATGTTCCCAGAGAAAGTGCTGACGTCAAACGAACTAGAACCCAAGCATTGCCTTTCAAATTTTCATTCATGCATTCACAAACAGAATCATGTTGATCTTTGCCAGTTTGTCTCTGCATAAACAGTAATCTGAACATAAATGCCTTTTCGTTTTTGCGTTTATATTAAACTTACATTGTCTCATGCTGGCTCAGCCGACCTACTGGGCGATTTATTCCCATATTTTTCGCACTAATATGGATTTCAACCACCAATCCCTCGCTCCCTCCATCATGTAATTATCCAGCACATTTTATCACGGACAGACAAAAAAAAATCTGAACTCTCCAGACTCTCATAAATTAACGACGTGAAAAGTGACAAATAAGTGGAATATGCGTTCTCAACTTCACATCTTTTACGTCCTCCCATTTGAGTGGCCTCCTTTAC